>NC_049227.1:77196002-77524574 GCF_011100685.1 Canis lupus familiaris | reverse complement strand
ACTCCTCTCCTGGGGCGACAGGACGGTCACAGGGAGGAGACCTGAAATGGGGCCGGCACCTATGTTACTTCTCTACCTGTTGGTGAGACTGTGCCCGGAAGCAAGGCACAGGGTGACGTCATGTGCTCAGGAACCAGGTGCTGCTGGACCTGGAATAACAACGGTAGTTCCCAAGGGGTTTCCTTCCTTTTGATCTCACTGATTCTATTGACTCTTCAGAGCAAATCTGTGGAGTAGAGGCATGAAGGACAACTTTATCTCCAGCTTTAAATGCAGAAACCGAGCTTCTAGAAGCTCACTGGCTTCAGTAAGGCCACAGGATCGGGAGATGGTAGTGGGAGAGATTAGGACTGTCTTTTTAAATTTTTAAAATTTTATTTAAAAATTTTTTTTTTTAAGTAGACTCCATGACCCACACGTACAGGCTTGAACTCACGATCCTGAGATTAGGGGTCATGTGTTCCTCGCACTGAGCCAGCCAGGTGCCCCAGGACTGCTTTTTAAATAACCAGCCCAGTGAGGGGCACATCGGATGAGTGTTTTTAAGAAAGAAGACAAGGGCGGGAAGGAAGGAAGAGGAGAGAAGAAGGGAGAGTCTCTTTTCGTCGTTTCAAGCCACGGGCCATATGCGATGAGCTCTTGTTACCATTCCTTCATCCTGGGCACCAGCCAAGCCAGGCCTAACAGTCCCCGAGCTTATTTCTTGCAAGCTCTGTGTTGGGGATACCTAAGGCCTCAGTAATTCCGGACTCGGTGAGTCATCCTCTCCTCCGTCTGTTTATGTAACGAGTCTAACCACAGCCATTGTTGCTGGTTACATGCTGGAAATGACCTAACAATGTTGTATTTAATGATCTCCAATCATTTCCATCTGGTCCGTGGGTGGCTGCAGAGTCATTATTCATCAATGAAACTTTGCAAACACAAACACATATGTACGTATATAATAAAACCTCAATAATTTGCACTAATTGGAGGGAAGGCCTATCTGAATTAACAAAAAGTAAGAAATGCTGTTTTATTACTTTCAAGCTCATGATGTAATTAACCACCTAATGAGAACGCGGCATGGTGGAGGAGCACTGTAATGGGAGCTTCGTGAGCTGGATGTTGTTAAGGAGGGAGATGAGATGAACGGAGCAGATACGTAGACTGGTCATACGAGTGCAATACTGGAGCGTGGTGGCTGCATTTTACCATCTGGCCTGCAGACCTACAGCTTCAGGAATGTGAAATTGTTGGTATTGCTAGAAACGATCCATTTAGAGAGGCTAGAAGGCCACCCTGCACAGGGGGTAAATGAATCATGCTGAACAGAGTCACGTATGACCTAGACATAAAGCTCAGTGCTGATCTGTTAGTTTTGTTTGAAAGCCGTCTTTCAGGTGGGCCAAGTCTACGTGTTGGCTCATCGGCACATTGTCTCCCACGGGGAAAGTCCTCGTGATAATCCAGCGCTGGCTCATTAGGTTGCATTCAAGTAATAGAAACTACAATTCAGAATAGGTGACATGGGCGGGGGCGGGGGGGAGGGGGGGTTGGTGATTTATATGGTTGGAAATCCAACGCAGAATGAGATGCGGAGTTTGATTGACTTAGGCATTCAGCCATTTTACCAAGGTCTGGTTTTGTTTGTTGTGCGTGCGTGTGCACACTCCTGTGCCTCACCCCTGCCTCCTACAAGGTCGTATTCATCCTAGAGCTGGTTTCTCTTATGGTAGCCAAACGGATGCGTTGGCTCTACATCTGCATACCACATGTCCCTGCAAGGGGTGGGTCTGAGGAGGGTGAGGGAAGAAGATAAAGGGAGAGGAGGGGACAGGAATGGGGGGTGGAGGGGAGAACTGGAGGTTAGAAGGCAAGGATATCGTCCTAACGTACCGTACACCACTCTCCAGTGTTTGGGAAGCACAGGACCAGAGAAGAAAGCATTCCCTGGATGGTATCATCCAGCCCATGACATCACCTCTTGGACAGAGTTGGAGGCAGCACGGCCAATTTATATTCTCTTCCGGACGTTTTGTACTTCCCATACAGCTGCCTTTCCACTGGCATCTTCCTTTAGGAAGATCAAAATAACATTCATTAGGCCACAGCTCTTTTCCCACCGTCTACTGGAGGCTGTTTATACCTTCCTGAGACTTGATCCCGATTATTTTGACTAGACTGAAAAGTTTCATGTTTATGAGGCTCTTAGGGTGGTTGAGCGAACTTCTATTATACACGTTTGTCCAGAAAACAAACAGAGATGTGAATACTCTCAACAAGGAGGAAACTAAGCAAGTTCACCTGGGTGTGATTAGATCTACACTGGTGTGCAATGGTTGTTACTGCGTTTGCTCCAGTGCCCTCTCCCTTGAATGTCAGAGATAAGGCGGGTCTGGGTCTCCTGAGCCTTCATCCCCAGGGCGCAGGGTAAGCAGAAGG
This sequence comes from Canis lupus familiaris, assembly GCF_011100685.1. Classification (NCBI taxonomy): domain Eukaryota; kingdom Metazoa; phylum Chordata; class Mammalia; order Carnivora; family Canidae; genus Canis; species Canis lupus. The sequence continues at coordinate 77,522,147 of NC_049227.1, read as the reverse complement.
TAGTTCAAACAAATTCAGGGAAATTTAAGAAATGCTGCTTCTGCGTGTGAACCAATTGGTTTATTTGCAAAAATGGTGCTTGATTTGCCTTCTGTGATCCGTCTTCCCTGCTGCACGACGGTTACAGTAGTGCAACGAGCACCAAAGCTTGGAGTCAGTCCAGGGGTGGGATCTTAGGTCGGCATCTTGCTAGTTGTGGGGCCTTTCATCTCAGAGATTGCTGCTGTTTGTTTCCTACCATCGGGCCTCTTTCACGTCCTTAATTCCTCATCACGCTTCTGCTTTCCTCCACCATCCTGAGCACAGGGAGTGATTTATAGAAGCTGTCTTAATGTCCTTGTTTGTTATTTGTATCATCTGTGGTATTTCTGTATCTGTTTTTATCGACTGACTCCCTAACCCCTCCTGGTTTTGGGTCATATTTTCCTGGTTCTTTGAATGTCTGTTAATTTTTTGTTGGGTGGAAGACATTGTGAATTTTATGTTGCTGGATGCAGATTTTTTTCAATCCTTTGAATACTTTTTAGGCATTGTGTGTGTGTGTGTGTGTGTGTGTGTGTGAGGGGAGTGCAATTGAGTTACTGGGAAACAAATGGATCCTGTTGACATGCTTTTTTCTTAGGCAGGTTTAGAAGAGCCTTTAGTGGAGGGCTGATGCAGCCCCACAACTAACGTGATATTTTTTGAGTAGGCAAATATTAGGAGGTCTGTTTTTACTGGCTGCAAGGAACATATAATATTCCCAGCCTTGGGACAGCTCGGGGAAGTGCTCCTTTCTGATCATCCTCTCCCTGGGTCAGCAGTTTCTTTACATCCATGTGCTGATTAGTACTCAGCTAAAAATGTGAGGGGAATCCTCTGCATCTCTCTGGAGTTCCTTCTGCGTAGCTCTCTCTTCTCCTCTTCCTTGACTCGGGAACTTTAGCTGCTTTGGTCTCCCGGAACTCCACGCTCTGCGTCCTTGAACCGCTGGGTCCTGCTAGGCCTCCCTTCCCCTTGGTAGAGCCTGGAAACTCTACAGACAGCAAGCTGGGGCATCCTAGGGCTCACCCCTTGGTTTACTCTGTCACTGGGGTCACTGCCCTGTTCTGCTGGCTACTGAGTGTCTGAAAACCATTGTTCCATAGATTGTGTTCAGTGTTTTAGTCCTTGAAGATGGGAACATAAATCTAGTCTCACTGTGGCTGGAAACAGGTGCATGTCCTCTGCGTTATGAACCGTAGCCCCGCTGTTAACCAGCTGTGTAGGCCCAAGCCGGTTACCTAACCTCCCAACTCCTCGATTCTCTTGGCGATAAAGTGGAAATTATGGTGATATCGATGGATAGTGTGGTTGTGAGAGTCACGTAAAATAATTCATATGGCGTTCTTCGTAAACTGCTGGACGCATAGCAGTTACAGCTGATCCTTGAGCAAGATGATTTTGAATTGGGCAGGTCCACTTATAAGTGGATTTCTCTTTATTTTTTATTTTTATTTTATTTTATTTTATTTTTTAGTGGGTTTCTTTTTAATAAATATCCATATAGTACTGTAAATGTATCTTCTCTTCTTTATGATTTTCCTAAGGACATTCTTTTCTCTAGCTCACTTCATTGAAAGAATCTAGAATTAATATATATAACGTACAAAATAAGTGTTAATTGACAGTGTCACAGGTAAGGCTTCCGGTCAACACTAGGCTATAGCTAGTTGAGTTTTTGGGGAGTCTCAAAAGTTATATGTGGATTTTTCAACCCCACAGACACTTGACCCTAAGCCCTGTGTTGTTCAAGGGTCAACCGTAGGTCATAAAATTCTAGCAGTGATGATGATAATGATGCTCAGAATATATCTGTTTAAGCTGAACTCAAAACCATAAGTTTCTGTCTGCCCCAAGTTTCATGTCTGTAAAATGCCCAGCTTTATTGTTACTGCTGAGTCTGATCTGGGACTTACGAGCTCCTCTGTGCTCCTTCGAGTACCCCATGGGCCAAATCTGGCCCCTACCTCTTTTTGTAAATAAGGTTTCGGTGGAACACAGCCACATCCGTTTGTTTATAGATTGTCTATGACTACTTTTGGGCTAGAGTGCCAGCATCGAGGGGTCACGGCGCAGACCGCGTGGCCCACAATGCCTAGTGTGCGTATTATCTTGCCCCTTATAGAGGAAGATTGGCAGCCCCTGCCTAGGGGCTGGGTCAGGCACACCCAACAGATGGTAGCAGATCCCTGACTCTTTATTTATTTATTTTTAAAGATTTTATTTATTCACTCATGATAGACATAGAGGGAGAGAGAGAGAGAGAGGCAGAGACACAGGCAGAGGGAGAAGAGGTTCCATGCAGGGAGCCTGACGCGAACTCGATCCCGGGACCCCGGGGTCATGCCCTGGGCCAAAGACAGGTGCTAAACCGCTGAGCCACCCAAGGATCCCCCAGATTCCTGACTCTTTAAATCTCAATCTCTGGTGATAATACAAAACGAAAACCCTTGTGGGGTTTCTAGTAACACTTGACTTTTCCAAAAAAATGAAAGTTCATATTATGTATATAGACATGTCCGTGTCTAGGCGCAGAACGGGGGAGAGGAGAGAGGCCGCATCCCTCAGGCCAGACGAGGGGCTTCTCCAGAGGATCTCGGTGGCCCCCCATTCGTCCCTGCCCAGGCTTCCCGGTGCCTCCCCGGCCTGGGTGCCCCTCCCACTGGCCGGGCCCCCCTGCAGCTCCCAGCCGGGATCCCCGCAGGCCTGGGACACTGGGACAAACCTGGCTTTGTGAAGAACACATGAGATTGTTATTTTTCTCTTTACGCTGCTGACGCGGCCCCTGGCCCAGGACAGGTGCTTCGGGTCCCTGGGCCCTCGGCCTCCTGCGCCCCCCGGTGCGCTCCCCTGCCACGGTGCCACTGAGCCCACAGGTCCCAGAGTCACCACGTCACGAGGACACTCAGCACCGCAGGTGCAGCAGCTTCCACACCCTGAAGCCTCTGCTGGATGGATCCGTTGTCACTGGGGCTGCCTTTCCTTGGAGAACTTAGCACAGGCTGCCGGGCGGGGGGCTGTGCCCCTCCTGCCCTCCTCCGCCCTTTCGTGGCCCGACTGCGCCCAGGGCCTGTCCCCGACCCCTCCCGAGCTGGAGGAGAGGCAGTGGGTGCCAACTCCAGGGAAGTCCAGGGCCTCGCTCACAATGCCCGGTGCACAGGGCAAATCTCTTTGAAGCCTCACAGTTTGGCTTGAAAATCGACCTGAGTGTTATTTCTACTCCATAATATGACCATTTGCTCAGTAGAACTTTTTTTTTTTTTAGTTAGTTAACATGAAAAGATGTGTCTTTAGGGGGATGCAAATCAGCACGAGGTAAATGCACCAACTACATGAGATACCACTTCACAGCAGCAGGGTGGCCGCCACCGCCGCCGCCACCAGCAGCAGCACCACCAGGGTGTAAGATGGTGCAGCCACTGTGGAAAACACTATGGCAGTTCCTCAGGAAATTGAATGCGGAATTACCACATGACCCAGCAATTCCACTTCGGGGGTGTAACAGAAGGAGCTGAAAGCAAGGGCTCGGACAGACACTTGCATATGCCAGAGCCCACACTAGTCACAACAGCCAGAAAGTGGAAACAATCCAAATACCCATTGATGAATAAACGGATAAACACTCTATACAATGGAACGTTATCTCGGAAAGGGGGGACCCTGGGATACGCGCTACAACTTGGATGACATTATGCTGAGTGAAATGAGAAGTGAGCCCGACAGAAAGGACAAGTACCTGTGATCCCACTCAGGCGAGCTGTGGGCAGAGTCTAATCCGTAGAGACAAAGTAGAATGGCAGCTTCCGGGGGCGGGGTGGGGGTTAGGAATGCTGCGGGAGGGCCTGGAGGTGGACAGCGCTGGGTGGTTGCACATAATCCTGCAGAACTGTGCACTTAAAAATGGTTCGAACGGTAGATTTTATGTTATATGCATTTAACCACAATAAAAACAATAACAACAACAACAACAAGTGAACAACAGAAATAAAAATTCATCTTAGAAAACTGAGAAATGACAGAGGGGTATAAACTGGATACTAATCCTGTTTTATCCTTTTCCTGAATGTGTGCCAACTTTCAATGACTATGGAACCGTGCTGTTTTGCATTTTTATAATCAGGGATGAGAATTAACATCGTTGCACCCCTAAATGTGCCACTCTCCTTACTCTATGTAATTTCCTTCTGACAAAAACACTGAAATAAAAGGTTTCCTAACTCCATTTTGTAGATGAGGAAACTTAGAAAACTTTCCTGGGTTGGTATACAGTCAAGAACAGGATTTCCGTGTGTTCCCAAAGCCCATATTCCTTCGAGGGTTCTGTCCGGCTGTAACCCTGGGGGACAGGACAAGGCGTTCGGAGACCTGGTTTATGCTCATTGTACGAAGGAGGAATCTGCGGATTGGAGAAATTAGCGTGTAACCTGCACCTTTGGACATTACAGATCCAAATCCCATATTTTCACAAGTATTTCATGAGGCATGGGATGTGGTTTCTGAGGGAGGCTGCATCGGGTTCTTCAGAGTGCCTCGGGGTTTGCCGGGGGCACCTGCCGCTCTCTACAAGGACATCCGTCGTGCAGTCGGTGGGCCGGAGAGATGTCCCTTGACTCGTGGAAGGCTAGTCGCTCCTCCCAGCTTGAGGCAAACCCAAGTGTCTCCTTTGCTTTCCCTTCTCCTTTTACAGCCTGATAAGACTCCATTCCAGAGTCTAGGCTGCTGCCAGGCTGGAATGTTCTGTTTGTTTTGGTCCTGAGTCCTGAAGGGAAGTCCTTCCTGGGATGGAGGCGGAGCGAGGGAGTGGCCAAGCAGCCATGTGGCAATCCTGCCGGCTAGTGGCGACACAGAGTATGGGCCTGCACCAACGACAGGGCAGCCTGGGAGCCAGCTCCCCAGCTTGACTCCAATAGAGGGCACGGGTTTAGTCACCTGATTTACACATGGTGGGAGGGAAGAAGTCATGTGTCCAGGGTGTTGACAGAGTTGGGACTGGAATCTGGTCTCTCTCGGATCCCAACTCATTTGAGAAAACTTATGAAGCATTTTCAGCAAACAAGGACAAACAGGCTACCATGTGCAAGATTATTTCTATTTCTCACAGCACGTCTCCAAAGAAGATATTTTTAATGTCTATTTTATTGATCACAAACTTCAGCCAGAGATATTACTTGTCCAAGGCTATTTGGTAGTGAAATTAGGGTCCACCAACACTAACTTGGGTTCACTGAGGCTGAAGTATCAAGCTTTCATAATATATTACTAGGCGCAAATTATTTTAGTCCCTGTCACAGTTTCTTTCAAATGTTAGATAGAAAATATTTTTTTTTTGGTAAATGCATATAGAAGAAAAGCCCCCAAAACTATTGCTTTGACCCTAACTGAAGCCAGCGTAACTCAAAAAAAAAAAGCCATCATGGAGGAAATGGTATTGAGGATGGGTCTTGAAGAACTGATAGGCTTTCGAAAGACAAGTGATCTGATAATAAAAGGCATCCAGGAAGAGTGAACTGCATGAGAAAAAGTGTGATAACAGTTTGGGAAACAGCAAAAAATCCATTTTTGGCTAGAATTATAATGTAAGTCTGTGATTTGGGGAACCATGAGGTATATGAGCTACTTGGGGACCTGACCGCCAAGGGCTTGGAAGAGGAATTTGTACTTTTCCCTTGAGCAACTGGAAGTGAAGGAAAGTTTTGGTGAACAGGATCATGGCACGAGTGAAACTACACTTTAGGAAGATTTTTTTGACAGCTGCACATGGGGCAGATAATAAAGGGGCACAATCCACAAGGACAAGCAATAGGGAAGGAAGGGATGGGTACCACGTCCTGTGAAGAGAGACGCTGATAGATACGCATGTCTAGGGAGAGAGAGGGCCAGGACGGAGCTATCCTGTTGGTTATATAGAATAGAAATGGCAAAGTTTAGAAAATATGCCTAATTGGCAGTATACATAAAATTGATGAAAATACCAACTGCCCATGTGAAATTATTATTTTCAAAAATTTAGATATGGTGGGTATGCTGATGGAGATTTGGGGGAAGTTAAGGGCCCCACTCAAGCTGCCCTTTAGCACCGCTACTGCCTGTAATCCATCACCTGCAACGGGGGTCAGTCTTTGGACTGTTGTAATCTTCTCTCGTTTAGAACCGTGATCTCGCGTAGTTTTCTGGGATTTGACCAACTCTGGGCCTTGAGGTCTGGGATTAAAAGGGAGGTGAGAAGAGAGTCTGGAGTTTCCTGGAGATACTAACTTATGGGAAAGTAATATATTGACCACGCCGACTTGGAAAGTGTCTGGGGCGAGGTAGGGTCTGTATATAGAGAGTTCTATGTGCCAAAGCTGGGCACTTTGCGGCAGCTCCTTGCAATCTTCATAAAAGCCTTGCAGGGTTATTGTCATCCTCCTGCGTAGAGACGAGGAAACTAAGACAAAGAGGAGAGGCACCCTTCCTGGTATCGCATCTATCTAGGAGAGCTGAGACTGAACTCAGGTTCGCCGCGCTCCGAATCCCGTGTCCTTTCTACTCTGCTTGAGAGTTGGGGCCAAGCAAGTGGGGGAAAGGAAGGCGACGAAGATAAACCCACATTTTAAAAATTGAATAAGACTACAAGAATAGGAGTCAGGCGGGAAGATGAACTGGTTTGTTGAAGAAAAATTCAGCTTGGACGTGTCGGCCGGTCCAGACGGTGTATCAAGTACATAGTTGCTAATGTGAAAATGGGGTTTGGAGGGTGTGGAGTGAGGTGGATTTGGGAATTATCTGAGAAGATGCCAAGGGGCAGGGCACAGAACAGTGCTTCCATCCGTCGGGGGAGCCAAAGACACTCTGTCTGACTGTCTGTCCATCCGGCCAACGATTTAGAAGAGGTGATTTGTGCTCCTTGTACAGTTTATACAGTGAAAAGTAAGCCTCCTTTCCCTGCCTTTGGTCCAGCTGGAGTCGAAGAGCTTGTCCATCCTAATTTATAAAGATTGAGCAAGTGTGCTGTGTGTAAGCACATGGGGATGAGGAAGACAGGGGAGGAGAATGCATTTCTAACTCATTTGCCTGGAGAGGGTGCCTTTTAAAATATGTCCCCGAAAGCTGATATCTGCTCGTAGTCCCTGTCTCCACACGGAGGAATCCATCACTACCAAAGTAATGTGTATTTTTCCAGAGATTTCTCAGGCATTTACAGACATAGATGTATGTGCCCCTACCTTCCTCCATTCCATGCACGTTGTTCTGTCCCTTGCTTTTGTCTCACAACCATCTCTTTCAGAGGTTTTTTTCATGTCCATACGGCGAGAACTGCTTCCTCATTTTTAGGGACAACGTCGTGTCTCGGTGTTCACCATATATGCCATCAGGTAATAGGAAAAGTATTTAGTACAAACAATACTGCGGTGAATGTTCTTATATGGGCACATAACTCCATTGTAAGTTGAGGAAGATCTATAATTATATTTTATTGGTAATTGTATTTTCAGTGAATATCATAATCTTGCAGAAGGCAGCTAAGGAAAGGGATAGAAAGGAAAGGAAAAGGGGAAGAAGGAGGAGAAAGGGAAAGAAGGAACTCAAGTTAATTAATGAGCCCAGTATTTGATCATACACCTTCAGTCGTGGGCAGGGTAGGGTGTGTAGTACAGGTGTGTGCGTTGGGGTTGGGGGCTTAGAAACGGAAATAAATTCTGAACTCTTAGTGGTCTTGTTTATTATAGGAGTATTGGAGAAGAAATTCTGAAACATTTTAGATGTATTATTATAATAGATGATTGAATAAATATGATACTGGGAGCCAAGATTCTGTTTATGGAGGAAGGGACGTACACGTGTGGAATATGGAAAAGCAAGAAAAAAAAAAAACACTAATTGGAAGTTTCAGTGCAGAGCCTTGATTTCTAGAAAAAAAAAAGAAATTGTGTGTGTATGTGTCTCTTTATATGTCTACGCATTTTTATGAATTTGTGTGTAGATGCATATTTGTATGCATGTGAATGCATAGGCTTCCCGGCTCTGATTGAAGAAGCCAAGAAGCAAAGACACGTGTATCATCCGAATCTTGATTTCTTTTTCTTTTTTTTTTCGAATCTTGATTTCTAATACCATTCCCCACCAAAAGGAAGTAGAGCTCCTGAGAAAAATGACCGCAGAATTGGAGCAGAGGAGGTACAAGACGGGCCCGGAACATCTTATTATACCATATAGTGAGGAAATGTTACCAAAAGAAGAAGAAAAAAGTCACGAGAACACAGGAGCTAGCTTTGAAGGGCTCCTACTGGCCAAATCTGGGACAATGTAGACAATAAAACAATTAAGTCTAGTAATGAATTCTGAACAGAAATTCATGAGTCCAGGCGATGACAGACAGGGGAGGAAGAGGGGCTCTCGCCCAGAGTAGAATGCCGAGGACTGACTGTTCTGTAGCGGGAAAGTCGCAAGTTTTACGACCATCACAGTGAAGATTGAATTAGGCAAGCATCATTAACAGATGCCACATCTAGAGGGAAATTTTGCTGAGGAGCGGGATATTTGTATGGGTTTTTAGTCCCCTCTTACAGATTTCTTATTAGTCACAAGGAGGAATTACAAAAGCAGTAAGTACATAGCAGAGAAGCCAGACTCCTTGACCAGGTGATGAGAATTATCTCCAGTGAGGGACAGACACGGGCTCCAACCAAGACACCCTCCGAAGGATGTAACAGGTCCTGTGCACGTGCTGGTCAGGAGTAAATGGGATCACACGGACACATCAGACAATCCTAAAACGAGGTCAAGAGAAGGGAGGTGGATTCTTCAAAAATGGTAATGTCATGACCCACAAGGACGGACTGTGGAGCTATTCCAGACTAACGGGGACCGGGGAGACCTGACAACTAAGTACAGTGACTGACCTTAGACTGGATCCTCGATGGGACGGGGAAACGCCATAAAGGACATTAGCAGATAGGCTGATAATATCGGGATTTGGACAGTAGATTATATAATTGTTGGTTGATAGACTATCCCTATTCTTAGGAAATACACATTGAGTGATTTAGGGGTAAAGAGTCCTGAAGAACAACCATATAAAACAGAATAAACTTAGCAGTGGGCAGGGGTGGATAACGGGTGCATGGGTGCTCATTTGCACTCTTCCTATTTTTGCGATTTTTCATAAGCTTGGAATTACTCCCGAATAACAAGTCAACTTAAAAATGGCACATTTTACAAAAGTGTTAAAAATAACAGAAGAAGATCTAGAACAAGTATCATCTAACGGGTGGGACAAATGGGGGTGGATGCAGATTATCACGGCAGTTAGACAACGCCTTCTATGCAAAATCTGCTTGATTTATTAGGTGGGCAAATGGAAAACAAGCTTGTGGTGTCGTGCAGTAGTCGCATAAAGACACAGCCTGTCGTCTTGCCATGGTCCATCTGTTTCTAATGCCACAGGAGAAGTTATAAATATCTCAGAATGAGTCAACTTGAGGAAAACCATTCAAAAGTTCTCATTCTTAAAAATGAATGACGCTGTTTGTTCAACCAGTTATAATGCGGCATTTGTTTGGCAAAGGGAAATACGATCGATTCAGAGACAAACAACAAAACGGCCTCTTGGCAAGTGTGTGGAGTCTGTGTCCGAGCAAGGGGTGCCTAAGAGGCGCGCGGCGAGCCGTCCTATGGAGGAGCAGGACGTGCCATTGACGTTCACCTCCCAGGACAGGCCTTCTCCGCCGGCTGTGCGCCCGGGCGTCGTCGCTTGGCAAGGTGTGCTTTCCCCTTTGCGTGGCGCGGCTTGCTGGCTGCGGAGCTCACCGTGCCAGGTGCCTGGGGGGTACCCCCATCTCTGAGGCCTGCGGCCCTCGCCCAGCCCCGGCGCTGAGTGTGAACCTGGACCAGGCCCACGGAACCATCCGGCGTCGTTTGGCCTCCTTCCCTGTCTGTGCATCTCTCACTGTCTGCGCGGTCGTCACCGGCACGAACACATACAGACATGCTCAGTGTCCACGAACACGCAGCTCAGACACACGGAGGGTTTCCGTGGCCGCGGGGGGAGCTCGGACAGACAGGTGAGCCAGTCGGCGTGGACGGTTCTGGAGGCGGCTGTTCACGCAGCCTCTGGGGGGAGGCTCCACGCCATCGAGGGGTCGGTGCGAGGTGCAGGACCGCAGCTCTTGGACGGGCTCTGATCCCCCTGCCTCCCCTCTCCCCTCCTCCTTGCTCCCCTGCACCCTATAATGCGGAGGCCCTAAGCTCTGCCGCGGGCCCGCCTGCTGGGGATCCAGGGCGTGTGGTTATTAGTTGCTCAATGAATATTGAAAAGTATGGGCAAAGCTAAAGGACTCGGTTCATATTTTTGTTTTGAGGCTTAGCACCCTCTAGTGGAAACTGGTTTTCTCTTTCAATCACACCGAGACGGCCCCCCAAAGGGTTGTTTTGTGTGAACCGGTTAGCACCCCCAGATAGATAGAGGTCGGGCCGATACAACGGGAAGTAAAGCTGCTGCTCTTCTACTGCTTTGTCCCCTGCAGGTGCCAGCGTCCTGACGTACTTCTATCGCTAGCTGCAGGAGTAATCGTAAAATGGAAAAAGTAGCACTGACTGAACCCACATCAGAAAGTACGAATCAAACATAAATAGAAAAAAAAAATCAATTCTGGTTATGTCACAGCAAGATATCTGGTGGGTCTTCTAGAGAATCTTCACTAAACAAATGCATTTTCTTGGGTGTACCTTGTGTTGCTCTTGCCCCCGCCGTGTGCGCTGGTATCGAGGCGGTCGTTGCTGAAAGCCTCAGCCTTGACCCCCGCCAGGGATCCGAGCTGATGTGAGGGATGCCTTCTTCATCACTGAAGCTGAGCTTTTGCTTAAACGTCCACCGCGCCCTGCCTGCTGTTAATCTCCGAGACCACATCCACCCCTGGGAGAGAGTTAGTGTCTTTTGTTTTCACTGCCCACGTCCACTCCAGCCTTCGGCTTGGGAGCTCTAACCCTCCTCCACGTTCAGCCGTGAACTTCCCTTGGAAGATGACTTAGCGGGGTCCAGTTAGCGTATAGCACCGTCCTAGCGACAGTGACTGGTCAGGGGTGGGTCTGCGGCCAAATCAAGACCATGAAGGGTAAAGAGATTTGATTTTAAAGTGTTTCCGTTCAACGTTTTGGAAAGAGAATTTCCTCTTGCGCTGGATGGGGTCTTGCGGTGATGTGCACCTGAAGCTGCCGAGAGCCACCAGGCAAAGCTTGGAAACGTAGCCCGTCCAGGGGGAGCGGAGCGGAGAGACGGGTCCTCACGTTAGCCTTGAATTCTTGAATGAGGCCGCTGGTGCAGCCAGCCTTACCTAGAGGTTTCATAATCACAGGAGCCACCACCTTCTCCTCTCTGCTTAGATTGACTTGAGCTTTTTTTTTTTTTTTTTTAAATAAATTTATTTCTTATTGGTGTTCAATTTGTCAACATACAGAATAACACCCAGTGCTCACCCCGTAATGACTTGAGCTTCTTAATCCCTCTCAATCAAAAGATGCCTAATTGGTAAACAATTTAATTCTGCACTCACGGTCTTGCTCTCCAACTTGATTCTCTTTTGTTATTCATTATTTTAGTGATGCCATTGTCATTTATCCAGCCGGCCCAGCTAGAAGCCTAGGAGTCATCTGAACACCTTTCTCTTTCTTAAGCCCCACATCTGATCCACCGCTGAGTTTTTGGATATTTTGCCATATAAATATTTCTTGAATGCATCTACTTCTTTTTGTCCAAGATAACCTCATCTTTCACCTCAGCTCCTAACACAAAATGAAACAAAATGAAATAAACAAAACCTCCTAAATATTTCTGAATATCCCTTCATGCATCCTCTAATCTATCCTCCATTCTTCATCCAGAAGGCTTTTCTTCAGAGTACAAATGTGGTAATATCATCCTCCTCACATCCCAATCTTCTGGTTAAAACCTTACTGTTACTCTTAGGATAATAAAACTTATATTAGAAGGTCTGTTTCTCACCCACCTTTCTAGTCTAATCTCACCCTCGTACTCAGTCACTCAGCCCCCATATGTGTTGATTTTTCTGCCTCTATGTGCTTCCCTCCCCTTTTTGTATCTTAACTTTGAGCTATTTCCTCAAATAAACCTTCCCTGGCCCCTTCAATTAGGTTCAATAATGCTATTACAGCCTCTCGTATCACTACGTGCTTGATTTGAGATCTATACAGAACTAGGGATGATTTTTCTTTCTTTGCCATGTTTAAAATTTTTTTTAAAAAACAAGGAATGAAATGCTAAGACGCAAAGCAGTAAAAAAAATTAGACATCCTTTTATCAACTATTAAAAGCAACGTGCAAACTATACTCAGTTCTGAGTACTTCCGACTTCCGACACCGCCATTTGTCGGAAGGTGGTCTTAATCCCAGAGCAGATGTTCCTAGGACAGGTACGCGGTTGAGGGGTGAGAAGAGACAGTGAGTGGGAGGAAGGGAAAGGATCGACGTAGAGCAGATGGACCAGGTTTCCTAGTTCTTCTTAAAAACCTGTTGAATGAGAAGAGATTGCAATGGGTCTTACCGCCCTGGTGTGGAACAAAAGTCTATATAATTTCACTCTCATGTGCAAGTTTGAAGTCCAATCCATCATCCCAGATTAGAGTTCACAGATCTTGTGGCAGCTAACGGTGAATGTTGCTTGTATCTCTGTTGATGTGAGAATAGGCTGCAGAGAGAAGAGTTGGCGGACAGTCTCCAGACGCTGTGCCTTTGGGATCCATTGAAATGTCCACTTCAAGGAAGCTATGTGCTCTTTGGGCTGCTCCAGGCCAACAACAACATGGCAGAGGTGGTACCGCTGGGTCATTCCCACGCACCGCAGGACTCCTCGGGTGGGTGACCTGGCTCCGGGGTACCCTGGCTGGTTTGCTCAAGACTCTCTGAGCTCAGTCCTGCAGTCTGGGGGCTCTGCTGACCCCATCCTCCTTCTCTCTTCCCTCCTTTTACAACTGTCAGGTGAGCAGCATGGTCTGAAGGCCCTTTCCATCTACTGTTCCTCCTTTACTCTTCATAGTTGGTTCCCTCCATTGATCATCTGCTTCCCTGGAGGATCAGCACTGACACACGTGTTTGGTTGGGAGCTGCTCGTGGAAGGGAGTGTGGAATGTTACCCTTCCCCCTTTCGCTGTATCTGATAGGGGACCCATCCTTCATGACAACCTAGATGTCCGCGTTGGCTAGTTGGCCGCACACCCTCAGTTGATCATCACCATCGATGAGGTTTATTCCAAATCTCCTGATGAGGGAGAGCTTTAGGTCTGTACAGATCTGGTTGGTGATAGACCTGTCTCTGAGCAGCTGTCTAGACATCTGTGGTTTCTGTGAAGTAACTGGCTGCCTCTTCCATTGGGCAGCCATCTTATCTACATCTCTGATGAGTATGATCAATTTGGTAAAAGCCTTCCCGTCCCTTCCTGTCCATCTTTGGATGTCCCTGTCTTCTTGTTCTTGAGATCGGTGGGGGTAGTTGTGATCTAGCTGTTCATGTGTCTCAGGAAACATGGTGTACTTGTGGTGGGGAGTAGCGTTGGGGCCTGAGCCTTGCCTTTTGTGCTTGACCTTGCCAGTGTTCATCCCTTCCTCCCCATATTCCTTTCCCCCAGTTCTGGTGGCAAGCCCTAAGGCTCAGCAGATAAGAAATTGGCAAGCAAGGCGCACGTCTCCACTTCCTGCAACCCCACTGCAAGATAGCTGTTGGTCTCATGGAGGCCTCAGACCAGGAGTAGAGGGTGAGGGTTCATGCAGCAAACTCTAACATCCAGGAGCTTGGCTTTGACCCCAAGAGAACTCTTCCTGTTCTTTAGCTCATTTTAATTTTTGTCTCACTTCTCCAAGCAAAGGTACAAGGATTGGGAAGATGAACCATTTCAGTTTCCTCAGACTTTTGTGCTGTCACATAAGTTCTTTCCTGAGTTTAATGTAGGCATTTTGGAGTGGATATGGGGAGAGTCAAGAAAATAAAGGAAAATTTAGGTCTTAAGTGGCTCTCATACATATCTTGCAAAAGCAGTTATGGTGTCTACTTTATTGAGTGATGGGGATTCAGTAAGATAATACACATAGTGGGTTCAGAATTGTGCCTCCACATAAACTATCAGTAATATTAACTGATTGCATTGACGAAACATTTAGCTGAAAATTAAAAAAATATTATATAAAACTTTTAATACAAATTTCTTGTTTCCCAACAAATATGAGGATTTGTAGGACATGCCCATTTTGTTCAAAATGGTAAAAGAAAGCATTTTGTTGTCTTTATAATAAGAAAACCATGAAATTGTGATTTACTGGGAAATCTTTGTTCATTCGTAGTTGGAGGTGTGATAAAATGATGTGTATGACCTGTTATAATAGCAGGGATAGAATCCAAAGGAGAGGGCACTGTCATCCTTGAAAGTCATCTGCTTTTAATTAATTAATTAATTAGTTAGTTAGTTAATTATTGACTCTTTTTAGAGAGCAAGGAGAGGCAGAGGGTAAGGGAGGCAGATCATCTTAAGCAGGCTCCGTGTTAGTGTGGAGTCCAACACGGGGCTTGGTCTCATGATCCTGGAGATCATGACTCTTAGATCCTCATCTGAAATCAAGAGTTGGTTGCTTAACCGACCGAGCCACACACGCGCCCCCATGTCCTCTGCTTTCTAACGCTGTACTTCCTTTGGGATTTCTTCTCAGCCTGTACGTCCAGGTTCTCTGGCTCAGAGGTGAAGGACTTTCACTGTGTGAAAATAAGGAAGTGATTGCCAGATGCGGTGCCTCTGAAAGAGTTATTTTAGCTCAGTCTGTTCAGAGCTGTGTGACCATGTGTATGTTGTTTTGCAGTCTATTCCCTTCACTACTTGGCCACTTCATCCACCGTGAGCGTGTGGTTTGAATTGGGCCACCGTGACTCACTGGGTCATATTTCCCAGGTTTTTATGTTATCACTATGCCCATGCGCTCGCTAGAGCACATTCTTCCTCAATTACCATATTGATATGAGTTTAAAAATGAGTGATCTTTAAAATATCATGTTAGTACAGTTCCATTTCTTGAATGCTGCCAGTATTTATTCCTCTAGATAAGGGGTTTGCAAATTGTGGCCCACCAGCTATTTTTGTAAGTACCGTTTTATTGGAACATAGCCATGCTGATTTGGGTAACTGTTGTCTGTGGCTGCTTTTGCACAACGGCAGAGTTCAACAGTTGCAACACAAACATGTGGCCTTCAAGTGTAAAATCTGTACAGAAAAAGCTTGTCCACTCGTGTTCTTTGGTGTGATTATTTCTGCAGAAGAATGTTCACAACTGGGACATACAAGATGGGCTTCTCCACCTTCTCTTAGGGGCAGCTCTTTGGCCACTTCTGACAAGGAAAGAGAGAGAGGATATGATTATTTTCTAGATTGTTTTAATTGGGTTATATGATCAGGGAATGAACCAAAATCAGCGCTGCTGCCAGGAAACCTGTCATCCCCTGTCCAATGGCCCTATTCTCAGTTTATCCTTAAGCACGTGGACTTTAAGACCCAGCTCTCCACTCCTTTTGGGATTACATTAATATGACACTATTTGAATGAGAAGGGAGAAGAGGATGGTTAGATTTTCCCTTTCATCTATATTTTGCCTCAAGTTGGCAGCCTTTCCTCTCTGCTTTGGAACACGGCAATTACCCAAACCCTTTTCATACTAATACCTGCATAGCAGGGGGCTGCTTTTGAAGTCGCCTGAACTTTGCAGTCGGTCCAGCTCATATTCCCTTTAGAGTTTCCCTACTAGTTGATTGAGTACGGCAGACCGTATATATGTCTCCTTCCTGTGTCTTAGCCTCTACTTCGTAGTTTCCTTTTGTCTCTCTGGGCAGTGGTTTATGGACTTTTGTTTTAATCTCTGTCTTCCAGTTCACTAACTCTCTTCACTGCTGAGTCTAATCTGCTGCTTTCTGATTTTGATTTTTTTTCCCATTTCTAGAATATGTATGTGGTTCTATTTTAAATCTTGCTGGCCAATTCTTTTTTTTTTAATTTAATTTATTTATTTATGAGAGACACACACACACAGAGGCAGAGACATAGGCAGAGGGAGAAGCAGGCTCTCCACGGGGAGACCGACATGGGACTTGATCCCAGTACCCCAGGATCTGACCTGAGCCAAAGGCAGATGCTCAACTGCTGGCCACCCAGGTGTCTCTTGCTGGCCAATTCTAATAGTCTCTTGTGTCTTTGCAGTGCTCATTTTTATTTTTGAAACATATTAAATGTACTAACTTAGTATTTTGATTATTTTAACACTTAGTCTCTATTTATTTAGGCTGGTAACTTTTATTCATCATAGTTTGTTTCCTTCTTGGTTTGAGAATTTTTGGTGGTGAACTTACATGTCTTAGAATTTTAGTCTGAGAATTTTCTTTGAGTCTGTGCCTAAAATTAATTTTTCTAGGTGGATTTAATTTTTCTGCCAGATTTCTGAGCACTATCAACCAAGGGTCAAATATCATTGGCTTGGAGTTTTTAAATACACAGGTAGTGTGGATTTTGGCTCTTAAGCCACGAGAATGAAGATTTTGTGAAAAATCCCCAAGGGAGACATTTCTTTTTCTTTTCACATTTTTTTTCTTTGCCCATTAAGTAAAGACTGAGAAAGGCATGTATACTGTGAGCTTCTCTCTCTCTCTCTCTCTTTTTTTTAAAGAATTTATTTATTCATGAGAGACACACAGAGAGAGGCAGAGACATAGGCAGAGAAGCAGGCTTCCTGTAGGGAGCCCGACATGGGACTCGATCCCAGGGCCCCAGGATCACGACCTGAGCTGAAGGCACATACTTAACCACTGAGCCACCATGAGTTTCTCTATAGGGAGAGGTTGATTCTAGTTTATTCATTGAAGTTTTTGCCTTTTGGTGGTCTTGACTTTATGGAAGGGTCTTTATTCAATCTCTTACTCTACTTAGACTTCTGACTGTGTCTCCTGACAGAAGCTGATTAAAATTCAGATTTTAGGCCACCAGGAATTAGCAAGTACCTTCAAGGAAAGTGTTGGCTCTTGCACTAACTTAATTTTTTGTGCATTATCGGACTCCTTTGAGTAATTCCGTTCCTTTCCACTAGCTCACTTATACATTCAAAATTTTGTTGCATTAATATTTTTTTCTTAGCAGTTTCTGGTGTGTTGTATGGATAGGATTTCACCTAACATTTTTATAGCCATATTGCCAGAAATGCCATTCATTTAAAAAGACTCTTTTTAATCTATTCTTGTATCCTTATGTCTTACACTCCTTCTTTTATTGCATTTTTCTTTTATTCTTCATGTTTCTCATTCTCATCCTCATTCAAATTCAAGTCCTCTACACCGTATATTTGGACTATTGCAAGGGCCTCCAATATGGACTTCCCTACCTCCCTTTCCAGCTCATCCTTCATGTGATAGCCAGAAGTCTCCTTAGACAAATGAAACTCAAAACAGTCAGCAACAGGATTTTGTATCAGTATCTTGGAAACGAGCTCAGAAAGAAAATCATCAGCAATCCAAGGGAAAGATATATTATTGGGGGAAACCTGTAAGTAAATAAATATATATGACAATCCGATGAGCGAAGCAGATCCAAGAGACTGTCCCTGGGTTCAGAGAGAAAGGAGAGATCAGAGCTGACTGGATAGAAGGTGGGATTCCGAATGGCCTTACAGAAAAGGTGGTCTCCCAGTCAAATCTTGAATTGTTATTATCCAGAAGAAAAAAGGATAAAAGTATTGTGGGAGCAGAAACACTACGTGCAGACACCCCTGCCTATGGTTTATTTGTAGACGAGAAAGTTGAACAAGATGGAGAATCAAAGACATAGGGCTAGAAGAGGTCGTCACGCGTTGGATTTCTGTTCTGCAGAAACATGTCACAGTAACGCCACCTCCTCAGTTCTTCCTTGTATCGTATCGTAGCTCACCAACCCCGCAGGTTGACAGAGAGGTAGTCTTAGGTTCTAGACTACTTGAAGTTTCTTTGTTAGTCGCCTCGTCCATGCCGTAGCTGAGGCTTACATTTTCTCCACTACATCTTTCCAAATGGGTTTGGAATCTCCTCTTTAATGCTTTTATGAGCAGATTGTGTGGGGCACAGTTGCTTGGACCAGGTTCAGGAGTCAGATAGCCCGCATTCAAATCCTAGGTCACTACTGTGGGAGACTACGGCCAGACCTGCTGCACTGAAGGCTCCAATGGGCATCCTGGCCCAACAAGAGCCGAAATACGGAAATTACAAGATTGTATAACTGTGGCTCAACCAAAAATTATGAAGCTGGAGCCTCAACACAAGGGTCTAAATGATGCGGTTCCCTCTAGCCTACAAAGGATTCTTCCAAACTGGAAGATCTATGTGAGTTGCTGAAAGGACTTGACTTTAGGCGTGGTTCCTTGGGGAAAAATGTTGTCACTAGAGAGATTTATCTCCTTCCCATCCTGCTTTTATGTGTAGTATTATTATTATTTTCGCATTGCTTACTGGTTGAGGCAATAGTAAAACAACAGGAAAATTAATCTGAATCTAGCTCAGGGTTACCAGTTTTGGCAGTCTTTTGACTGTCACCATGACCAACTTCTGCATAGCTTAATCACTTCCAAATTATGATTTGCTCATCTGTGAAATGGAACTGATTTGAGGGTTAAATGTGATAATGGTAGCAAAGTCCTTGACAGTGCCTGCCTCACAGGAAGTGGGAGTGATGGTGGGTATTATTGCTGAGTCATTGTCTCAGATAGTTACCCATTCTATTGGCGCCACTGCTTTCTTGTCTTGAATTGGAGGGCCATGCCTATACACTCTACCTCTTGATTTTCATCCCAAACTTTTGTAGAATGAGTCAAATTTTTCCTTCATAGCTCTTCTCTTCTCATGTTACCTTTAAATCATTTAGCTTGCCTACCCCGTCTTAGCTCAGGGCCCTCCATCTTTCCATTTAATTATACCAAAATCTTAGAGTCAGGTCGATTCCTCTCTTTTTCTGATATCCCAGGTCCAATCTGTTGCATCTCCCTGTTACAGTTTGTCCAAGCTACTGTAATGTCTCCCCTGGCTATTACCGTAGCCTTCTAATTGGTCCCTCTGTCCTAATCCCCATTTAACTTATACTCAATGGAGCAACCAAAGTAATCTGATAAAATAAAAATTGGTCCAATCTGTTACTTCTGTCCTCAAACTCTTAAATCACTTTCCATCTCATTCAGAGTAAATGACACATTTCTCTTCATATGAGCTAGGAGGCCCTATATAAGTTGAACTCCTGCATCTCTTATTTCATTGTCTCCTACTCTCCCCCTTCCTCACCCCTATACACACTGACTTCCCCAATTGGATGCTTTGTGCCATGTTGTGACTTTCTGAGTCCAAAAGCATGACTTCACATTATCTCCGTGCAGATATCTTTTGCTGAGCTATGGCTTTTCTTTGTTTTCTTTTTAATTTTTTTTAAAGCAGGCTCCACACCCAATGTGGGGTTTGAACTCATGACCCCAAGATCAAGAGTCACATGCTCTACTGATTGAGCCAGCCAGGTAACTCTAGATATGGCTTTTCAATTTCATCTCAAATTCTGGTGCTCTCATGCAGCTCATGACCATTCCAAGTGCGTGTTGTGTTTACATTTAATCAACATGTCAATTATGTCCTCATGTAATCCATGATAGAAATGTTGAGCAGATCAGATTGGAGAACAAAGACCTTTCACTCACTGCTAGAGGTCTTTATTTATATTTTTATTTATAGTTTTTAAATTTTAATTTTTTAATTTAAATTCAAGTTGGTTAACATATAGTGTCTTATTAGTTTCAGAGGTAGAATTCAGTGATTCGTCAGCATCACAGTGCTCCTCATGTCACACACCCTCCTTAAGGCCCGTCACCCAGTGACCCCATCGTCCCACTCAGCTTCCCTCCAGCGACCTTCAGTTTGTTCCCTAGAGTTAAGAGTCTCTTATGATTTACCTCTTTCTCTGTTTTTATCTTATTTCTCCTTCCCTTCCCCTCTGTTCATGTTTTGTTTCTTAAATTCCACATGCGAGTGAAGTCATATAGTATTTGTCTTTCTCTGACTGATTTATTTTCTTAGTATAATACCCTCTAGTTCCATCCATGTCCTTGCAAATGTCAAGATTTCATTCTTTTCAATGACTGAGCAATATCGCACTGTATATACCACTAGAGGCTTTTAGATAACATTACTAAGACCACTCATCTAGTTGCAAATACTTGTGTCTCTTCATTCTATATTCTCAAGCTTGTTCCTTAGGAAGATGAGGAAATACAGGAAAGGAACATGAATTTCTTAAGGACACATGGTTTATAAACAACAGATGTGGCTTGAGACTGTTGGTGCAAGGTCTTCCCTAATATTTCATAATGCTTTTAACATTTTTGTATTTTCTACCACAAAACACAATATTTTGCAAGTCCTCAATAAACATATGTTTATTGTTGATTAATATGCCTTGCCTTGGCCTTTTTTCAAAGTAAGTCCTTAATTTAGACCTGTGGTTCTCAACTGGGGGCAATTTTGCCTCGAGGGGACATTTGCCAATATCTGGGGACAATTTTATTTTTTATTTTTTATTTTTTTATTTTATTCTATTTTTTTTTCTGGGGACAATTTTTGATTGTCACAAATGGGCAATGCTACCAGCATCTACTGGGTAGAGGTCAGAGATACTGCTAATATCCTACAATATACAGACCAGTATCCTACAAGAAAGAATTGTCTGGTCCAGAATGTGCTGAGATTGAGGAACCCTGATTTAGAATTTAGCTTATTGATTTTATAAGCAGTTAAGAGAAGGTCTAAAAGTGCACCAAAGCAAGCTGATTATTTTTTCTCTCTGGTTTCCTGTTAATGGACCCAGCCTTTAAATAAAACAAAAGAGCACTTGAGCTGAAAAAAAACCCCCAGATACACAAATAAAACCTTGCCCAGCTCCTTTTAGTACGTGAGGTCCTTGTTCATGTACTGAGAGGTGATAACCAAGCAACAGCCCCCCTCCTTAGCTGGGATAAAGAAAGTTGTACTCATTACATATTCATGTTTGCAATGGCATTCTTCGCTTAAGAGATTCAGGGCACATCATTAATTAAAGCAGTGAATTCCCCAGAAAGAACACTAATTAAATCTCAAAATCAAAACAGAATGGAAGGCAGACCTCATTTTTCCATCCCATCTGAGCAACTGAGAAAAACCCATACAGCTTTACTAGGCCAAGTGAGGGATGGTGGGATTTATCAAGAAGCCAGGCCAGCCACCTTCACTTAGGCTTTCTTTCTCTCCTTTCTTGCTGCTGGTTCCAAAAGGGGGTCGTAGGCAGAGCTGCCAAAAAGCAAATAGCTGGTTGGTAGTGGCAATGCCAGCGTTTTCATAGTATGGGCTTTATCTTCCCTCGAGAAGGAGCAGCAGGAGGCTTAGAGTTTAAGGAGTCAGAGATCCAGTCTCTTAACCTAGACAACCTTGGCCCCTACTTTTCTACTCCATATCTGGTATTTGGGCCACCTCACTGTTTAACTCCCGCATATTTACTGATTACTTCCATGTCTGTATTTCTCATTCTAGGAACTGCTGAATGCTTGGCATGCCTTGTCTTTTTAAAAATTCTCCAACAGCCCTATATACTCCCATTCGCATTTTCTAAATTATGAAATTAAGGTTTAGAGAAGTAATCTGTCCAAGATCGCATATATAGTAAGTGCAAAAGCTGGGTCTCAGATCTGTCTTTTATCCCCTCTTCATTCTTAATTCCATTGTTTGGCTCAAGTTCCTATTGTTTCTCATCTGAATCATTGCCTCAGTCTCCTAAACTAGACTCCCTGGTCTTGCTTCCTTCCATGCCATCCTCCTGTCTGCAACCGGAATAATCTTCCTAAAATGCAGACCCCCACAGGGGCGACTGGGTGGCTTAGTCAGTTGAGTGTCTGACTCTTGACTTCTGGTCGTGGTCTCCTTGTCATGAGATCGAGCCCCCCGTTCCTCATAGAGCCCTGTGTCAGGCTCCGTGCGCTCAGCACAGAGTCTGCTTGGGATTCCGTCTCTCCCTCTCCCTACCATAAATAAATATTTTTATTTATGTTTTTGTGTTGTGTCTCAGATCTCTCAGATCAATCAATCAGATCTAAAAAAATAAAAACGCAGACATAATAATGACCACCACCCCCCATTAACCAAACTAAATGATTTACAATTTCCCGAACTCATCAGATTTTATGCCTTCACACATATTGTTTATCTGACATTTAGTTTCCTTAAAAATCCAGCTGAAAAGGTGAGCCATATTGGGTAGAAAGGTAGTCTTCCCTTTCTTAAAATAGAGACCATCCTACCTGCCATATTAGCATCAGTTAAAACAGAAAGAGGATAAAAATATAAACTGTCTGAATCCTTTCAACGTGTTTGTAAAATAATTTCCCACCCACAGTATTAGAAGACCTCGTTTCGGGGCACTGGTTACGTCACTTAAAAGGATTCCATTAGGCCTGACCGTCTCACCGTCAGATGATGGTGAAGTTCACTGCTTTTCTCTTTCCCTTGTCTCTAAAACGCCAAAATTGTAATTCTTAAAAAAGTTCTGAAGGTGCCCCAAACATATTTCATTGATCTTTATACTGAAGATCAAACACGTATTCGGGGTAGATGTGTTTGTGGGTGTTCCGGTTGGCTCTTCTCTCAGCCCATGGACACGTTGACTCGTCTGGCGCTGTCTTTCAGGGGTGCTGCATTCAGGGAAGGGCGGTCCTTCTGCGTCTGTTTTACTTGCTTCTCCTGAAGGACATAAGTGGGACCGGAGAGACATTCACTGGCAACTCACAGAAATCCCTGGCTCCCCCTGCAGCACCCAGTACCGTTCCCCTATCTCTGCCACTCTGTCCCTACCCAATCTCTCAATCTCCTCTCGCTCTTCCTCTCCACCCACCTGCTCCACCGCTTTGCAGCTGTCTCTCTTCTACTCCAGATAACCACCCAGCCGGCGTGTGTATTTTCCACACCTCCCACATTCCAGGGACTTCATTACGTGAAATCTAAGGATCAGTCTGGCGAGATCATGAGAGCAGGTGGAGAGGGAACAAAGTGGTGGCCAAATCAGGGCACTTATACTTTAATAATTTAGTCCCATTGCAATTGCAATTTTTTTTGTTGTTGTTGTTGGATGGGGTCCATACTACCATTTGTACTTAGGATTTTGGTGGTGCAAGAAAGCTTAGGATGGGATAGTCAATTTTTTAATTATGTAGGTAAGGAGACAATAGATGCCCAGACAGATGCTTCGTGCCTGTGCTCAGGCCACTCGTGAGTGCCTTAGGTAACCTTCTGACCTGCAGTCAGGATGTCTCCGCATGCTCTGTGCTGTGTGAGCGCTTCGCTCAGTGAGGAGCACGTGGCCTCTTGTAAGGTAGGTACTGGGTGAATGTGAGAACGAACAAAAGGAGATGTGATTTAGTTCTTACAATTAAAGTAGAGGACCCTCCTCCCAACCCTACCGTGACTGAAGGGGGCGCAGCAAGTGGGTCAGCTTGCTGGTCTGCTTCGGCTGTTTCAGTTATATTTTGCTGCGGATCACCTGAGGATCTGCTATTCCATTTCAGTGATGCCATGAACCTTTAAAATGAAGGTGAACATGTCCTACCCCACCCCAAATGGCTTTCTTAGTTTCTGTTGATGATGCTCTAATAGTAATAAAAAATAGTAGCAGGGGATCCCCGGGTGGCTCAGTGGTTTAGCACTGCCTTCGGCCTAGGGCGTGATCCTGGAGTCCCGGGATCGAGTCCCACATCGGGCTCCCTGCATGGAGCCTGCTTCTCCCTCTGCCTGTGTCTCTGCCTCTCTCTGTGTCTCTCATGAATAAATAAATAAAACCTTAAAAAATAGCAACAATAATACTGATAGCTGCCATTGCTGCCTGCATTCCATGTGCCAAGCCTCCCACTGAACACTTCGAGTCTCTCACTTAATTTAATCTTCCAAATAACTCTACGAAATACCAAGGTGTGTGTGTGTTTTACAGATTAGGAAACGGAGGCCCCGGAGGAAGAGGATAATTTACCTCCGTCACTCAATAAGTCGTAGAATCCAAGTGCAAAGTCAAGTCTCCGGGTCCCCGAGAGCCTGCGCCTTTCTTGCTGCCACTGAGGCAGAAGGTGAGGGCGCCCACCTGCCTCCCTTGCTCCGCGTGGGCCTCTCTGGGGCTCAGGTTCATTCCAGGGGCTCAGAGCTGTGCCCCGATGCTGCTGCTAGGAGGGCAAGGGGAGCAAGGCGCTTTTCTGCTTCAAGAGGACTGTACCCCAGTGGGGAAAACAGACTCTCAGACCAGCCGGTGTGTCACAAGAAAGCCCGGCTGTGATGCTGGGGGCCTGGCTGTGATGCTGGGAGCCTGGCTGTGATGCTGGGGGGCCCGGCTGTGATGCTGGGGGGCCGGCTGTGATGCTGGGGGCCCGGCTGTGATGCTGGGGGGCCCGGCTGTGATGCTGGGGACCCAGAGGGGACAGCAAGGGCCTGGCCCGGGGCCGGGAGGGCCGGCGAGGCTGGCGGCCAGCAGTGGAGCAGCACCAGATGGGGCGAAAGAGCCGGGCCCGGGGCCTGTGGCCCGGGACGAGCTCGAGGATGGGGAGCAGCCAAGGTGGGCGGCAGGGAGGGCCCGCGGGCTCCCCGGGGTGGGGGGCACAGAGGCGCTGGGCACAGGGCACTCAGGGACGTGACGTGCTCGGGGTGGTTTGGCACAGCAGGTAAGGACAGGAGTGGAGGGCAGCGGGCGGGCGGGGCTGGAGGCTGGGAGTCGGTGGGCAGGCCCACGCGGCTGCTGGTCCAGTGCAAGGGGTGGAGAGCCGGGCCCGGGGGACGTGGAAGCCAGCGGGTCGCGGGCTCCCGGCGGGGTCAGCAGGTGACAGTCCCTTGGCGCTGGGCCCTGCCCTTGCCCGGCCCCTCTGCCCACGGCCGGCTGTTGGGAAAGAAGGAGAAAGGTCACATGTGGAGGAACCGCCAAGGACTGTGACCAGGGAGGAGGCAACCGGGGGGGCCCGACGGCGGCCCAGAGGAACGCGTGGTGTCCCCTCTCCTCTTCCCTCTGCTTCTGTCCGCTCTTCTCAGCCTCTGGGGCCTCAGGCACAGCCATGGGCTGAAGGGCTCGGGGCTCAGCACCGAGCACCCCAACCCCAACCCCGGTGCCCTGCACCCTGAGCTCCTGGCTGGCCTGGCCCCTCCTGGAGGCACCGCCCGGAGGCCCGAGCACCCTGGGGGCCCGCAGGGAGGCTGGGTGTGCCCTTCTAGAGGATTCCTTGGAAAGCCTGAGAACTGCGCGCGGACAGGGGCTCCGTTGCCCCCCGACAGGCCGCCCGCGGCCGGGCCGGGCCTGCAGAGTCGCGGCTTGCTCGACGGATGTCAGAGAGGAGCCTCCCGTGAGGCGCTCCTCCCTGCCGACGAGCTTCCGGCGGCCTTTCAAGCAAAATGAAGAAAAACAGTGCACAGATTCACTTCCATTCTCCGACGTAAATGGCCATTTTATTAAAAACGGAGTCGACAACAGGGCAATCATGATTTAAATTAACGAATCCTCAAATAACACTTATTATTGCCAATTATTTTTTCATATAATGTAAAATCTCTGGGTTCATAAATAACATTCTTTCCCTCCCTATTCAGGGAAAGCCGTGCTCAGCGATGTGTTATTCATGACTTAATTATTCTATAGATGCTTCATTCATATGCATGCAGATATATCTGGCAGCAATGCATTTTAATGAAGATGCTGAAAGGCAGCAGGCTATAATTTTTAACAGAGAAGTCTGTCAAGATCGAACAATAGCAGCTCCTGGAGAGGACTAGGAAACAGCAGAGCCCAGAAAGAAAATTAAAAACCCATTTAAATATTTTAATTATGATCTTCATTAGTGAAATGTTGAGATCCTTTGGCATACCCAGAGCTCCTGTGTTTAGGAGCTATTTTTGCCGGAGGAGTGCAGTTTGGAGGAAGGGGACTATTTTCAAGATTTCTGGGGTTGAGGTAGAGCCCCTCCCGGGGGAGCCCAAGAATAGGCCTTCTTCTGCTCCTGGGCCCTCCTCCTTCCTCGCCTGACTTCAGTTTCTGAAAGAAAGGGGCTCAACGC
This sequence comes from Canis lupus familiaris, assembly GCF_011100685.1. Taxonomy (NCBI): domain Eukaryota; kingdom Metazoa; phylum Chordata; class Mammalia; order Carnivora; family Canidae; genus Canis; species Canis lupus. The sequence goes on along the minus strand of NC_049227.1, from coordinate 77,496,010 downwards.
GGCCAGTCAGGTCCACCTCCCAGGTACAGGGGAGCAGGAGGGGCTGAGCGGGGCGACCCTGGGCAGGGTCTGTTCTGTGGGTGCTGCCCGCAGGACTTGGCTTGGCTGGACGCACCTCCAATGCCGACCCCTTGACCCCTTGACCCTCTGGAAAGCTCAGCTTGACGAGAAACAACAAGGACCTATTTTGACCCCAGAGATCGCCACCATCCCTTGATGGCTTCTCTCTTTCTCATCTTCCCACAGAGGGAGAAATTTCTGGAAAATGATAGGATCGCCAAAAGCACGTGAAAGCAGCTAAGTAAATTGGGAAACAGGCCGTAATTATACTTTCTCTGCTATCGAACAGAAGCCAAACAGAAATGCATTTGTGCCATGTCTAGGTGTTCGGGGAGAGCCGTGACGTGCAAGTACCGGGGCCTTCGGGGCCTTCGGGGTCTTCGGGGAGGCCCCCCTACTGCTGGAAGGCCGGGAAGTAAGCTGTCCGCGAACTAGCCCGGTTTCCTCCTCCTCTGTTGAAACTGCTCTTGCTCTGTTCACCGGGGCCCTCGTGTCTCCAAGTCCTGCACACACTTCACCACGTCCCTATAAATCTGCCTCTCGGTAGAACCGGACACAGGTGGCGACTCCCTCTCTTCAAACAGGCTCTTCTCGTGATGCTCCACACGCCATCGCATGTACTTTCCGGACGTCGTGTCTTTTCCTTCCTTGCTTTTTGATCTTTTAATGTGGATCTTCCTCAGATAGACAGAATTTTAATTTTTAATGTACTTGGATTTTCGATCTTTTTCCTGTACGTTAAATCTTTGAGTAAGCAATCCCTTAACCCGGATTCATGAAGTACTTCTAAAATTTCGTAGAGATGTTTAAAGGCTTCTATTGGCTTGTCATATTTTAAGTAGAGATCCCATTTTCTCCCCCCACCCCATATGTCTGACCATTTGTCTTAGGATCACTCATTAAATAGACCCTCCCTTCACAAATGATCTGCAAAGTCATCTCTGTCATATATCAAAATTTATAAAATTTTATTCAAAGCCTATACAAATGTAGATCTGCCTATTAGTTACATAACAAATTGCCACAGATAATCATGGCTTAAAACCACATCATTCATCATCTCACGGTTCTGGAGACCAGTCGTCCAGCTCGGTTGGGTTTTCCTAAATGTTGAAGCCGAAATCCAGGTGTTGGCTGAGCTGGGTTCTTGCCTGGAGGCTCTGGGGAATAATCTGCTTATTTAGGTAGTTGGCCGAATTCAGTTCCTTGTGGCTGCAGCATTGAGGCCCCATTTCTTTGGCCCTGAACCTGGGCGTACTCTTAGCAACTCCAGGCCACTCACCTTCCTTGGCACGTGGTCCCCTCCACCTTCCAACCCAACAACGGCAGGTCAGACTCTACTTGTGCTTCCAATCTCTGAGTTCCTCTTCCTCCACCAGCCAGAGAAAATTCTGTTTTTAAGGGGCTCATCTGATTAGATTATGTTTACCCAGATAATCTCCATTTTCCACATCATACAAGAAGGGTATTTCATCACATTGACCTCAATCAAGGAGGGAGGATATTATATAAGAGCAAGGATTACTGGGAGTCGTCCATGGTCTGTCTGTGGGCTTTCTAACCTGTATCATTGGCTTATCCTTATCAAGTTCTATCAAGAACCCCTCTGACTGGTGCATCGGGGTGGCTCAGTCAGTTGGGTGTCAGACTCTTGATTTAGGCTCAGGTCATGATCTCGGGGTCATGGGATCAAGCCCTGAGTCAGGCTCCATGCTGAATGTGGAGCCTGCTTGGGATTTTCTCTCTCCTCTCCCTCTGCCCCCTGACCCGGCGTTCACATTCTCTCTCTCCTCAAAAAAAGGAAAAAAAAAAAAGAGGCTCCTTCTGCTATTTTAATTGAAATGACATTGGCTCTCTATAGTTCTACGTTTTCGATATTGATTTTTTATTTAAAAATATCGTATATTTCCTTATTAATAATTTAGTCCATACATTTTGCATATCTTTTCATTTTCCATGTGTCGTAACGTACTGCTACAAGGACCTCTGACCTTAAGCAAAATTTCTGGCCTGAGCTGGGACTTCCAAAATGATTGAGTGAGGAGGTAGGCACATTTTCTCCCCAGAAAGCAAGTATAAAAGCAGACAAAACTGTCAAAAAAAAAAAAAAACCCAACCATTTTAGGATTTTGATCATTGACCAAAGGTACCCATCTGATCGAGGGGTATTTCTTCCAGAGAAACCCTAAGCAGTAGTGAGAATGGTGGGGTCCGTGGCATTTCATCCTGGGGCCTGGGCCCTTCCACATTACAACTCCACTGTCCGTAGGTTTGATGAGGACCTGGCAGGCCATGAGGATGGGCAGTGTCCCTCCCAGAGCGGACGGGCTGGCTCTTCGAGGGGAGCACAGGTGGCCCAGGGTGCTGTCGTCAAGGGCAGGTGAGCCTGGGAGTGACAGCAGACAGCTTGCGGAGGCCAGCAGGGCAGCAGGCCTGCGCTCAGACACCGCCTGGGCAGCCCGGGCCAGCCAGGAAACTCAAGGGCCCCGCAGATGGAGGTGGTGGCAGCGGCTTCCTGTGTCCCGTGGCCCTGGTGATGGCGGGGCTGGCTGGGCCTGGCCATGTGACACCACGGCCCAGCGTGGGCCTTGCAGAGACACGAGCTGCAGCGGCCCCCGAGCCGCCCGGGCCTGATGGGCCACTGAGCGTGGCCAGGAGCCTCCTGAGATGCTGGGGCACCGCTGCAAGCCCCTCCCGCCGGCCCTGCCGTGCAGGCCCCGGTGGGCCAGGCTGAAGCACCAGACGGAAAGGATGTCTTAGAAGCCCAAGCAGACATCGGTCGCCACGCAGTCGGGAAGACAGACTCTACAGAGTTAATCCAGGCGAGTCATTAAATAAACAAAAAAATCAGCGACAGCAACTACCCCTGGAGGGCATGAGAATCCAGAGTTGCTGCAGTGTACTCTGTAACGACTTCCAATTTAAAAAATCATATGCAAAGAAAAAGAACAAAAAGAAAAAAAATCTAAACCCGGGAGAGTGCGACCATACCCAGGAAGGAGAACGAAGGGGTTCAGGACATGCCATCCCCAAAATATGCCACCTTGGCCTGTTGATTAATTTGAATAAAGGCACTTAAAGCAGCAGGTGCAGGAAAGGCACTGTGGTGCCCGTTGCCTCCTGCCCCCCGTCTGCCGGGTGGAGACAAACATCCTCATCACGGGAGACAGGGGTCAGCACCCAGGGGTTCTCTGCACGTTGGCCCTGTTCAGATCGCTCGGACCTCTCTAGGCTCCTGATGGATCTTATTGTCCCACAGCCACCTCTCCCGTTCAGTCCAGCTGCCGGCACCTGGTTCGGCTGCTCCTCTGGGTCTCCGCTCCCTGGTGGGGGTGCCCGTGCGCATGAGCTGACATTACATGCATCGTGTGCTGCTCTCCTCCTACTGGGCTGTACGGAGAAGGAACCCCAGGCCCACTGGAAACCCCAAGAGCTGGAGGTAGAGCTCCCGGCCCCCCGACATCTCCCGGAGTCGGGGCCGGGGCGTCCTGCGGGGCGCGGCTCGCTGGGGGCCGGGGCTGCCAGTGATAGGCCAGGACCCTGCCCAGCCCGCCGTGGGGTCTCAGCTGCCGCTGCATCTCCACCTGGAGGCCCCGGGGGGGGAGGCAGGGGAGGTGCTGCGGAAGCCGGGTCCCGGGGAGCAGCAGCCCCAGGCCCCCTGGGGGGGGGCCCTCCCCACCCCTCCCGAGGTGGCCGTCGAGCTCCCTCGCTCCTGCCTCTGTGTCCCTGGCCGGGGAGGACACAGGCACAGGCCCCACTCGCCCGTTGCTCCCCGGACCTCGCCGACCGGAGTCCACTCTTCTCGCCTGCTCGGCATCTGGTTTAGGCAAACTCTGCGGGGGTCACAAATAAAAGACCCCGGTAAGATGGGCTGAGATTCTCCTGCCACCTTGTTCCGTGTCCTGAGATCCGGGCGGGGACGAGCGAGCCTCTCCTCGGGCCTCTGCAGCTGGAGCATCGGGGGCCGAGCCAACGGGCTGGGGACCGAAGACCAGAGGTGGCGAGAAGCATTCTCCTGGTCCAACCGTGCCTGCCCTCAGGGGAGTCACCTTAACCAAAGGCCCCGGTCCCTAAAGGGCCTTGGTCACCTCAACCTCCGTTGTCTCACTGGGGCTGCGGAAGCCCCAGCCGGGTGTCGCCGACCCTTGTCGTGAATGGCCGGGGCTGGGGCCGGGGCTGGGGGCAGCCTCACGTCTCGTGGGGCGGTGGACACACAGTTTTCACAGACCCTGTTCTTGCTCCTGGGACAGTGAAGATCTGTGCTCCCTCAGGGTCACTCTGGAAGGGAACGTTTTGGAACATGGGGGCTGCATTTTATACCCATGCCGGAGAGTGACCTCTGGGTCTTCCCGCAAAAAGGCAAATATGGGATCGAGTCACTATTGAAATAAATATAACCTTGAAGGTCCTGCTTATCAATGGGCAGATAACGGGTCTTTCGAATTGGAAAAAAACCTATATTTGAAAAGTTTCAAGGAGCTCTCATACTAAACAAATGTCTTATCAGTATATTTATGGGAAGATCAAATCAAAAAGAGGACACAACGGTCTGTAATGGCTCGCCTTACCCGACTTAGAGCTGAAGCGCAGGGGCACCTGGGTGGCCCAGTTGTTAGGCACCCGCTCTCGAGTTTGGCTCAGCTCATGACCTCAGGATCGTGGGACTGAGCTCATCCATTCTCAGCGAGGAGCCTGCTTGGGGTTCTCTCTCTCTCTCTCTCTCAAAAATTTTTTTTTTAAAAGTTAAAATCCGTACCCACAATAAATCTTCCTTCTCCACCCACCTAAACGCCCTGTGTTCCTGCCTTCTTGTCCCTGAACCTGCAGATGATCTGTTGAATCTCTGAGCCCCTTCTTCAAACTCCCCTTCTTAAAATCTGACCTGATCTCTTAGCAAATTCCATTAACCCTCAAAACTCCTCCCTCAAAAAATCTCATAAACACCTAGCTGCTCGCTTTACGGTTTACAGGGAGCACTGTGGCCTGTGGCCTGGTCTCCAGGCCTGGAACATACAGGTTGTTGGGTCAACGCAGACAGCCAGGACATGCACCGGCCCTATTTTATGCCTCCTCCCACTTCCAGGGGCTCAGCAGTCAAGCTCGGTCAACTGCTAGGCCTTGCCCTGAGAGCCCAGCCCTGTGGGTGCATCCTGGACCCCATCGCAGGGAGCTCACCGACCGAGACAGCAGCAGGTCTTTCAAACTCCAATAAAAGCGCTTTTGCTTCTACTTCCAGAAGATGCTCTTTAATTTAGAGACGAGTTAGGAAGATTAGTGGCTTTTCACAGCTCCACTCCTAGGGAACGTGACTGGCTCTTCAGGGATGTTCTTTGCACCCACAGTTACATGGAAGTTATCAGACAGCCGTAATGGCCTCAGGAGGAAAATCCCCCCATCAGAGGGGGCCAGAACTTCCCCCAGACGCTCCTGCAAATGATTCAGTTAGACCAGTATTCAGGGCCCGGTCGAGGGGATAATAGGGGCCTTTACCTCCAAGGTAATTGGTTTAAAGGCTAAATCATACATCAGAAGGAGGGGGAACATCCTAAGACCTTCGTGGAACACTTCACACCAATATTACACTAGACCCGGGAGCCCCAGGATACAGAAATCTTTTCATTTCTGCCTTCATCTCTCTGATTTATCCCAGAGACAAACCCAAAATAGTATCTCTGGCCAGGCAGCTCAGTGCCTCAGTATTATTACTGAGATAGCCACACAACTCTTTGAAAATAGCTTGCAGGAAAACAAGACAAAAAGAAATTACGCTCAGCATCCCTTGCTGTGCGTGTCGAGCCTTTACAAGAACAAAAATGAGGATTTTAAGAGCAACTCAGAGTCCACATATTTTTCTCACCAATCACAGAGCCTTCCCTGTTTGCCTCTGGACTTTTGCAGATATTGTAAAAAAAACAAAAAAACAAAAACAAAAAACTGGGGCCTTGGAAGAGCAATTATCCTGCACGGAAATGAAAGGGGCTTCAAACAATTTCCCTAAGCACCAGCACCCTCCGAAGGTCCTGTAGGACGATACCCCGTCCATTGATAGGATCAGCCCATCCTCAGTCACACCCCAGAACCCAGGGCATGAGCCTTGTCACAAGTAAGAGCCACCCGCCATCAAACTGAAAATAGAGGATTGGAACTTGGACTTCATTTTTTTTTAATATTTTATTTATTTATTCATGAGAGACCCAGAGAGAGAGGCAGAGACACAGGCAGAGGGAGAAGCAGGCTCCCTGCGGAGAGCCCGACGCGGGACTCGATCCTGGGACCCCAGGATCACGCCCTGGGCCGAAGGCAGGCGCTCAACCATTGAGCCCCCGGGGGATCCCCTGGAACGGGGACTTCTTCCCTGACACCCGTGCGACCCTCTGAACCATTCGTGCAGGATTCTCGCTGTCGCCTCTGGTTCTGTTCAAGCTGCTGGAGTCTCTGGACTGTGTATCCCGTTACCCATGCCTCAGGCCACCCCAATAGTCTTAGTGTCTCTTAACACCCCTCACGCCTGTCTTATTTCTGAATCCTCACCAGTATGTAACTCTATTTATTTTAAGATTTTATTTATTTGAGAGAGAGAGAGAGAGGGAGAGAGAGAGCACAAGCAGGGGGAGCGGCCAAGGGAGAAGCAGGCTCCTCACTGAGCAGGGAGCCCAATGCAGGGCTCCACCCCAGGTCCCAGGGGCACGACCTGAGCTGACGGTGGACGCGTCACCTACTGAGCCCCCCGGGCGCCGTTGGTATAGACTTTACTGCCACCACACAATGCAGTAGGAGAGGATTTTTCATTTCTCTGCCCTCAGACTAAGCCTCAAGCTTGCTCCTTTCCTAAATGAAAACCCATCTCAACTTCAAATCCTCTGAAGAGAGTCCCACCTTAAAACGTCTCCCAACTACCCTTTGGGCCTCACATGCAAATGAGGTTGGATTGCACCGAGTGAGCGCAGAGCCTGAGTGCATTTACCTAGAGAAAGAACGAACTTGCTCTATCGGCCTCCCAATATCCCATATGGGAGACGCAGGGTTAGGAGTTGAACATATAACAGACTCTTTTTGAAGGCAGGGAGTTCGTATCTTTCCTTCTTTACCCTGTAACACCCTAATCGTGCCAGTAAAAACACGGGGGGGTAGTGGTGCATTTTATTCCAATGGGAATGAAATCTATAGACTTGTACAGGATCTAAGAGTGCAAACTCCTCTGTAATTCCTCGGCCCCGGAGCTTCTAATCCAGCCGCCGTTCTTACCTCCGTTCCGGCTGACGCAGCCGGTTTAGGTCATCCATGTCTGCTAAGCTTTCTTTTCAATCCTATTGCATTCTCACTCGCAATCTCTCTTTGCATTTACTTTTCGAGGGAGACAATTGGCATGGAGACTCCTGTTCCTAGGGGATATTTTGAGTCTCCCTCAGTATCTTTCCACATCCTTAAAGCCAGCTTAGATTCCGTAGCCTTTACTTGAAGTTCTATGCTGTTCAGTACGTTGATGACCTCATGCTCCTCAGCTAACCTGCAGAGTCCTCTTAAAGACGCCCTCATTCCCCTAAAGGCACTCACTGAAAGCAGCGATAAGGCCTCCCTGAGTCTAAACTTCACTGGGTATGAACAACTGTAACCTATGAGGAACTGAGATACCTCTGGGCACTCAGGAGCTCCCTCCAAAATGCCTTGAGTCCATTTCGTCCATCTCTCTCCCTGAAGCAGAAAAGCACCTATGTACACTTCTAGGGGCAGCCGGCCATTGCCATCAGTGGATTCTTAACCTCATTGCTTTTGCTACCCCCCCTTGTAGGCTCCCCCTCCATTACTCAGAGCCCATTTCCTGGCTCCCAGAGGCATCAACTTCCCTCGAAGCCCAGAAATTAATATAATCACACCCCCAGCTTCAACTTGCCTCATTTTGACAAACCTTTTCACCTGTATTACCATGAAAATAATGGGACTTCTGCAGGACAACCTTTTACCTCTCGGATATGTCCCAAAGCATATTTCCCATACCAATAGGGCCCTGTAGCAGCAGGCATGGTCCTGTGTCTGTGTGGTGGCTGCGCTGGCCGTGGCAGCCGCCCTCACTGTCGAGGCCCGTACTCTCACCTTAGGCTCCTCCGTTTGCCTCTATGCTCCCCATACTGGGTCTGCTCTCTTACAAGCACATGAGACAGCATCTCCCTGCAGGGCTGCCGACTGCCTACGAACAAGCCTACCAGCAGGCCTTCCATCATCGTACAGCGCTGAAACACTCGAAGTCTGGCAATTCTACTACGGCTCCCTGCTGATCCCGTGTGGATGCCTCGCAGCTCTAGAACTGGTCCCGAAGCCACCAGAAAACTTCTCAGATACCCCTTGAGACAACCGAGCCTTACTTCCATTTTGCAATGACTCTTGTAAATGACATTTCTGGGGAAACCTGACAGGCGGCTCTGCCTTAGTTTCCCCACGTGAAGCACGAGGAACGCTGCCTACCGTAAGATCAGCCTGGCCTGCTAACCTTACAGGCCGTACTGGAGCTTGCACACTGATGAGAAGAAAAACTGCCTCTATTTACCCTGACTCCAGACATACTTTCTTTCATTCTTTTTTTTTTTCTTTTGAATTCAATTTATTTGACAGAGAGTGAGCAGGAGGGAGACGGAGGGAGAGAGAGTCTGAAGCAGACATGCTCTTTGAGTCAGCTGTGCTATTGGCCCGATCTGGAAAGCTCACAGACAGTAAGCCTCTGTTCGTGCTCCTGTTGCCAGTGGGCATGTAATTGGTCCTATTACAGGCTATTTGCCTCCCTCCTAAAACGGCCCATTGTTCAGCCTGTACCAAGGAGATGGATGCCGTATCTCCAGGGAGTGCTAGGGCTGCCAAAGCTGCCACACATGCAGCCTGACACAGACCCCCTATCTCTTCACCACCCAATTTATGAACTTGCCTTGTCTCTGACTGATATTATTGATGATCACATGTTCCCAAATCTGAAAAAGGCTGAATGAAGATGAATACAAAAGGGTGCCCAACAGTTAGACAGATTATACACTGGGCTAAATGGACTTGTGCGGTCCCCTTTCTTTTGATCTTTAGATTTGCTCTTATCACCCATCATGTAGGACATAGGTGTACCTGGGGGATAGTCATGGAATTAAAAGACAATTGGTTCTGCTCTGGCATCAACATTTCTGACCAAATTATTTCCCGGTGTACTACTCGTAAACTTCACCAAAAGTTTAGAAGAAACCAACATGCCTGAAGAACTCTTCCTAGGCCCACATTGCCCCTTGCAGTACTCCCAAATGGATTTTATAGGCGGGCCTCCAGCTTTTGGCTGTTCCTACTGCATGGTACTCATCTGTCGTTCAGTGGGTGGACTGAATGCTATCCAACCAGCTGTGCTGATGCTGCAACAGGGGTAAAGAAATTAATAGCTGGGATTATTCCTTGTTTGGGCATGCTGTGGGTTAAATCAGACCACGGGACTCATCTGACATCAGAAAGAAACCATTTGCTTGCAAAACTTCTGAGGTACTCATTAAAATTCCATGCCTTGTACCATCCACAATCAGTGGGGCAAATGGAACATAAAAACCAAGACATAAAAGAGACTTTAGGGAAAGTCTGCAAGAAGATGGACTTAAACATTCTTTTTTGTCCTTATAAAAATGTGGAATAGTCCAAAGAGGGGACACAGTTGATCCCCTTTTAGGAAATCATGTTGGGTTGCCCTATGCCTACTCAGCTGCATATTGATTATTTTGAATTGAAAGCGCTTAAAAAACAGCAAGTGCAGGAAGGGCACTCGGATTCCCCCCTTTTCCTTCTGAGAGCAGAAGTTAAAGTTACTATGGGAGAGCTGCCCTGCCTATGCCAGGAGGAAAGAACCATCCTAATCACCAGAACTGGCGGTTGAAGCCAAGACGATTCTGTATAAACTAACCTTGTTAAATTAACTCTTCATATTCCTTTGTTCTCCTCATTTATTTTAGCTGCTTTTCTGCAGTTGCCACCCTTTGTTCAATGCAATAGGTAAGCATTTAGGTTTTGCCACTTTTCTTTGGATTTTCATTTCCCTGTGAAGTCTTTCAAGTCATGTAAAACTAATTTTAAATAAATTTGTATTTCTCCTGGTAATATGTGTTATAGCAATTTAATTCTCAGGCCCAGCTGGAGACTCTAAGAGAGCCAAGGTAAAGTCTCTGCTTCTCCTACAAAAGCAATCAATAGAAACTTTCTCCGAGGGGGCCATATATTGCACTTGGCTGAGGAAGACTTGAAAGCAATGATTAGGAACATATTTAACTAAAGGAACCAATATCTTAAAACGTAAAGTAAAATATAACAATTATTCATCAAGTAGAGAATGTTAATAAATAAACATGATTTTAAAAATCGAACAGAAATTCTGGAATTGAAAAGTATAGTAATTGGAATGAAAAATTCACTCAATTCCAAATTTCAGCTGGCAGTATTAAATGAATCCATGAAATTGAAGATACATCAAGGATTATGAGAAATTGCAGAAAGAAAAATGAACACAGTCTCAGAGACCCAAGGAACACCAACAAGTGATCCAACGTTAAGTGTTCCAGACGTAGAGGAGAAAGAGGGGAAGAAAATATATTTGAGAAATAATGCCAGAGGGCACCTGGGTGGCCCAAGGGTTAAGTGGCTGCCTTGGGTTCAGGCCATGATCTCGGGGTCCTGGGATCCAGTCTGCTTTAGGCGCCCTGTTCAGGGGAGACTCTGCTTCTGCCTCTCTCTGCCCCTCCCCCTGCTCTGGCTCACTTGCACTCTCTCTCTTAAGTGAATAAATGATACCTTAAAAAAAAGAAATAATGCCAGAAAATAACTATATAGACTACAGTTTTATATATAAAATATACATATTTTATATGTAACTATATATACATATATAGTTATATATGTATATACAAAATATGTATATATGTATATACATACATAGTTATATATGTATATATAAAATAACTATATATACATATAGTTATTACATATAGATATATGTATCTCTATATGTATACATAAAACATTCCTTACACAAAGTACCTGACTAGTACTCCTCAGATACGTCAAAGTCATCAAAAACAAGACAAGTGTGAGAAATCACTGTGGTCAAGGGGAGCCTAAGAGGGCATGATGAGCAAATGTGATGCGGCATCCTGGATGAGATCTGGCATTGGGAAAAGGATATTATGGAAAAACTGAGGAAATCTGATTAAAGAATGGTCTGTAATTAATAATAGTGTATCAATATTGGCTTATTAATTTTTAACAAATGTACTGCACTAATATAAGATGTTAATAGTAGGGGGAGATTAACGTGAGTTATGTGGAAACTCTGGACTTACAACCTTTGTGATTTTTCTATAAATCCAGAACTTTAAAAAATTCGGTATTTAAAGAATGTATATATGTGTCTATGTGTCTGTGTATGTGTATCATGGAAGCACTAACCATAAATAAGTTATCGTGGCTCTGATAATACCAAGTAAAATAGAATTCAAGACTAAAATATTTATGATAGGTAGAATGTGATATGTCCGTAATGTCTGTATAATGAAATATTATTCAGCAATAAAAGAGTGTAAACTACTGAGACTACAGTATGGATGACCCTCAAAAACATTATGCTGATTGAGAAAAACCAGATGCAAAAGGCCCATTGCTACAGGTTCCATTTATATCCAATGTCCAGAAAAGGCAAACCTATAGAGACGTCAAGTAGATTGGAAGTGGAAAAGTGGTCTGGCTGCAAAGAGGCACGAGGGAATCTTTTTGGGGTGATGGAAATATTCTAAAATGGGATTGTGGTGATAACTCTAAATTTACTTTTACTGAAAATCATTGAGTTATACACTTAATAGGAGGCAAATTTTGGGGAAAGTGGATCTTCTGATGTGTATAAGTCAATAAAACTTTAAAACATTATTTTTTTTTGAACTCTCTAGATAAGTTAATGAATACTAAACAGATTAATATCAATATTTGCCATTTCTACGGTCCATGATAAAGCACATGGAAGCTCCCGGCGCAGAAGCAGACCAAAGGAGCCAACTGAATCATAGGCTGTGCTGCATTATGTGTATGCAAGGTGTCTGCTTTGTTTTGTTGTCTTTTTAAATGTTGTAATGAAATTTTGCCCTACTTTCTAGCAACTTAAATTACATTTCTTCTCCCTTTTTCCTTGGTAGTTGGAGAATTTGTGGCACACTGGTTGAACAAAATGGTTATTCTCTTGTGACTCCTGCCAGTGTGAGGTTGAATTATACTCCCTGGAGGACATGGTCAAAGGCCCTTTCTTCCCAACACCCAGAGAAAGCCCAGTTCTAGGCACTTACTCACCAGCCATGGGGCCTCCTGGTCTTTGCTGGGAATCTGGGAGGCAGACATAACAGTGAGACAACCTTCAGGATGCTTTGAATTCTGTCCCTTGTGGCTTACCAGAGGGCAAGGCCAGGGTCAGTAGGTCCTTCCCAGTGGTGGACGGTCACTTTCAACCAGCCCACAGACCCATCTTGAAAACAAACCTCCAGAACAGCAAAGCTGTACAAAGAGGTAATTCAAACACAGGGGTGGTTCTGTGGTGGTTGGGAGACCCCCAACGGGACCTACGAGTTCATACCAGCCTGAAGTGAGTTCTGAGAAAGTCACCATCATCATTAGTGGTATGAGGTTGGTGGGAAAGGAGGGAGCTAGTCTGATTATTCTTGTTTCCCTGCACCTGTAAGGTGTCCCGTCTCTAGAGCTTTGCGAATACTTCTGCCTTTTGTCATGTCTCTCTTCTACTGGGAAGTCATTTGCCACCTTCAAGATTCAACTCAAATTATTCTTTCCTCCAAGAAGCTTTCCTTCACCTTAATGAGGCACACTCTCCTTTGGAGCTTGGTGCCCATCCTGTTTTTTGTCTTCCTCATATTGTATTATAATCATGTACCTCCCTGTTCTCAGCCATAGATGGAGAAGAAAATCTTGAGGGGCTGAGTTGAATTGTTGATGCATCTCTACATCCCAAGTACATAGTACAGTGGTGGCATGGAGAAAGCTCGTAATAAATATTTCACTACTGAACAGGGGATGCCTGAAAGAAGAATGAAGAGAGGCCAGCCTCCAGAGAAAACGTTGAAGCTTCCTCTCACCGTATTCCTGCGTCCCCCAGTTGGCCTGAGTTGCCACACCCTTTGTGGGATCTGTACTATTTCTATCCCATTTAAAAAAAAAAACACATTTTGTTATAGGTTGAAACATGCAACTTTGTTTTTTTTTTTTAAAGAATTACTATTTATTTTTATTTTTATTTTTTTTAAAGATTTTATTTATTTATTCATGATAGTCACACACAGAGAGACAGAGAGGCAGAGACACAGGCAGAGGGAGAAGCAGGCTCCATGCACCGGGAGCCCGACGTGGGATTCGATCCCGGGTCTCCGGGATCGCGCCCTGGGCCAAAGGCAGGCGCCAAACCGCTGCGCCACCCAGGGATCCCCAAAACATGCAACTTTGAAAATGGTCTTCCCAGCTCATGGCCTTCAACCCTAGAATTAGGTTGCAAATATGTGTCTTTGGTTGCTAGTAATGAAAAAAAGACTGAATGGGGAGAACTTTCCATGGGAAGGACATATAATAATGTTACAAAGTCTTTATAACATTGTAAGGGAATATCAAGTTTTTTCCAAACGTTTTACAAGGATGTTGGGTAAGAAGATGACCTCTAGGTCTCACCAATTCTTTCTCTATGATTTTACTTATTGACTTGCAAAGAGGCCACACTGCGTTGTTCGTAGCCAAGATAAGCACTTAAAAATGCATTGGTTCATGTCCTGCCTCCCATATTTGTAAACTAATCTCATTTCACACTTCTTTCTTCTCTCTGAGCAAAGAGTTTATCAAGATAAACAGATACATAGTATGTCCTGAAACCTCCTGCAATGCACTTTCACAAACTTGACCTCCCTTTCTTCTGATAAATGCACTTCTTTCTAGAAATATACGTCTTCCACTGTTACTGTTCCCTGGAAAGCAGTTCTACCCCCAAATTCAACAAACACCCAGATATCTTTGGGAAATTCTTGCTGTCTTGTACTTAATTAGGTTTGAATGGTAATGCTTGTTTGCTTATTTCTTTGTTTTAGCATACAGGGTTTTGTTGAGGGGCTGTTAAATGTGGCCTCGTTTAGTGCATCAATTTAGGATAAATCCACACTTGCTCCGTGCTCTCGCCTAAAAGCTTTTTGCACCGTAGGCCCCTGTGTGCGTCACTGTTCTCTCCATCTCCTTGCTGGTAAGAGACAAGGTCTTGTTCCCTTCCTTATCCCCACAGGCTAGCTCTGGGCCTGATACCTAAAAGGCACTTGATAAATGCGACTTTTAACTTTCAGCCCCTAGAAGCACAGCATGACTGTGTTGAGCACCTGTAGGGCCAATGTTAGTAGAAGGATGAGAAATTGGGGATATTTGGGCAGCATTTGAGAATTAATGGTGGCAAGGAAGATCTCTCAGATGAGGAAAGGGAAAGAAGCTAGTGGGAGACAGTTGAATGGGGCAGAGGGGATAGAAAAGAGGAATAAAGGAAAAACCACCAGCTGTCAGACTGGGCTCTTCCTCCTTACCTGTCCTCAGCTCCAGTACCTGCTGCACTTGTTTTCTTTGTAGTGCCTCCCCACCTGCTCTAATTCTGGCCAGGAGAGTTGCAGTGCAGAATGAGTAATTGCAAGCAGGTGGAGAACGACACTGAATGTAAGGGTTAGGAATTTATTTAGCCAAGAAATGTGAAGTTACGTTAAAATGCCAGGCTGCATTATCATGTTTCACTGCTCAAGGGGTAGATCTTCTAAATGACGAATCATCTTTCCCCTATAAAATGAAGTATGCTCTAGTGGAAACAGCCCATGAGCAGCCATTTCTCCAAGGTCTGCCAAAATTGCTGCTGGGTTGATTTGGAAGGTTGGCTGGGTGGGGCTAAGGTTAAGCCAAGAAGATCTTTTCAAAGTAAGTGGCATTTGGGGGTAACTACTGTATGTTTCCAAAGAACAGAGGACGATGACAAAAAGATGTGATCTTAAAGGCGTGTGACCTCAAAAGTACGCAACTTTAGTCTTTTGCCTGATTCTTATTTGTCAAAACAGTCCAGAGGAGGTTGACCGAAGGTCATGTTGGAAGAAAAACTGCATTTTGCCAAATTATTTGTTTTTAACTTCAGTTTGTTAAGAAGTAGGAGATAAACACTGGTTGGATTGAAGGTGTCTTTTTGTTTAATTGTGAAAACATGTTTAGGATATCTCAAACTACCTCCAAAATTTGGTAGTTATTATTTACGGTATAAATGTTTAAGTGAAATAAGATACTTGCCTACTGGGCAAAATGCGAAATTTTGAGCTTTTCATTTGAGTTCAGGGTGTACCATCTGTGTCTTTGTCCCCAAGTGCTTGGCATGTAATGGGAGTTCATAAACATTTGGCAAATGAGTGGGGAAACTGAAACCAACTGCGTTATGCGATCCTGCTCTGCTGTTTCAGTCAAAGCAGCTCCGTGGTTATACCTAATGGGGCCTCAGCATCTTGATTTCTTTTGCTATGAAAATAGGTAGAGTGAGAAGACAGGGCACAACTTTAAACCATTTATTCTCAAAAACAATAAATCCATTTTATTACAAATGTGTATGCTCATGTGTTCGCAGAGAAAACTTGCCACGTAACAGAACCAGCTGTCAGAAAACGGATAATTGTGTCTTTTGTGACCAGCACTTTAGGCACCGGTAGTCATTGCAAATGGATTAGCAGACAGCTCCGAGGTTCTGTAAGACCACAGAGATTTAATTAAACTAATAGTGATATCATTTTGTATTTGTCCTGGTTGCAAAGTCAAATATATTTTTAATTGTGCAAAATGAAAGGGCAGAAAGAGAGGGAAACTCAGAGATACCACTGTTAATATGTTTCTAGGGTATTTTCTCTGCAAAGATATGGAATAGACAGATTCCGAGATGGCTCCCATGACCTACCCTCTGTGGGGTTATTTCTGTGATCGCTGATGTTACCTGGCAAAAGGGATTTTACAGAGGTAATTAAGTTACTAATTAGTTGAGTTTAAGAGATGGTACCAGGTAGGCCTGTCCTGATCACATGAATCTTTTAGTTTTTATCTTTTTAAAGATTTTATCTATTATTTATTTATTTATGAGAAACACACAGAAAAAGGCAGAGACACAGGCAGAGGGAGAAGCAGGGTCCCTGCAGGGAGCCCGATGCGGGACTCGATCCCAGGACCCCAGGATCATACCCTGAGCTGAAGGCAGATGCTCCACCGCTGAGCATCCCAGGAGTCCCTCACATAAATCTTTTAAAACAAGTGAGTTTTCTTTGAGTGGCTTGGAGAAGCAGAAGTCGGAGATTCAAAACATGAGAAGAATTCAACATACCAGTGTTGGCTTGAAGATAGAGGGAGCCGCATGCTGAGCAGCCTCTGGAGCTGACAGCGACCCCTGGTCACATTAGTCCTACAACCACAGGAACTCGACTTTGCCAACCACCCGAATGAGCATGGAAACCGATTCTGCCCTGGAACCTCCTCATGAGAACACAACTGAGCCGACAGCTTGATTTCATTCAACCTTTGAGACCACAGGGCTCAGTAAAGGGCATTGGACACCTGAACCCTGGAAACTACGAGATATAAATTTGCATTATTTTCAGCTGGAAGTTTGTGCTAATTTGCTATGCAGCAATAGAACTAGTGTTGTGATTGTGTGTGTGGTGTTCTCTGCATATGTAGACTCGTCAGCAAAAGAAATCACATTTTTACTAAGCCAGGTAAAACCAATCTAGCCAGAGGTTTATAGGACAGTCTTGTAGGTCACTGATTAAATGAATTTTCATAGTTCACATACTATTCTAACTGTTTTTAAAAAGCCCTTTATAAAGAGGGGAAGCTCTAGGTTTAAGCTTCTTAATGATTTCTCTTTCTGGGAGATTCTGTGAGGAATATACATACCTGGGTAGTATGTATTCTCAGAGGATATGCAAGATCTCAGACCAAACCACTTCGACTAATAATCTTTGGGCGCCCTGTATGCACTACCGGACACTGGGTTAGCGCTGGGGTTGGATGATAAATATTTCTTGCCCTCCAGGGGCCTTATGTGGGGCAGGGGAAACAATCAATAAACATACAACGCTAATGCGGTGCGTTAACGGCTGTCATTGGGTAAAACAGGAGCACATACGGAGATTACCTAATCGCAGCCTGACAGTGATAGGAAATCGTTCAGATCTGAGGAGCGAGGAAGTGACAGCCAAGTTGCGATACCATGTGTAGGTGTGCACGAGTGGGTGGGGTGGGGTGGGGGGGCAGTTTTTGAGCACAAGAAATACAGATAAAATAGATCTGAAGGTGTGAGAGCATTTGATGGGCCTACAAGTCTTTCAGCGTGTCTGGAGCTAGGATGCAAGGGGCAAGTGGCCGGAGGGAGATGAAGAGGTGAATGCGGACCAGTTATGAAGGGTCTTGTGCGCTAATGGAAACTTTATCTTGAAAATTGTGGGAGAAGTCATTTAAAGGACTAAGCATAGGATGTTACCACATCTTCCCTTTGGAAAAATCTGTTTGCAGTGTAGAGATGAGTTATAGGGAGTAAGACCAAATTGCAGGAAGACCAGGGCAAACCCTTCCAGATTGGAGATAAGTGAACTGAGCGATGGTGGGGATGGAGAAGAGTGCGTGGCCTTGAGGATCATAGAGACGAAAGGGTCAGCGTGTGTTTGCTTGGACCCCGGCCGTGAAGAAGGGGAAGAACAAGGGTTCACGTCCAGGTTTCAGGCTTTTGAGGTTAGGTGACTGGCTGCCTCCGTTAAGAAGTTGGGGACCCAGAGCGGGAGCAGTTTGGGGAGGAGATGAGCTCGGTTTTGCACACGTTGGGTCTGGCGCGTGAGGTCGCCGAGGGAGATGTCAAGGAGGGAGCTGCTCTCTAGGAGACAGGAGACAGATCTCGGAGAGATAGAGGCTGGACAGGCGGGTGCAGTGAGTCACCGTCAGCGAAAGGAGTTGAAGTTGTTGGCCAGAGGACGGCTGAAGTGATAAAGCTACGCTGCTCGTCTGTAAAACCAGGATCATAATTTATCTGTAGCAAACACTGGCAGACAGGGCCGGAGGCTTGGCAGACTCGGACACCATAGGAGAGACGCTGTGAGGGCAAAGGATGCCTTTTGGGCAAAGCATTTTTGGATGTCTGCCCCCAGCTCTGGGAGGCCAGGGTGGCTGACCACCGAGCACTGCCTCCGTTGGTGGTGGTCGTGTCCCTCTCGGATGGGGCCCCGCCGTGCTGCGGGAAGCCCTCAGTAGGGACTGCCCAGGTCTCTTACATCCTCAGGTGTGTCACATCCAAACTAGCGCAGTTGCTCCTTGAGGCTGGGCAGGCCCCATTACCTGTACCTAAGTGCACAGGCTCTGGGTGCAGCTCCCCACCTAGCACCAGTGCCATCCCGGTGCCATCCTGCCAGGATGATGGCTAGGCATCCAGCGTGTGCGGGAATGCTGGCACACGAGCAGCGTCTAGTCAGTCCGAGACCTAGCACGGGCTTGGCAGGAGGACTTGACCAAGGCCTCATCACCCAGTTCACAGCGTAGCCCCGACATTCAAAAGATGTGAGACTGGAGAACACTTCGCCCTCCAGGGAAGTGGCTGTGGTGGGCAGTTGCCCTTCCTTCCTTCTTGCTCCCGCGATCCCGTGGCAACTGCTGTCCCAAAGGAAGTGAGGCCGGGAGGGGCTGGTACCCGGTAACAGGGGGGCATGCGGGCTCAGGGTGGGCCCAGGAGCAACGGACGGCAGTGCCTGAGGAGCAACGCGGAAGGCTGGGGTGAGCAGGGCACAGTGAGGCTCTGGGAGAGGCAGTCGCTGCCCAGGACACGGCGGGGGGGATCCGAGCGGGCCGAGGTGACAAGCGAGGCGGCGACAGGGGACGTGAAGGCCACTAGCACTACGAGGTCACGGGAGCCAGGGGCTGGGGACGCCCGCAGGCGACTGTGGGGCTCTGCTGGGAGGGCAGCGTGACCTGGGTTGGAGGGGACAAGGGTACGTGCGACGCCTGTGCTATGGGAGGGAAACACCTGAGCTGTGTTGGTCGGATTCCGTGCCCGACGGGGTCTGGATCTCGTGCCTTGTGCGGAGCCGCGATGGGCACGGAACTGGGATGAGCACAGAGTCATGATGGGCACGGAGTCGTGATGGGCATGGAGATGGGCAGGGACCCGCGATGGGCCCAGGGCTGCAAGGGGCACGGAGTCACGATGGGCATGGAGTCGTGATGGGCATGGAGCTGGGGTGGGCACGGAGTCCTGATGGGCACGGAGTTTCGATGGACCCAGAGCTGCAATGGGCACGGAGCCGCGATGGGCACGGAGTTGTCATGGGCATGGAGATGGGCAGGGAGCCGCGATGGGCCCAGAGCTGCGAGGGGCACGGAGTCACGATGGGCACGGAGTCCTGATGGGCATGGAGATGGGCAGGGACCCACGATGGGCCCAGGGCTGTGAGGGGCACGGAGTCCTGATGGGCACGGAGTTTTGATGGACCCAGAGCTGCAATGGGCACGGAGCCACGACGGGCACGGAGTCGTGATGGGCATGGCGATGGGCAGGGACCCGCGATGGGCCCAGGGCTGCGAGAGGCACGGAGTCACGATGGGCACGGAGTCCTGATGGGTACAGCGCATGGTCCTAGGCCGCGTTCTCCATCGCCAGCCCCGGGAAGTCACTGGCCCGGCCCGTTTCCGAGGCTGCCCTGGCCGTGTGCTCCGCCGAGCCCCCTGGAGCGTACCCGAGGCACCCACCCCCCAAGGCCCCGCCAACTGCTCCTGGGCCGGGAGCGAAGGCCCGCAGAGCCCTGGCCTGAGCGCCTGGAGACGTGTCTCCGCTACCTTAGAAGGCAGAGGCTTGTGCGATGACTCATACGTTTGAAAAGCCCAAATTAAGTCGTGGTGATCTCAACTGTGATTCACCGATGAAAACTGGAAAGTGATTCATCTCCTTTATGCGCTTGTCCTTGGGAGTCGCACGGCTTAGAGGCCTTCAGTCGGGAGAGCGCACGCGCCGGAGGGAGGACACGGGCCCTGTGGTGCTGTAGTGACACGGAGTCCTTCCCTGCGCTTTCTTACAGGGCCGTTTGCTTTAGTCCATTTTGTTCCCATCTCTCATCTGCAAGATGTTCCTGAGCCGTAATGACTCATTGCTAATAAATTAGGGAAGGCGGGGACGCTTGCAGGCCAAGGGTGGGGGGTCCATTTAGTAAATCATTGGTGCAGAGGCACAACCCTGCCGTGTGTAGAGACCACAGGGTCTTTCCCATTATCTATCTGCTATCAAGGAGTACCTTGTCTTTTTCTTAGAAGAATAACTAGGTTTAAATACCGTTATAAGCTCTAAAGAGAAAATATTAACAAAAATACCTTTATTTTAGAGTGCTTGAGCGAGAGAGAGCACCAGTGGGGGCAGGAAGGGCCAAGGGGGAGGGAGGGGGGCTAGCAGACCTCCCGCCGAGCAGGGAGCCCAACACCGGGACCCGAGATCGCGGCCTGGGCCGCAGGTAGACACGTAGCCCACTGAGCCACCCGGCGCCTCGTGATGACTTAACTGCTATCAGAACAAATAAACCGAGAGATTAATGTCTCTTGTACACCAGAAATAGCACTGCCTGGAATTAAAATTAATACCCAAAAGATCCATCTGACAAAAAAGGACCCTGTAATTTGACCACAATAAGGAATCATCTGGGCGCCTACTAGCGCCCAACCGTGCTGACCAGCTAGCCCTCGGTAGGAGCCGCTCCCGTGCGCTCCCTTAGCACTGTGCACGGACGCTCAGCGTCGCTCTCATAAATGATCGAGTCCAGGGCTGTCCGATATTTCTGTGATGCACCCCCCCGCCGGGCTGTGAGGCTTATAGGTAACATTTATACTGGAGAGTTCTGCGCCAGGGCCCGTGTGTAAGCGTCGACTATGTATTAACTGATTTAATGTCTAATCTCTGCAGCGACACTAGGAAGCGAGCACCTGCTCTTATCTCTATGCTTATATACAAATAAACTGAAACACAGAGACATCAAGTTGTTGCCCATGGTCACCCGGCGTTAGACGGGGAAGCCAGGGTTTGAACCCAGGTAGAGTCGCTGGAGTCCATTTTCTTTTTTATTTTTTTATTTATTTTAATTTTTTTTTATTATTATTTTTTGGGGGGGTTCCATTTTCTTCATCACTTTCTTACGTGCCTCCCTCTAAGTGTCTTTCACGCCGTCCGTCCCATTCTTGGGTGTACTCGGTGTCATGTGTGGCCGCTCAGTTTCATGTTTGCCCCACTTTGATCTATTCTCTACACAGCTCCCAGAATAATGTTTAGAAACTGTTAGATCGAGTTACTATCTTCGTCAAAACCCCCAGTGAGTCCCCATGTCCCTTAGAATAAAATCCAAACTCCTACGCAGTCCTACATAATCTGGCTGCTGCCTACACACCCTCCTCTTTACCATTTCCAGCCTTGTTCATCTCTCCCACCTACATCATGCTTCTTGCTGCCCCTACAGCACAGCGATACCTTCCTGCCCCAGGAGCTGGAAAAATGCTCTTCTTCTCTCTGCCAGTGACATTAGTTAACCGGCTTTTCCTTTCTTCATTGACCTCTCTCCTCCGATGCCATCGTCCTGAAGGGGCGTTTGCTAACCTCCCTACCCACGAGAGCCTACCCACCCCCAGTCACTGACTTGCCCTCTTAGTCATTCGCTGAAATTGGACAAGACAATGCCACCTTCACGATCATAGGTGATCAAGACAGTGGTCTTTTCTTTTTTTTTTTATGAATTTATTTTTTGTTGGTGTTCAATTTGCCAACATATAGTATAACACCCAGTGCTCATCCCATCAAGTGCCCCCCTCAGTGCCCATCACCCAGTCACCCCCACCCCCCGCCCTCCTCCCCTTCCACCACCCCTAGTTTGTGTCCCAGAGTTAGGAGTCTTTATGTTTTGTCTCCCTTTCTGATTTTCCCACTCATTTTTTTCTCCTTTCCCCTTTATTCCCTTTCACTATTTTCCATATTCCCCAAATGAATGAGACCATACACTGTTTGTCCTTCTCCGATTGACTTCCTTCACTCAGCATCATACCCTCCAGTTCCATCCACGTCAAAGCAAATGGTGGGTATTAAGACAGTGGTCTTTTCACTGCTGAATCTTGAGCACTCAAGACAAATGCCTGGTTCCTAGCAGGCACTCAATAAATATTTGCTAAATGAACGCTTGTCTAGTAATAGGTATAATATTTTTTGAACGAGCGAATAAATGCATCTGGTCTTGTAGATGATGCACAGATAATTTTAATACAATGCAAAAATGTTTATGAGTCATGGGAGAGGGATTCCTGAGTATTTCTGGGGAGAATGGATCTGAGCTAAGTCTTGACCAACCGGGAGTTACTTAGGCTTCACATGGGTGGAAAGGGCCTTCCAAGGAAAGGGGAAAAAGATGCAAATATTTGAAAGTGTGAAACAAATACTACATAGGGAATCACAAGTAGTTGGTGTATTCTGGAACCATATAATGTAGGGTACGAAGACACGGAAATGATCCTGGAAATGCAAACAGGGGCTACTTTGTCTTTCTTCAAAACTGAGATAAAAATGTAAAAAACTACAATCAACCAAACAAAATCATCTTGTGCTTATAAATTAATGGAATGAATCAATTTAAAAGTTGTCACCAGTTTTCACTTTTATTTATTTATTTATTTTTTAAATTTTTTTTGATTTTTATTTATTTATGATAGTCACACAGAAAGAGAGAGAGGCAGAGACACAGGCAGAGGGAGAAGCAGGCTCCATGCACCGGGAGTCCGACGTGGGATTCGATCCCGGGTCTCCAGGATCGCGCCCTGGGCCAAAGGCAGGCGCCAAACCGCTGCGCCACCCAGGGATCCCCTATTTTTTTTAACTTAGATACTCAGAGTCCTTTGCATGATAGCTTGCCAAAAAAAGAAAAAAAGACATCCTGAGACAGGAGGGCAATCATCACAAGCTCTTAGTGTATGAATAATTCAGGTTACTCCCAGGTAATGAAGACTTTCTGGGGCTGACACCCTGAGCAAGCCATGGCTTACGTTATGGCGCTATCCACAATGCAGGCATCTTCATGGCTGAGATGTGGGGCTGTCTCTTACCCCCATTCTTATTTTACTAAAAAAAGGAGAAGCAAATTATTTATTTTCTTGTTTTTGTTGATTTATCCTGCTAGGATATAAGCTTCTTGAGGGCACAGACTTTGCATATCTTGTTTAACACTACATCCTCACTACCTAGAACTAAATGAGCTTCTGTTGAATGGCCATATGGATATCCAAATGGAGATGTGTAGTTGGCATTTGCATACAGAGGTCTGGAGACTAGAAAGTAAATCAAGATTATTTGTGTTGAGATGGTTCCTAACGTTGCCAGTGTCTTTGTGGCACTGGACCTTGTAATTACCATAAAGGAGGCAGTAGTTAAATAACAGGAAGACCTGAGCCGAATGTCAAAGGGCCCAGTGAATGAAGAGAGTAGCTGGGATGTCTGTAAATTATAGTTATAATTTGGGATGGAGAGCGCCATAGACAGGTATCAAAAGTATAAGTGATTTAGCCTAAGCGCGGAAAAGTAATGATTTATAGAAAAATATAGAAGAACCATCCTTCTCCCCGCCTTCACGTGCTACCTGGACTCTGCAGTACTTGGAGTTTGAGAAAATAGCCTTGGGAGCACTTAGGGAAGACAAGTTCTCATGGGGAATCCAAGTTTCTGGTAAGACTAGGAAGGCAGAAGCACATCGTGTAACTAAGCTGGGATATAAGGATTGTTGGAAGATCTCGAGAGTTCTGTAAAGCTCAGAGAACAGGGACAGCTGTGGAAAGAAGAATCACAAGTGGGGAAGGAACAGAGAGAGCTTGTAAGGGAACAGAGGACCACGGAGCTTGCATTTTGGCCGATCAGCAAGGACAGCAGAGAAGAGGGGCACAGTTCCGGCGGCTGTTCTTAAGGGCGAGACCATACTGCGTCTGCCACCCTCCCGCGCAGCGCTCATCCGTCCTGCAGGGGTTTACTGAGGATTCCCCAGCTACGCCCCAGTCGGTGTGAACACACGGGAGAGTGGGATGGCTCGGGCCCTCTCCGCGTGTGCGGCCTAGTCCGGCGGGACGGCTGGGTTCCAACATAGGTACGTGTGTCGTCGAAGATGTAACTGGTCGAACGAGGGCAGCGTGCGGGGTGCGGTGAGGATTTACACGAGGGGAATCGACCGGAGCCTAGAGATTCAGGGAGACTGATCCCTAAAAAATGCTCGGTGATAAGCCAGATTATGAGGGTAGACACAGGCAAGGCTCTGTCCTGGCGCTGACTCCGTGTTCCCCGAAGGGCCGCACTCGGTGAGGCTTTCGTGCTCTGTGAGGGCCGATGGCCCGTCAGCTGTGGCTTGAGGTTAAGACCCTCAGACTAGGTGCTCGCAAGTGCTGTTGCCCTTTGTCCCTTCGCAATGGGCTGGCTTTGACATTTTCCTTCAACACCATAGGTCGGCCTTTCTGACTGATACGGAAAATTGAAAGAATCTTTTAACTTTGAATCCCGTCAGCAATCTGTGGACTGAAACACGGTGTAGAAGAAGAAAGGATGGCCCGTGAGCTCCCGGGTTGGCAGGGCTGCCGGGAGCGCGATGCACGGAGGCGAGGAGAGGACTGATGACACCACGTAACCAGCGGCCGTCGCAGAGCAGGTGCAGGGCGGCAGAGGGTGAACAAGTGGTGTCTGGAGGCCCTGGGTGCTGGCAATGCTGTTTCCTGGACTTGTCTGAGAGAGCTTTATGATGGAACTGGGCTTGAGATAGTCTTTGAAATATCTCTGAAGAGACACCATAGCTAGATATTTTGATTTTGAAGTAAACCTCTTAGACTTTGTATTAGGATTATTTTGGATGTGCCCCCCGCGCCGCCCCCCCCAAAAAAAACCCAACAGAAAATACAACCCAAAGTAGCTTAAATGAAAAAGGGAATATATTGGCTCACAAAATCAAGAACTGCACTAGTAATGTAGACAGCAAACACAGTCTGATTAAGGACCTGGTTATAGTTCTCCTGTATCTTGGCCTTACCTTGGTTCTCAGGCTGCTGTCCTTCGCGGTTGCTGGATGACCAACCCTTACAAGAAGATGAGAAGAGGTTGGCACTCCTGTTTCTAACGATGGGGTACATATTTGTACAATGTTCTGGTGGACAGTAACGCACTATCTAGTAAAATTTGTTATATTTCTTTTTTTTACTTTTATTTTTATGGAGATATATATGCTCCAAAGCCTATAAAGTAGACTAATCTCGGTTATGCAACTTACTGATTTTTAATACATGTGTGATGCCATGGAATCACCACCAGAATTAACATACGGCAGCTCCTCTCATCACAGATCACTTTCATCTATCCTTGAATTCCATGTGAAGGAAATCATACCGTCGGGGTTCTTCTGTGTCTGGTTTCTTTCAACACCGTGTCTGCAAACTTCGTCCGCACAGTCGGGTGATCAGTAGCTCAGATTCTTGGTCACTTTCCTGTTGATGCACTTAGATTATTTCTAGTTTGAGGCAGTTCGGAATAAAGCTGTTGTGAACGTTCCTGCACGTGTCTTCGGTGGGCATATAGCCTCCTCGCTATTGAGATGACTGTGTCGTAGAGTTGGGAGATCTTTAGCTCCAATAGATGTTTCCAAATCATCTTCCGGAGTTCTGTAATGATTTATGTTCTCACAAACAAGGTATGGGAGTTCTGCTTGCACCCCATATGCTTCCCAACACTTGCTATTGCCCGTCTTTTAATTGCAGGCATTCTCACCCGGATACGATGGTATCTCCTGTGGCCTTAATTTGCATTTCCCAAGTAGGTAATGACATTAAACACCTTTTCATACACTATTGGTCATTTGCATTTCACTGGAATTCATTTTTGTGTGTAATGGGGGCTATAAACCCAACATCATTTTTTCTCAAAAGGTAGGAACTTTTCCCACTGATTTCAAGTACTACTTTTATCTTATATTAACCCAACATATATACATGAGTCTTTCTCTGGACCAACTAATTAGCTCCCCTGATTCATTTGTGATCAAGAATTGAATTCACAGGGATCCCTGGGTGGCGCAGCGGTTTGGCGCCTGCCTTTGACCCAGGGCGCGATCCTGGAGACCCGGGATCGAGTCCCACGTCGGGCTCCCGGTGCATGGAGCCTGCTTCTCCCTCTGCCTGTGTCTCTGCCTCTCTCTCTCTCTCTCTGTGACTATTATAAATAAAGAAAAAAATATTAAAAAAAAAAAGAATTGAATTCACAGTTTTAAATACTATGGATTTGTTGTATGTTTTGGTGCCTGATAGAACAAATTCTCTCCCTCCTTCGCTCCTTTCGTTCTTTCTCTTCCTGTCCTCTTTTCTTCCTCGCCCTACTCTTCCTCTCCCTTCTCTTTGTCTCCTCCCTCCTTCATCCTCTCCTCTCCTCCTCTTTCTGTTCTTGTTCTCTTTTTTTCTTCTCCTCCTCTTTTGTCCTCTTTTTTGCAATATTTAAGCTATTCTTTGAAATTTCTCCTCCCAGATGAACTTTGGAATCCGTTTTATGTCAAGTCTTCCAATCCAGAATGTAGTATATTTCTCTAGTTACTCTAGTTATGTCTTCCATAATTTCTAGCCTTTTGAGACGTGTCTTTTTTTTTTAATTTTATTTTGAGCTATTTCATAAAATTTGCTGTAATGGGATTACTTTTTGTTGCATTTAAAAAATAAAATTTTCTTCTGTATAAGAAGAAAATCTCTTTCTCTCTCAAACTGTACCACAAATTTTCTTATGTATTCTAAAGTTTGCAGTTGATTCTCTTTGATATTCTATAGACCATCATGTCACCTGCATGTAGAGATAAAAATCCCTTTACTTTGTAATATTTTATCCTGTTTATTTCTCTTTTCTTTTTTTTATTGTACTTCCTAACACATCCAGGCAATAATAACTACTAATGCTAATAGTATTCCTGTCTGAGATCTCATTAGAATACTTGTACAGTTTACAAGTTAAATAAATGTATCTTGCTAGTTTGTAATAGTCGACTTTTATGAAGTTAAGAACATTTCTAGTATTGTTAGTTTACTAGGAGCTTTCATCACAATTGTTTTAAAATGTATAAAAGTACATTTTAATTCTGAAATTTTTTTAAACAGAGGAAAAAAGGAAATTACTAGTCAGCTTTCTTTAAATTTCTAAGATTTTTCTCATTTTAAAAAACTCTATTATAGTAATATCTTAAAAGTATTTTATTTTTTTATTTTAAAGATTTTATTTATTTGATAGAGAGAGAGCACACGTAGGTAGAGAAGAAGGCAGAGGCAGAGGAAGAAGCAGGCTCCCTGCTCAGCAGAGAGCCCGATGCAGGGCTCTATCCCAGGTCTTGGGCCTATCCCTTCTGAGCTGAAGGCAGATGCCCAACCAGCTGAGCGACCCAGGGGTCTTAAAAGTATTTTAATATCTTAAAATTTAGAATATAATTTTGTAGCTTATAATCTTAGAGTGCTGAGTCAAAAGTTTGAAGATGTATAAGACATGGTGATTAGTATGTATTT
This sequence comes from Canis lupus familiaris, assembly GCF_011100685.1. NCBI lineage: Eukaryota > Metazoa > Chordata > Mammalia > Carnivora > Canidae > Canis > Canis lupus. Next base: position 77,468,311 of record NC_049227.1, on the reverse strand, counting down.
CAACTTGGAAAATTTTTTAAAGATTTATTTATTTATTTGATAAAGAGAAAGAGTATATATGGGGGTAGGAGGGGCAGAGGGAGAGGGAGAGGGAGAATCTCCAGCAGACTCCGCACTGAGTGGGGAGCCTGATGTTGGGTTTGATCTCATGACCCTCAGATCATGACCTGAGCCAAATCAAAAGTCGAGTGCTCAACCGAGTCACCCACGTGTCCCACAACTTGTAAATTTTTAAACAGAAATTGATTTTTCTCTTACAGGTCTTTATTGAAGTCTTCTGTGGAACTTGTTAGTTTATGTCTTTTATTCCCTTCTTAGGCAGACATTTTTCCAGATTAAAATCATAGTGGTAAAATGATACACAACATAACAATACTATCTTTAATAAAAATCCCATAGGTAACCACAAAATTTTTAATTTTTTAGTATCAGATTTTAAAAATTATATTTTAATAAATTATTTATGCAACATATTACATTCTATTTATAAAACTGTTACCTAAAAATAAGTTTAAATATTTTAATTTTTTCTTTCCTTTGAAAGCTTATGTATTTTTTCTTATAAAAGTATCACAGTAACTTTGAAAACAAAATCTAAATTCAAAAAAAAAAAAAACAATGACCCACAATACTGACAAAGCATCATTTTTATTATTTTGGCACATTTCTTTCTATTCTTCTTTTCATATATGTATGTTTACACATTTATAATCAGAGTATGCATATAATCTTTGCATCTTGTGTGTTATACTTTACATCAGTATTGTCTGCATTTTCCTAAGTTTCTGTTACCTTCATAGTCATCATCAAAAGCTACATAACAGTAAATTTTATAAATGCACAGTAACTTTCTCAATCATTTCTCTTTTGTGGGAAATTTAAGTCATTCCTAATACTCCACTATAATAAAGTCATTTGGTAAATTTTTTAAAGACTAGATTACTTAACAGTGGAATAAATGAATAAGTTATTAATTTTCTGATTTCTCTTGATACATTTTTGCAAATTGTTTTCAGAAGGTTTGTACCACTCTCACCTGATACCTGATGCCAACTTGCTTTAATGAGAGGTATGCCTATTTGTAATTCTTGCAAAAATATAGGACGAAACCAGTTTCATTAGATCCTTGCCCTCGCTGGGTACTATCATGTTTTTATAAGTTTTATTTTACTGTTTCATAAGATGAAGTCTTCAGATTTTGATCTTGAAGATAAATAAAACAATCTAATCTTAAGGCCTGAAAAATAACATATTTTGTTTGTTTCTCTCAATCACTTTAGCAGTGTGGTATGTGGTTATTGTGTGGCAGGAGCTGCTTACATTTCTAGCTTAACTGAGGAATAGATTGTAAACAAAATCAGTCTTTGTTCCTAGCTGGGCCTGCTCTAGTAAAAGCTGCTACAAAAGAAGATGTCTCTGTTGAAGAACTGGGAGGAGCCATTCTGTATGCTTGGTAGGAAAGGAGATGAAAAGCAAATTAGTTGCTCTCCAGGGTGGTATTCAAAAGCCAGGGTAAACTGCAGGCTGTTCTCAGGGAGATTGAGTAATTATAGTCTGAGGATTAATTATATGGATGAAGCAGGTTTTTTTTAAAGATTTTATTTATTTATTTTGAGAGAGAGAGAGAGAGAGAGAGAGGGAGTGGGGGAAGGGCAGAGGGAGAAGGAGAGAAAGAGGATCTCAAGAAGACATCTGCTGAGCATGGAGCCGGATGTGGGGCTTGATCTTAAGACCGTGAGATCATGACCTGAGCCAAGATCAAGAGTCAGACACTTAACCAACTGAGCCCCGCAGGCGCCCTCGGAAGGATCGGTTTCTTCTCATCAACTCAGGCTGGGCATTATGCAATGACTATAACTTAAGTGATCATCCTTGCTTAGGGATGTGACTGGGAGCTTCTCAGACAAAATCCAGAAGATTGCAGTCATCATACAAAGAATAGTTTAAGGTGTTATAAAAATACCAACAAATTGAAAACACAATAAGCCAGAGAAAGAAATAAATAGAAGCAGAAAATATTGAAATGTAAAACAAAAATATAATAAAGAATTCAAGAGTAAAAAATTATCTCTCTGAAAACAATAATAAAATTGGCAAGTATCAGATAAAAATGATCAAAATAAAAAGTGAGAGGTTAAAAAAGTGAGAAAGAATGAAAAAGAGGATGTTGAAAAGATCTCAGAGGTGCATTGTGAACAAATTCATGTCAGAAAACTTGAAAATTTAAATAGAATAGATAAATTTCTAGGAAAATAAAACACCAAAAGTAACAAAAAAATACAAAATCAAGGAATTCTATAACTGCTAAAGAAATTTAATGGGTAAACACCTTTCTGTAGAGGAAACTTCAAGTTGACATAGCATCAGCAATGAGTTTTTCACAACATGTAAAGGAAGAAATAATGTATGTCACACAAGCTTTTTTAGAATATAGACAAAAAAAAAGAACCCTTCCCAATTTTTTTTGTAAGACTTGCATAACTCTTATAACAAAGCCTGACAAGAGCTTGAAAAACAAATAAGCAAAAGCCCCTCAGGCCAATCTTTTTTATTGAACCTAGAATATAAAAATCCTAAATAAAATATTAGGACACCAAATCCAGGGATTTATGAAAAGAATAATAAAACCAAACTATCTGGGTTTATTTCTGTTAATGCAAATTTGGAAAATCAGTGAAATTCATCACATCAACATAGAGGACACATAGATTGATAGATCCAGAAAAACCATTCGATAACAGTCAACATCCATTTATAATAAAAACTCTCAGGAAATGTGAAATAGAAAGGACTATCCTTCATCTGATAAAGGGGATTTATACTAAAAAAAATAAATAAACAAAAGTGTTTCTGAAAGCCACCTCTCTGAGATCATAAATAAGAATATTTGGCATTGTGATGCCTGGGTGGCTAGGCCGTTGAGCGTCTGCCTTCGACTCTGGGCCTGATCTCAGGATCCGGGATCGAGTCCCACGTCAGGCTCCCTGCATGGAGCCTGCTTCTTCCTCTGCCTGTGTCTCTGCCTCTCTCTCTGTCTCTCATGAATAAATAAATCAATCTTTAAAAATTCTTAAAAAAAAAGAATATTTTGTATCATTGCTTTAGCCTGATTCTGAGCATTCTTCCTAGCATAATAAAGCGAGAAAAAAATATAAAGGTTGAAAAGGAAGAAATAAGTTATTTAAAAAAGCATTTTAAAGCAGTTTACTAAGTTATTTGAAGTACAAGGAATAGTTAAAATGAAGAGAAATGAAAAGAAGATGGCAGAGAGGTGGGTATAAAAAATAGAACCAATGGCGAGCCCATAAAAGACATGTACCTCAGCATCACTGGACATAAACCCGGTTCTAACTTTGTTAACAACCAGCAGCAAAAGGAATTTGCATCAATTTTACAAGGCACACAAGGTAAAAACAGTCCAGTTGACCAGAGAAACACGATTCTTTCTGTTGTCAAGACCAGGTAGGATTTTTTCTGGATGTAAAATATGTACAAAATATGCACTGCATATGTGAGAATATAATGATTTTCTAATCTAAGGGCTTACATTTTTATGTCTCAAATTGTGTTTTTTTCTGTTCATACTTTTATTTGGTTCCGTTTAGAGTTAGTGGTGATATTGACTATTTTATATCTACTGAAGAGGACGCCTACAACCAGGTTAAAAATATTTTTCTCAAAAAAATTTTTAAAAAATATTTTATCAATTTATTTGAGAGAGAGAGAGAACGAACATGAGCGGGGAGGGGCAGAGGGAGAAGCAGACTCCCTGCTCAGCAGGGGCGCTTGATCCCACGTCTCTGAGATCATGGCCTCAGCCAAAGGCAGGTGCTCAGCCCACTGAGCCATCCAGGAGCCTCTCAAAATAATCTTTTTTTCGCACATTAAATTAGGGATATCCACCTGAAAACCCTATGAAATGTAATGACCCTTTATATAGCCCCAAATTGCTAAGCGGACTGGCAACTCAGGATTTTGAGTCTCGCTACAGCTTAAATTGGTAAGAGAAGAAAAGTAAACTTGTTTTTAGATGGATTGCATAGACCAACGACTAAACATTTTCATTAAAAATTAGGATGCATTTGGGGCACCTGGGTGGCTCAGTTGTTTAAGTGACCAACTCTTGATTTTTGGCTCAGGTCATGATCTCACGGTTGCGAGGTGGAGTCCTCCCTGGGGCTCCATACTGAGCGTGGAGCCTGCTTGAGATTCTCTCTCTCCCTCTACCCCCTACCCCCGTCTCCTCGCCACCTGCTCACATGCCCCCCCCCAAAAAAAACCCCACCAAAAACCAAAACCCAATTATAGTGCATTATTTATTCCAAGTATTTAGAGGAGTTATAAACTGTGGCACCAGAAGTTAAAGCTTAGTGATAGGGAATAATTCTCCCTTTTATAAAGACACGATATAAATAAATTTTTGTATTTAATCAACTAAAGACTAACTTGAATTATAAGCCTGATATATTTTCAAGCTCATGCCAATTTCATGGGATTTTTATGACTCCTACAGAAATGTGACTTTTATATTTAAACTCCTAGTACATTTTAAATTCCTGGGCAAAATAAACCATTAGATAGAAAAGTTTGAGAATCTATGACTGCCTGTATAGAGTTAGAGGATTCCATAGGATTCTATGGAAGTAGAGAAATAATGTCAGGAAAGAGAGCTTTGAAATGTAGGAGTTCTGGGGGGATTATCAAGCAGGGATGAGCTCTTAGAAAAGCCACGAGACTCACAAACAGCCTTTGGAATTCAACGATCCTGGTTTTGAATCTCCTTTCAGCCACTTATAACTGTTCACCCTTAGTAAGTTCTTTACTCTCTAGGTCTGTTTATCTATAAGGTGCATCCAATAATAACATCTATTTCATAAAGTTATTGTAAGGAATTAATCAAATATTTGTGTAAATTCCCCGGCACCATGTTAAACCACAATAGCTATTATAAGTGATGGTGAGGTACATGCGTCAACCCTCAGGCAGGGAATTGCTGTTATTTATAGAGCAAGAAAGCAGAGGACATGGAGATTAGCTTATTGCTCTAAGATCTCTGTCCTTTGGAGGGACTAAAATACATTTGTTAAGTAAATGAATGAATGTCTGGATACAATGAGTTTTTAAACTGTTTTTTACTCGATTCATAATTTCCTCAGCAGACAATCATTGAGCGCCTACTGTGTGAACTGACTTGGCAGGCGTCTTGGTAGAGGAGGCACACATTAACTGAACTAAATTACACGTGAATTTAAAACTATAACTAGACTTCTGCAGAGTGCATTGCAAGAACATTTAAATTAGTTGAGCTATGAGTGCATCTCGTCATGTGTCTTTTGTAGATTTTGAGCTGGTTGGCAGATGGAAGTTGATCCCATAGTTCAAAGAAGAATACTGGACAACACTTGTAACAGGTTTTACTCATCCGGGAGGGTAGGATTTACTTCTCTCTCTCTCTGTCTCTCTCTCTCTCTCTCTCTCTCTCTTTTTTTTTTTTTTTTGATAGAAAGAGAGTGAGAGAGCCAGCGCACACGCCATGTGAGCAGGAGGGAGGGGCACGGGGAGAGGGAGAGAGAGAATCTCAAGCAGGTTCCACAGCCAGCGCAGAGCCCAAAGTAGGGTGATCTCCCAACCTTGAGATGGAACCTGAGCTGAAATCAAGAGTCGGACGCTAAACCAACCACGCCCGCCAGGCGCCCCGAGGGAAGGTGAGGTTCACTTTGCAGGAGCACGTCCTTCCCGTGAGCTAGGCTGCAAGAGGACCGAGCACTCTCCCCTTCTGCTAAAGCTGATCTTTTCAATCGTAATCTAGGTCTAGTTCTTCTAAATCCCGTCTTACCAACCATGTGAGAGAACTAAGCATCTTTGTGGATGAAATAGAACCTCAGGGAAAGTCCCATTAGAGAGAATGATATGATGAATATTAGACCCATTCGCGGGGTTTGAGAACATTCTGCAGCCGGAAACATCCTGCAGCATCCAAGTATTCAACAGCTCAAAGTAAAAATTTAGGCTGCGCTGAGTGCTATGCCAGTTGCTTCATAATGCTATGCTTCTCTTCTGTCGGGCAAACTCATTTTCTCCGGAGGAAGCTCATTGTTTCCTGCTTAGGTTAAAATTTTTCACAGTAATTAAGAGGCAAATTATACTGTATCGTGTATCATCAGCCTAGATATTTAATGAGTATCTACTGGGCATGTTTCAATATGCTGGACACATGATCAGTATTGAGTTTACAGAGAGGTGTAAGAACAAGTGGTCTAATAAATCCAATGTTTTTATGTAAATATTTCATTGCTTATGTTATTTTGGAGGGACACCAGAGCCTGTTGGATCAAGAATTAATGATTTTCCCTGATCGGATGTTCCAGGAAATAATTGAAACAGATGCCATTAAAATAAGCTGCAAACAGATTTTCAGATGACTATATGAATTGCCCCAACTGAGATGGTAACAAAAGAACATATATTGAATTCTTACTGTGCCAGGACCTGTTATTAATGCTGGCTGGCTATCTATCTATCTATCTATCTATCTATCTATCTATCTATCTATCATCTATCTATCTATCTTTATTTAATAATCAGAATAGTCCTATGGAGCAGATATCACAATCACCCTCATTTTATGGATGCGACTAAGGCACAGAATAGTTGAGTAATGTGCCAAATCAGTACTAGTGAGTGCTGATGTTGGACTTTGCGCCAAGTCAGTGTGACCTCAGAGACTGTGCTTTCACCCCGAATATTGTAGAAGCAGTAGGAGTGGAATGTGGTAGAAGGAGGAGGAGGAGGAAGAGACTAACCGGAGGTAGAATTAGTACAACAGTAGCCGCTGCTGGACACTGAGGAACAGTGGGGCTGGTGGGTGAGAGTGAGGACTGCAGCCAGCCTGCCTTGGTCCGATTCCTCACTTCCATCCTAACGAGAAGGGAGACCTTAGGCAAGTCATATAACATCTTGGTGCCTCTGCTGTCTCACCTGTGAAATAGGTACTGGGGAAAGATGAGATGCTATGATCCATGTACTTGGCATAGAGCCTGGCATGCGACAAGTGCTCAACGGATGTTAATATTCATATTATTGCTAATGTTACGCACCTTTAGGAAAGACACGCACAAGGAATCCTTATTCCTCTTTTTTCTCTGCTCATCTTTAAAATCCCATCACATGATCCTTCTTAGTATAGCATGCTTCTGTTTCTCTTCATGCTAGGGTGAATTTTTCAGGACGATCTGATTTTCTGGTTCCTGGACATTTATGCCTCACCTGTCTAGATATATTATAAATTTCTCCAGAGCTTGGTCAGCAACACATTGGAAATATCGAGTTCCGTAGATGAAGAGACAAACCAGTCTTGGTGTAATCCTAATCTGGCGCTAGACATCTATCCTGGGTGGACAAGCAGAGTTCTCTTAGGGGTATGATGGGAGCATTTTCTCAGCTAATTAGAGCAAGTTGGCCTTCCATGGGGACATATGAAAATTAGTCTAAGGCAGAGAGTGGCTTCAGGGCTGTGTCCTGACCCTTGAGAAGAAAGGGTAGGGGTAGAGAGAGGCGACTTCGATGGAGGCAGGGGATGTGGTTTGGAGACTGGGTTTCCCTGTTTACAGACAAGCCAATTAAAAATTCAATTCCTTAGTCACATGGACCACATTTGAAGTGCTCAGTAGCCATATGTGGCCATTGGTTACACTATTGGACAAGATAGAATAGTTCCACCATCGCAGAAAGTTCTACTGGCCTAGAGAGTACTAGGAACACAGTGGTTACCCAGTACATAGGAGCTGAGTGAAAGGCATGCATGAACAAAAAATATTTACCTTGCCTACCTTGCAGAGGTTTTTGAGGATCAAAAGGTCTTTTCAAATGGTGAATGATCTGGGCACATTGAACGGCTTTAATTGCTATTATGGCCTCCAAGCAACTACTGCAATGGATGACTTTTTGTTCTATGGATGTATGATAAATTTTTATTGTTGGTTATGTTTTAGGAATGGTGTTTCCTTATGGCCACTATTCCTGCAATTAAGCAAAACTTCCTTTTTGACTGCAGGAAATAGGGTGAACTTGACATACCTGGATGGCCCTGTTCTTCCCTTTTCCAACAGGCCCCCTCAACTTTTCGATTCTCTATTCAAAGCCCCTTTGGGACCACTCCTAGGAACATTTTGTGAAGTGAGTCTGTGATAGGAAGTATTATGAAGTGTATGTGTGTGCGTGGGTGGTGGTGCTGGTGGTGGTTGTGAGCAGAGCCTGGCAGTCAAGGGATTTGTAGTTTGCTTACGGCGGTTTCCCAAGCAACCTGTGTGGATAACAAAAAGTCATTTAAAAAAAATTTTTATTTATTTATTCATTGATTCATTCATTCATTCATTCCTAAGAGACACAGAAGCAGGCTCCCTGCAGGGAACCCCGATGCGGGACTCGATCCCGGGGTCACGCTCTGAGCTGAAGGCAGACGCTTCACCACTGAGCCACCCAGGTGTCCCTAAAAAGTTGCTTTCAATAATAGGAGTAAACTTGACTTGACTTCTTTGGTATTTGCCTTTAATTTTTCATTAAGCTTTATACTTAAACTTCACTCCTAATAGAGACATTCATTACTCTCAAAATTCACAGTTGTATTCTTTGAGTCAGTGCCTTAGATCCTCCTCAGTCACCAGAGATGTTCATGTGTGTCATCTTACGTGTCCTACAACAGTCTTAGAGGCTGATGGGGCAGACGTAATTCTTCCAACTTTGTGGACAAACTTCAGAGCATTTTGTGTCAGTGGCTGACTTCAGGTTATGGGGCTTATAAGAAGCAAAACAGGGGTGGATCCCACAGCCTCTGACCCTTACTCCTTTAACTGTGCTGCCTAATTTACTTTATGGGGAGATGAAACCATTGATAGGCTTTGCAGATGTAGACACTAAGGTGATCCATTGCAGTTTCTTCAAACACCCTTTTAGCCGGGTTCTGATTTTGCCTTTCTTTTATCTTCGCTTAATGTAGATGCAATGAAGGATGATAGAAAAGGATGGACTTTGAAGTCAGACAGGTTTGACCCCTCCACTACTCTCTCTTCCACTACTTACTAGATGAGTATATTTGGGCAAGTTACTTACATTTTATAAACTCCGTTTTACTCATTAAAAAAAATAAAGAAGAGGCATCTGGATGGCTCAGTTGGTGAAGCATCCAATTCTTAGTTTCCTCTCAGTGGTGACCTCAGGGTCCTATGTTGGCCTCCATGCTCAGTGACTCTCCCCCACCCTTTACCTCTCCCCTCACTCTCTCTCTCTTTCTCTAAAATAAATAAATAAATCTTTAAAAAAATAAAGAAGCAAATAAAGAAATTAGGGATATTATCTACCTCACCAGTATATTGTGACAATCATCTCTTGAAACTTAGCCAGCTTTTCACAAATACCGTAGTCGTTCTCCCTCCTTAGAACTAAAAAGTGAATGTAGATCTCAGATAACGTGTAGGCAGTGTACAGGCTCCTGAAAGATCTTAGAGTGAACATTTAGAATAACTAAAATCCCATTGAAATCAATAGGTATTCATTAAGCATCGACCCTTTGCCTGGAAATGTGCTACACAGAGCTCCTTGGAATGTAGTCCTTGTGCCCCATCTTTTGAGATTTTGAGCACAGTCTATCAGTTAGTAAATAAATATTATTTGTTGAGAACTCAAATTGGGCAGTGTGTCAAGATGATATGAAAAGAGTAAGATGTGGCCATCTCTTGAATGTACTTTACTTTCTGGAGAAGAAAACAAGGTATTTACCACTATTATTCCCATTTCACAGATAAAGATATTAAATAAATTGTAAAGGTCACAAAGACAATTATGTGGAAGAATGTGAATTCGGATCCAGATCACCTGACTCTAAAACCCTCTCTGCTGCTTGAGAGAATGTCTGATACGACTCGAAACCAGTGATCCCAACATGAGCCAGCATCTGTTCAGCACTCCCCAAGTTCGAGATACCGCGCTTGACCCTTGACGTGCTTTGTCCCCTTTTATCCTGACAGTAGACAAGTGAGGTTGGTACTTCCCTTGGTCCCTTTCTACCAATGGGACACCAGGACTGGCTCGGAAACGGCACAGGCAGTCTTCAAACCCAAGGCTATCTCCAAACTCTAACACTTAACCACTCACTGATAAAGAAGTTGCCTTAGTTTTTTTTCTTTTTTTTTTATCACCTTGCACACTTGGCAAAGTAGCTCCCTTACATTCTACGCGCTGAGGCTTTGTGTGGATGACAACTGCTCTCACGCATAGTTCAGAATAGCATTCCTTTAGATAACCGAAGAATGCTGCGTGAGCTACTATGCAGGAAATTTAAATTATGTCGCTGGACAAAGCGTTCAACCCGAAGCCAGTATTTTGGGTTTTTATAGATGATAAAAATCTGGGTTGCCAGAGAAGCAATGTTTATTTCCTATCATGCCTCAGTTATGTGGATGTATTCTTGATACTATGGAAATAGGAATTTTCAATGCTGTTTGTTAGCTACAGGACAGGTTCAGCTATGCAGTTTCACCTGTATTCTTTTCTGTCAAAAAACAACTAGTTGGTAACAGTTCCAACCATAATGAAAAAGAGACTAGACTGAACCTGGGCTGATACTATACAAATAATGTGATTCATTCATTGAAGAATCAATAATGATTCTCTATAGCCTAGCAGATAAAACCCCAAATCCTCACCCAAGTCCGTCTGAATTTGTCCAGATATTCCATTACTGTTCCCTGTCATGAGCCCTGTTTAGGCTTCTCAATATCCTCAAGAGGATACTGAGCCTGGATTTCTTGCTTATAAAAATGCCAATTAAAAATTCAGTTCCTCACACACTAGCTACACTCAAAGTTGTTTTGCCAACAGTGACATATGAAATGACTGACAGTCAAGATTTCAAACCAATAAAGGATAATCTTGCCTCATTACACATGGTCATATATTCCTGGAGATTTCTGTGTATATTCAAATCAAGAAAAAAATATACTAGGTTTTTTTCTTTGGTAAGATTGAGTTATGTTCCAGGCTCTGATAATTATGAGCAAGTTTTTCACTCACTAAGTGTCAGGATATTTGGTTATAAAGACTACACTGTCCCTTATATTACACGAAAACTGGATGGGCTTTACCTGTCATCAGTGTGTCCCTTTTCTGTCTTCATAATGACCCCATGTGTGCCACATAGTTCCAAAACCCCCCTGAGGTTGTCTCAGCCCCAAAGAGACTTTCTGCTCTGGAGTATTTTGGTCTCTGAGATCATGAGTGTTTAGAGGATGGCTGTTTGGCTCTAGGTGAAAAAACAACAGTTCTGGGATGGTTCCACCACGAAGGCTGTAGCTGTAACCACAACGAGAAAGGGCAACAGCATGCTGACAGTTAATTCGCTCCTTAGGATGTTTAAACCTTAACCTTTTATTTTCTTAGATGCTACTAGCAGTACTCTAAGGAACTGAGGACTCCTTTAAGGATTGAAAATATACTGAAATATGGATTATCAGCAACCCTCATGACAAGAGAATAGCAAATGGAGACTGAGTCTATATTTAGAAAATTATGCCGATAAGCTTGCAAGTTTCTTACACATTTATTTGGCCTTTGGAAATAGTCAAGTAGATATTTAAGGTCAAGACACTTACATTTAAATTTTTATATGTGATTTTTCTGCATGGGTACAAATAGCAATTTGGTTTTCATTCACTTTTCATTTATGTACTCAACCAATGACTCTTTAGGTCCTTATTAAGTACCATCCACTGCGTTAGCTATAGACACACAAAGATGAATAAAACATGGATCCTCTTCTCAAGATATATATATAGTCTGGCGGAGAAGACAGAGAAACGATAAAATAGTAGGTAAATGCTTTAGCGTAAAGGTGTGTGGAGCATGTGGGGACAACGAAAAGCCTCATCTACTGAGAGATTGTGTGTGTGTGTGTGTGTGTGTGTGTGTGTTGTGGATGGCTTGTTGGGTAAGTCACAGATGACTTGGAGAAGGTGATGTTCATGCTGAATTTTAAAGGATGAGTAGAAGTAGCAAGGGAAATGCATAAGGTTGAGTGGAATTGGGCTTCTCAGGCACGGGGGAAGCAGCATGAGCAATAGCAAATGTGATCAATAAGGGAAACTAAGAATTATGATGTCACAGCAAAGTTCAATTTTGAGGTGAGAATATGGAGGTGGCTGTGACTGAGATTATGAATGATTGAGAGTCTTGAACTTGATCCTGAATGCAGGGAGGAACCATAAAAATTTTTAAATGTGGAGTGACATAGTTAGGACCAACAACAGTTCACCATGTTGTGAGAGCAAAAGACCACTTGGAAGGGGGTCAAGGCTAGTGTGAAGTTAGCATGTTTTAATTTACTGCACAGTAAATACGGACAAGGATTCTATACCAGAAGTTTAAATGAAAAGTTTATCCACATGCACATTGTGCTCTTGATTTCTGGAACATAAATAAAAAATTAGTTGTTCATGAAAATATTCTCCAGCCCATACATTTCAATCTTTCTGCTTCTTATCATAATTTTTTTTGGATCTGAAGCTTAAGACAGTTTTTGGTAAGTAGGCAAAAAGTCACATTACTGTTACTGTAGCATTCTTTGAAAAAATTAAATCATTGCGGTAGTTGGTAAATAATTTTGTCATAACCAAAGCAACAATGGCTTTATTTTTCCAAAATCATACTTAATCTTCTTAAAATCAAAGTGATCATACACTTCAAAGAATCTTGAGTTTATATTTCTGAAGTAATTACTTTTATTTGAAAATAACATTTGACATTGAATATTGAAAATAATATTTGATCTTGCTCGTCAGATGGGTTAATTTACATTTGTTGTTTATATCTTTGAAAATATCAATTTGACATTTGATAAGCACCAAAAAGTAAAAGTAGAATGACATAATGATTGATTACTGCTTTGACAATTTTTAATATTGGATGTATTAATTTAAATTAATTTAAACATATTCTCTTGGAGAATAAGATGAAGCAACAAAATTACCTACCACTGTCTTTCAGACACCATCCCTGATTTAACTCTACTGAATGTCAGTTCCATTATTGAAATGTCTAAAAATATTTTTGTTAGTATTCAAGTTCTTTTTTGTGAAAAAAGAATTATATATATATACATATATATATAAAACACATGAATATATATGTATATATAAGTATATACTTACATAAAAGTATAAATAATACATTACGAATATCAAAATAACCCTGGTTCTCTGGAGCCTAGGCCTTCAGGTGATGATCTGGCACTGGGGACAGGCCTAGAGCCTGGGACCATGAGTGCCAGCTTAGAGGCTGGGTCTGCAGGGGCTGGTGTGGCTCCTGGGACTATAGGGGCTGAGTTTCAACATTGTACTCACTCTTTTTCCATATTTTTCTTCCTTTCTTCTTCTTTTTTTTAAAAGTAGATTCTATGCCTAGCATGGAGCCCAATGCAAGGCTTTAACTCACAACCCTGAGATTGAGACGTGAGCTGAGATCGAGAGTTGGATGCTTAGCCCACTGAGCTACCCAGGCGCCCCTATTTTTCCATCTTGTTGTTCCACCTGGCCTAGCCTTTGACCTAGTGCCAAGTGTCTCCATGCCAGGCCTTGACTGGAGATAGTAGGAAAGAAAAAAGAGGAGGATGAAGATGTCACTTACTTTTTCTGAAGGGCAGGACCTAATCTCATACTCTGCTCATGTCCCCTTATTGAGAAGTTAACAAAAGCTGGAAGGGAAGCTGAGAATTGTTGTCATTACCTTGGGCAACCATTTACCTCCAACTTTCAGAAGTTCTGTGACTTTGGCAGAGACTCAGAGACATATGGAAATCCATTATTTTTTTTTTCTATCTTTATTGTGCCCTCTAGCTTTCTTTTGAATTTTTCTTGTCTTTTAGCAAGATTTTATTTTTTATTTATTTATTTTTTTATAAATTTATTTTCTATTGGTGTTCAATTTTCCGACATATAGAATAACACCCAGTGCTCATCCCATCAAGTGTCCCCTTCAGTGCCCGACACCCAGTTACCCCCACCTCCCCTTCCACCACCCCTAGTTCGTTTCCCAGAGTTAGGAGTCTCTCATGTTCTGTCTCCCTTTCTGATATTTCCCACTCATTTTTAGCAGGATTTTAAAATAGTCTTCATGAAAATCTCACATGTTTCTTGTTAATTGTGTTTTACTCTGTGGTACCTTTTGTGTGAGTCTTTCATTTCTTGGCAAAATTTTGCTATACTTTTCACCTTTTTTTTTTCTTTCATCAATTTCATCAGTGTCTTTTTTTTTCTTTCATCAATGCTAGTCTCCTCTTAGGATTCATTGTTATGGATTGAATTGTATCGCCTCAAATGATATATTGAAATCCTAACCCCTATACCTCTGAATGTGACCTTTTTTTGGAAAATAGGGTCTTTACAAGGGGAGCAAGTTAAGGTAATTAGAATGGTTTCTATTTCAATATAACTGGTGTTGTTATAAAAAGGGGAAATTTGGACACAGAAATGGACATGCATAGAGTGAAGCTAATGTAAATACACAGGGAAAATGCCTTCTGAAGACCGAGGACCCCAATTACAGTGTCAGAAGCCAAGAAATGCCTGGGACCACCAGAAGCTAGGAAGATGTGAGGAAAAATTCCCTTCATAGGTTAGAGGGAGATTGGTCCTGGTGATACCTTGATTTCAGACTCCTGAACTGTGAGATGATAAATTTCTATTATTCTGAGTTACCCAGTCTGTGGTACTTCGTTATGGCTGTCCTAGTTGAGTTTGATTAATTATTGCATTGGATTTTCCTGGATTAGTAGTTTTCAGAGGGTTTATTTTTGTGTATTTGAGGAAAGTGGGCAGAGAGCCAAGGTAACATGCCAGCTCCGAGCCCTAATGAGACTCTTCTTTGCTGCTCCTTCAGAGACAGATAGTTTCCACAACTGTGGCTTGACTGTGCATGTAGCCCCAGCTTTTCACCTGATTTTTACCAAATAAATCTGGGAAGGCTTAGGTTGCCAGCCCTTCTTACCTTAGGTTTTTCACTGGCTTTTACAAGTTCTGTGCTTGCTATACAAGCCATGGTAATGGATATGTGATCTTTTGAATACCAAGACCTCTTTCTCCTCTGCTTTTTCTTTTACTTCTTCCCTTATGCTCCATCTCAATGGCTTTTGTTAGCCCTATGCTTATTTTGGAGTTTGCAAATATATTGATACATTTTACTAAAAATGCAATATAAAGGATTTTTTGTTGTTGTTATTGTTTACCTGTTGCTTTTCTATGATTGATAGAAAGGAGAATGCAGATTTACACACCCTTGTTCATGGGTGAAGACTCGGCATGCACCTTGAAAGCTTTTGGCAATGGTAAGAACAGAAATAGAAATCGCGTAAGACTAAGGGGTGATTTTGTGTTTTTCTTTTACCAGGCAGCAGATTGGAATCGTGACAAATAATGGTGGCATCCCTTAAAGGGAGCAACTTTGTCAGTTTTGTGTAGTCACAGAAATATCCTGATTCTGTTTCTCCCAAACACAACCCACAGCATCAATATGCAACTGGTCTCTCACAGATATGTCACTTTAGATTTTTAAAATGCTGTCAGAAAAACGCTTGGGTCTTCTCAGTGAATGAGGTTTCTGTGTTTTCTATTTAAAACTTCAGCAAAATTAGTGTTTCTGATTCTTTTTGACTTGGAATCCATGGAATATTTTAGCATTCTTTCCTTCAACAAATATTTACTAAGCGGTTTCAGTTTACTTAGTTTTGTGGCTGGAGTGGGAGATAAACAATGAACAGATGAGATATTTCCATTCCTGCATGAAGCTCAGTTTAATTTCTTTCAGAAGGAGTTGCATAAAAAAAATTCCCTGATGGATATGTCATCAGAAACATAGGTTATATTTATCTTTTAGGTCTTTTTTATTAGCTGCATCAGTAAAATAGTGTCTAAGTCACCCTAAGTCACCTTGTTACTTAGTCCCTGGAAGAATTAGGCATGTTCTTAACTAAAAGTAATAAAGAAACCATGATAGCACTGTTATATTAAAGTTTTCACTTTTTTTTTTTTCTCCGAAGAACATTCTTCATGCTTCAGGGAGGTTAAGATCACAAGGTTTGAAATGGGATAGACTCGGATTCAAACCCTAGCCGACCGCATAACTGGGAAGTTACTTAGGCTGAATGAGATTCAATTTCCTCTGCTGGAAAATGAAAATAATAATCCTAATCTCTCTAGTTTGTTAGGAGTATTAAACACACAAAACAGTATGAATCTCTTTGCACGGCACACAGGAAGAATAGTCTTATTGTTGGTATAGTTATTTATGGCACTGTGCATTAAAGTTCATTGTCTCTTACACACTCCAGGTATGGCCACTGAGTGGCCTCCTCTGTATGGTCCTCTATTGTACAGAGATTTTTATTTATTTTTTATTTTTTTTTAATAATAAATTTATTTTTATTGGTGTTCAATTTGCCAACATACAGAATAACATCCAGTGCTCATCCCATCAAGTGCCCCCCTCAGTGCCTGCCACCCAGTCACCCCCACCCCCCGCCCTCCTCCCCTTCCACCACCCCTAGTTCATTTCCCAGAGTTAGGAGTCTTCATGTTCTGTCTCCCTTTCTGATATTTCCTACCCATTTCTTCTCCCTTCCCCTCTATTCCCTTTCACTATTATTCATATTCCCCAAATGAATGAGACCATATAATGTTTGTCCTTCTCCGATTGACTTACTTCACTCAGCATAACACCCTCCAGGTCCATCCACGTCAAAGCAAATGGTGGGTATTTGTCATTTCTAATGGCTGAGGAATATTCCATTGTACAGAGAATTTTAAAAATCATCTCCTCTAACCCACAGTCTTATTTACTCTGTTCTTTATTTTTGTTCTTGTTGTTGATGATGGTGATCTATTTTGCATTGAATTTTGTTTTGTTTTATTTTGTTTTGCTTTTCTCTATTTATTTTGTCTTTGGCCCAGGGATGGCCATAAACATTTCTTAGAAAAGTAAGCCTTATAGTGTTAAGTCCTTTTAAACATCTATCCTCCTTGCAAGCAGAACTTTCTGGAGGTGGAGAGCTTAGACTTTTATGAAGGCCACAGTTGCCTGTGCAGTTGCATCCAAGTTAACTCTGGTCATTGGTGGCTGTTTTAGCAGCAAAAGCTATACCACGGTCATGGATATGAGATATTTCGAATACTGGGTCGTACAAGATGAGTTTTAGTGGTTTCCCAAGCACTAACCAGGACAGAAGCAACTCCAAACAGTGTCTTGATTCCATGAACAATCCAACAAAGATGATAGAAATATTAATTTCAACCTCTCCTCAGTTATGGTCCTGCACTCAGAACTACCTCTGAAATCAAAGGTAGAAGTAGATACAGTTTTAACAACATCGTTATCAGGGAAGATAATAATGATGGGTGATGGGTAGATGATGTCAAAGAAACAAGGACTACTGAGAGTCCTACGCTCTCTTATAATTCTGACTTTTTAAGTCTGTAGGTGGACTCAAGGGAAGTGATTATATTTTCCCATTTCTTTCATCATCTGAAATGTCACCTACAGTGTGATTAGACTCATAGACTCTGGAGCCAGACTTCCTTGTTACAAATATTGGTTTTTTGTATCTACTTCATTTAATCATTAGGATATAACCTAATGATTAAGTGAGCTAATGCAAGGAAAAATGTATAGAACATAGAAAGTGAGCACATGAAAGTGAGTGAGTGAGTAAGTGAGATGACTCCCATGTCAGGCTGCCATTTGGTAGAGGTCAAGAAAGTGTAAGACCGTCATCTCAACTAAAACCAGCAAGCCTCAAAGAGTGTCAGTGTCCTCAAGCTAAGACTGCTCTTCTATAGGATTCCTCATCTCCATCATTAGGAGCCAAGCGTGAGGCCCTTAGTAGTTCTTGCTTCCTGTCCCTAAACACTCATGACCTTTCAATCACTTTGTGCTTTTGGTGCATCAGAAGTGAAGTCATGATATCCCTCATCTCTGTTCATACTCTTTCATACTCCGGACTCTAGTTCTAGGGTTCCAGGCATTGCCTTTTCTAATCTGCCACAGGCCCAGCTCTGAAACCCTAGAATTCTGTGTGAATTAGATCCTTTTTATCTTCAGTCTCACTTGTGAACTTTCTGTTTTCCTTTTGCTGAAACCAAAACATGGCTAGAAACAAAACAAAACAAAACCCAAATACCAAACCAAACAAACAAAAACCATGACTCTACTATGATAATAATGCATCTCTGAAGCCTTTGCAAGGGGTGAATGCTTTCTTTCCCAAGTCCCTCATACTATGGGGCCTGGAATTTTCAGGCCATCCTCTCGTTCTCCTTCACCCTTCCTTGGCTTTCCTTCTGATGTCCTATCCCCTACTGCAAACTCTCCATAATCTCAACTGTGCACGTTCTAGTATGCCGATCTTGTACCCTGCACCTATGTGGAACTGTTTATTAGTTCTAATAGTTTTGATAGAATTGATGGATTCTAATAGTTTTTGATGCAAAACCATGTCATCCATGAACAGAGATGGTTTTATTCTTCCTTTTACATTTTATTTCTTTTCCTTGTCTAATTGCTGTGGCTAAAAGCTCCAGTGCAATGTGAGTACTAGTGGGGAGAGAGGCATCCTTCTTTTGCTCCTGATCTTGGGAGGCAAAATTCAATATTTCATAATAAAGCATCATGTGAACTGTGGATTTTTCATAGATGCTTTTTATTTGGATGAACAAATTCCTTTTTACTTGTAATGCTTTTTTCTGTTTCTCCCACGAAGAGTTGTTAAATGTTTTCAAATGCTTTGTCTGCATCTACTGAGATGATTGTGTGGTTTTGTCTTTTACTGTATTAATATGTGCATTACATTTATTGATTTCTTTTTTAGAGAGGGAGAGAGAGCGCATGTGCACCTGTGAGCAGTGGGGTGGGGGGCAGAGGGAGAGAGAGAGAATCTTGAGCAGACTCCACACCCAGTGCAGAGCCTGACTCGGTGCTGGATCTCGAGACCCTAAGATCATGACCTGAGGCAAAATCAAGAGTCGGACACTTAACTAACTGAGCCACTCAGACCAGTCACTCACATTTATTAATTTTTGGATGTTAAGCCAACCTTGAATTTTTAGAATAAATTCCACTTGATTCGGTCCTTTTTATGAATTGTTGAATTTGGTTTGCTAGTATTTTTTGACCACTTTTTTTTTTCATATAAATTACTAAGTGATATTGTTCTGTAGTTTTCTTGTGATGTTTTTGTCTGGAATTGTTATCAGGGTAATACTGGGCTCCAAATGAATTGGGAAATATCTCCTGCATGTCTACTTTTTGGATATCATCCAAAAGAATGTGGTAATCTAATGTTGAAATTGTGAACCACCTCCAAGTAGTAGTTCACTGTGTCCAACAGAGACAGATAGTATTTGGAATTAGATCACCATTCTGTGCGGAAACTTGGCTAAGATATTTAACATTATTGAGCTTCACTTTCCTCACCTGCAACATAGGATTATTAAATCTACACATAGGATTTCATGGAGATTGATTAGTAGAATCCCTGGCATAATAAATACTTGCTATATGGTCACTATTATTTAAGAAACATTTGTGCCTACTAATCAATAGTAAGAGTTCCTGACCAGGTAAAGATTTTATTTGCACTCAGACTTGATGACTAAGTAGTATGATAGTGGTTGTATTTGAAATAAAAATGTTCAATAAGTAGAAATATTTCAGAAGGTATCAGAAACCAAATTTTCAAGGGGAACTGTTAGGTTTAGACTTGGTTTAAGTTTTGCTTTTCATTAGAAAAGTAACTTGACCTCCCTTCCCTCATCTTGAAAATGGTACAGGAAGTACCATGATGGGTATAGCATTGGGAGTGACTTTCACTTTTCTCTAAAAGTAAAAGGCAGTCAAAGAGTGGGAGTTTCCTTTCTTCCCATCTTTCAGAGATTGTTTTCCCACCGACGCTGAATTTTACCAGGTTTGTTCCTTAGGGATGTTCTTTAGAGATTCTTTAAGAGCATATTTTCTTATAATCCCTAATTATTATTATTATTTATTTATTTATTTTAAAGATTTTATTTATTCATGGGAGACACACACACACACACACACACACACACACACACACAGAGAGAGAGAGAGAGAGAGAGAGGCAGAGGCACAGGCAGAGGGAGAAGCAGGCTCCATGCAGGGAGCCCGACATGGGACTCGATCCCGGGTCTCCAGGATCGCGCCCTGGGCTGAAGGCGGCGCTAAACCACTGAGCTACTCGGGCTGCCCCCTAATCCCTAATTATTGATACTCTTCCTATCAAGTTTACAGAAGAAAGCACTGAATTTTATTCTTTAGCCAGACTGTGGGATGATGGAATAATATTGTCACAGAATTCTTGGAAAGTAGGCTGGCTTTGCTGTCTATTGCTATTTTCTGGTTTAGAATATAGCACAGGGACTCTGTCTAGATTGTTTGCCATACAGCATTTACCAGTTTTTAATTAGCCTTTGATGGTATTTTCAAAAGTTTTATTGACTTGACTATGACAAATATAAGATGATAAAAATGAAAAAAGTAAAAGTCTCAAATAACTTTTTTTTTAAATAACTACTACGAACAGGTTTATTTGTCTTAATTCAGTTGATTTTTTTCCTTAAACTGGATTTATTTGTTTGTAGATGGGATATGATTCTCTAGATGCTCCAAATGGGTAGCTCTGGTTCTTAGAAAGCAGGTTCCTTAATTTTTTCAATCTGAATTTCTAAGTTAGTCCCTCTTGCCTGACCTAAATCTTCCTTATTCTGATTAAAAATTGTAAAGCCCATGTTCCACTTTTGGTCTTAAAAGTAGCTCCTAAGCCTTCTTGGCATAATATTAGCAATGATTATATAGTGAAATGATGTTGGCAGGATGTTAGTTAGATCTGCCTCTCCCCTATCTTAACAAACACTGTGGTGATCTTCACAGAGCACAGTGCTCACAATGGGATCCTGCAAAAGAAGGAAAGTTGGGCACACCAAATTGCAAGGCTTGCTTCATGGAAAATGAATGGGAAGAAGGCAGGAAGTGGCTGGCAAATGTAGGAAGGGGCAGCTTTAGGAATTCTCTTAAATTGGAAGATTTTATTAAGCACAAAACTTAGGAATTATTCAGTGATTTATCCTCTGCATTTTTAAAAGAAATGGATAAATGGCCTTCTTTGTGGAATTATGTCATATGCCATGTCTAGGGACAAAAACTAACAGGCTGGTGTTTATGTATGGTCACCCATTCCATGTGATTGTCTGGCATTTTCTTTTCTTTGGTGAAATTTCTAGTTCTAGCTAAGAACTAGCCACAATGAAATAATGATTACATTAACTATGGAAGGAAAAAAGATGGAAAAGAATAGTACCTAGTCTTAATAGTAGTTGAGCTTAGATGGGCTCTGTATGATTCTACTTTATAATTTCTACTTTTCTGTAATTTTAAATTTTCTTTGAGAAGTGTGTTTCAATGAGTATTTATAATTTTAAAAATGAGTTTGCATTTTATCTAAATAAAGAAATCTAATGGGTGCATCAAGTACCCGAGTCAGTCTGTTCCTTCAAGCTATTTTTACTTAGTCAAACACAATGCTGATTATCTTAAATACCATGATATATGTAATTTTCTTACTTAGCATAAAATGCATACCAGGATTAAGATAGAGAATATAATTATTTGTCAATCTCCATTTTTCAACATGTAGCAATAAGAGAATAATTTTAAAAATAAGAGTATTTAAAATGTATTAATATCTGAATGTTAATTTTAATATTTTCTCTTTTTCTGTCTTTCACTTGGGTCAGCTGGTTGCACAGTGCTTAAATATAATTAAATATGAGACAACATAGTATAACCTCCTGACATGATCTTATACTCTGATTTTAAGTACAAATTATGTGTAAGTTATTTTTTTTATGTGTAAGTTATTTCAAAAATTAGTCATTACTCTGTGTAATTGCTTTGATGTTATGTAAGCTTTTAATAGATAGCTCTAATCAAATAACATCACAGAGATTAAGTTGTCAGTTGATTAGAGAGAGAGGCTTTCTTATTGTAAAATCAGAAATAATCAGTAATTGCCTATATTAAATGGAAGTGTTGAAGGTCATAAAGCTTGAGAATCTTGTAACAATAATAGGAGTGTATATATATACATATACATACACTTAGGTATATATACACATACATATACATATACTAATTACTGGGATTACTCTTAGATGATAGTCCCTGGTTTGTGAAAAAGTTTGGTCTGACATTTAGTAATTTAGCCTTTTTGCATGGTACCGCCTTGCCTCAGCAAAGCCACATACCAATCAGGTGTAGAGAACTTTGGCTTTTAAATGTTAAAAAATAATTGGAGAAGATGGGCACCTAAAATACACTTTCATAATAGGAACAAGAAAGTTTAATAAATCTACATTCGTTGTCTATTAGATTGCTAAATATATAAAAGAGTTTTTAGTTATGGTCTGCCTGTATCACAAAGAAATTATGATTATCTAAATCTCATTTTTTTTAGAAGGAATTGCTTGCTACCCTCTGTGCTTTCTGTAAAATATTGCAAAATCGTGTGCATCTGCAAGTTAAAACCATGTAATACAGCAGGCTAAAATTGAACAGAATTTGATTGCAGACCTCACTTTTTCTTGACTTTGTCAATAGAAATATAATTTGCTAGAATGTACTTAGGATTTTTTGAACAGTCCATGAAAGGTGACAGGGATGTTAATCTCCACTTCAGCCCTGGCAACTTCACTCAAATCCTTGGCATTCAGAATCAGAAGATAAGCAGGCTTTTGTCCTGCCCCAGGGCTCACCACCACACTCAGAACTACACCTGTTAATCAAAAGTAAAGCAATGTTAAATTAAAATTTGAAAAAATCCCAGAACCATAGATTAAATGTCACTGAAATAATATAGGAGATATTACATTGACAAATGAAGAAAACCGTATGATTTAATATCTTGTTCTGGGTTTTCCACCATCTGGCCATGTGACCACCTGAGGGGGTCTTTCAAACTCTTTATATTCCCTAGACTATAAACTCCAGGAAGGGAGTGACCATATCTGACTTATCCACTGTTGTATCCCAATAACCTATTATAATCACTAGGACATAGTAGATGTTCATTAATTCTTATTGATGGGTGGGTCTGTGCTCTTATCTGTAACATAAGATTTAACATAGCTTACTGCCAAAAAAAAAAAAAAAAGTATTGTGACACTCAAATGAAAAATACATATTAAAAGACCTTGAAAGCAGTAAAGTAGATGAATCCTATACTCTCCAGGACCTAGCTAGAAGCCTACTTCCTTCCAACAAAATGGGAGCAAACCTTTGCAGTTTTGTCTGGATGGGCTGTCTATGTAAAATCATGTAGCATGAAATAGCTCCATAATACTTTATTTTACTCACTCCTCGGTGGTGTTCCATATTTTAATCCCAGAGGATATAATCTACCTTCGTGCCCCAGCTACTCAATAGTCAACAAAGACTGATGCTTTGTAATTGAGCTGCTGTGGTACAGGCGGGAGGTCCAGCTTGCTGAAAGCAGCAGCCCAAGGCCGGGTCACCCAGCCTCATTCTCATTTTCTTTGATCTGTTGCAATACCCCATTTCTCTCCTGAGAACTCTGTTCTCTTCCAGAAATTTACCTAGGTCAGAAAAGGCAAAACCCTACAACTCATGCTGTTCTTTCTTCATCCATCCCTCCTTCTAGAGCAACATGGATGTTCCATCAGGACACCAGATGGTGCTTTAACATTTTTCCATGAGTAATCAATGAGATTGGCCATAAGAGGACACCTCTTTTCAAATAAGTTTAAGTTCTTCCGTGCTGCATTACGTTAAGGCTCATATCAGAACAGCAGGGGGTTATCGCTGTGACTCCTCCTCTAACACACTAACATAGAGAACTCCAAGGAAAAGAAAGGGTTCAGACACATCCATTGCTTTCATTACCATCATCTTCTTCCAAGGCATCTGGGTGAGAAACAAAGATGGGTTCTGATGGGTATGAGTCGGGCTCTTGCCATACCCACGTTTCTTTAGTCTTGACGTTCAGCTTGCAGAGCTGCTTGTGAGAAGGAACAATCAACCAGTTAATCCGTCCATGTGCTTTACTTGACCAGGGTGTGACTCAAACTACTTTTCTCTTTTTTTTTTTTAATTTTTTTTTAAATTTTCATTTATTTATGATAGTCACAGAGAGAGAGAGAGAGGCAGAGACACAGGCAGAGGGAGAAGCAGGCTCCATGCACCGGGAGCCCGACGTGGGATTCGATCCCGGGTCTCCAGGATCGCGCCCTGGGCCAAAGGCAGGCGCCAAACCACTGCGCCACCCAGGGATCCCTCAAACTACTTTTCTAGCATTAGGTAAGACGGAGCGGTTACCCTGTCCGGAACGAAGTGATTCAAGCCAAGTCCATACGCGTACGTGTAAGGCTTCCCGCCATACTTCTGATAGTTGATTTGAGGAAACTCAAAGGCTACAAAATAGAGGATGTGCTTAGGAAAACCCAGTCAGTCTCTGGACGGGGAGGGACAGTTTTTTTTTTTTTAATAATAAATTTATTTTTATTGGTGTTCAATTTGCCAACATACAGAATAACACCCAGTGCTCATCCCGCCAAGTGCCCCCCTCAGTGCCCGTCACCCAGTCACCCCCACCCCCCTGCCCTCCTCCCCTTCCACCACCCCTAGTTCGTGTCCCAGAGTTAGGAGTCTTCATGTTCTGTCTCCCTTTCCGATATTTCCCCCACATTTCTTCTCCCTTCCCTTCTATTCCCTTTCACTCTCCCTTTCTCACATCACCTCACCTTGACGAGGCCCTGAGAAGAGAACCTCAGGTTCCAGCCAGATGGTCTCGTCGCTGCGCAGAGTTGCAGTGGCCGTCGTGTTGGGGAGGGTGACTAGGTTCTTGCCTGTGTCGGCCTAGGGAGAAAGGAGGACAGAAAGCTCAGTGAGAAGGAGGGGAAAGTCTCTCTGAGTGTTGTCTCCCGCGTCCGTGCCTTCTTATGTCCTTCCGACGAAAGCTATAGGAAGGCAAGCCCAGCAGCTAGCGCGGGAAAGCCTCCTGAGCCCCTGTCACCGGCTGTCCCGTAACCTCTAGGCCCTCACATGGGGACAACGAGATTGCCCTCAAGAAAACGTAGGGCTCTGAGGAGGGGCTTGTGTGGAACAACGGAAGGCTTCAAGCTCGAGGGGTTCATTTACAGGGTTTATCTCCTTTAGAGTTCGGATAGATTCTGATCTTGCTTGAAAGAAATCATACAGTTGTGTTGTCGAGAAGAAAAAAAAATACAAAGGAGAACTACTGAGTCAGATGTTGCCGAAGGTCTCTTGTCACTCCCTTACCCTGCCTGGTGGTTTTCAGATGATTTATGAAAGGAATGGGTACCATGAGCTCTTTCGAAGAGCACATTTGTTAACACCAGGCATCAAATTCTTGAGTAGACGCTTTGTACTAGACTCTATGTTAGACACTTGGGATAATTCAGAGAACAGAGGCCCCGTACTCATGAAGCTTGCATTCTAGTCTGGGAGCATCAACAATAAATATCAATTAATAAAGTGTATGGGAAGAAAAAATACAGCAGAGTTAGGAGGATCAACGGTTTGAAGGGTTGGTGAGTTATAATTTCAGTAGGTGGTCAGGAGGAGGCGTGAAACCAAGACGGGAGTCAAGGATGACTCCGAGGTGTTTGGCCTGAACAATGAAGGGTTGGAGCTGTTGCTACAAAGATGGGGACGACTGCAGGTGGGCGTGATTTTTTTTTTTTTTTTGGCAGAGGAAGAGGAGAAATTTAGATTTCATCGCATTAAGCCTGAGAGGTCTGCTGGACACCCAGAGGGAGACATGGAGCTGGCAGGGCCATACACGAGCCAACGTTGCAAGGCACATTGAAAATGCAGACGTAGGTGGCTTTGAAGCGTGAGTGTTGACCCAGGGCATGAACGTAGGGACAGAAGGTAGGACGGAGGGCCGAGCGCTGGCGCCCTCCCCTCTGGGGGTGCGTAAGAGGAGTGCGGGTAGCCCGGGGGGCAGGAAGAGTCAAGAGAAGGATTGTGTAAGGGGGCAAAGTAATAGCAGGACGCGAAGGAGCCCACGGAAGGGAGGGGAGGTAGTGATAACGGAGAACGGGGAGCATTGCCCGCCTGGTGTTGGGGCAGGGGGGACGGGAGGAGACTGGGGAGGACCAGTTCTGGGCGACGACAGATGATTCACGCCGAGTACAGATGCTGGGGGTGGGGGCTGGAGTCGGCGGCAGACACCTGACGGGTTTAGGATTTCTTTCGGTTGTTTCCATGGAGTGGGCAGCAGAGGCATCAGCCGGGTGCAGTGTGGAGGCGGGAGGTGTTGGAAGGTCGAGGCCAGGAGGCCGAGAAGCTCTCAACTAGCAAAGTGGGAGCGTGATGAGGTCGGGAATGTGGCCGTGGGCCGGTGCTCACGGGCTCCGAGATGGGCCAGTTCACAGGCTGTGTTCGGCCCTTAACTGCACCCCGAGAGGCACAGGCGGACGGAGGCGGGAGCTGAGCCCAACAAGGGAGGGCCTGCGGGGCGGCAGGGGCGGCCAACGGCCAGGACGAGCCGGGGGACACGGGGACTAGGATCATAGCTGTTGACGATGCGACTTCAGTGAAATGGTGAGGAAAAGTAAGTCCTCAGGGGACTGGGCCGTGTTGGGAAGGTCGCGGGGCCGGAGGGTTCTGGTGGGAGGTGCAGCAGGGCCAGTGATCTGGGGACGGGGGGACCCGAGGGTGCCCCGCGGGGAACGGAGCCGAGGGAAGAGCCACAGTCACGGGCCGCGCGGGTCAAGGGTCCAGGGGGAGCGAGTGGCCGGCGCGGAACGGAGATGAGGTCAGGGGATGAGGTCAAGGCCCTGAGAGGCTGGGTTGTGGGAAGCGTCGCCCGGGATGGGTGGGCAGAGTGACCAGGACTCGGGGGGGGGGCGGTTGAGGGGGGCCGGGTGGTGGTTCAGGGACTGCGGTCACGCGGGGGAGCACACGTGCGTGCCACGAGGCTGCATCCGAGGAGTGGATGGAGGGAAGGACAGACGGAGGGAAGGAAGGACGGATGGAAGGATGGACGGAGGGAAGGACGGATGGAGGGAAGGATGGATGGAAGGATGGACGGAGGGAAGGACGGATGGAGGGAAGGATGGAGGGGAGGATGGACAGAAGGAAGGACGATTGGAGGGAAGGACGGACAGAGGGAAGGATGGACAGAGGGAAGGCCGGCCGGTCGCGGAGGCCCGGAGCAGGAGAGCGCAGAGGCAACCCCAGGTCGGCTGGCCCCAGGCTGGGCGAGTGGCCGGGAGCCCCCACATCCTCGGGAGAGCTGGGGTTTGGTTCAAAGAAAAAAAAGGTGAAAAAATAAAATAAAGAATAAGCTAAAGCCTGGAGACAGGAGCCTCTGAGAAGAGGACAGAGCGGAGCCTCCTGGGGGGGACCGTGAATCCCGAGGAGGCAGCTGAGGATTCGCAGGACGGGGCTGGGCCAAGAGCAAGTGGGACGAAGGGGACGCTGCGAGACTTGGTGACACGGGGCCTCGAGGTGCCCTGTGGCACTGGGGCGGGGACGCATCACGTGCCTGTGTCACACGAGCCATCTACGCGCGTGTGAGCTGAAGTTCCCCGTGTCACTTCATTCCCGTTCCCAGTTGGAATTTCTGGGCAGGACACACGCGGTGTGGCCCCGGCTTCCCCTGCAGGCCAGCCCCGCGTTGTCCCCTCCCGCGTCCGCTTCTCCAGCAGACACACGAGTGCCTCAGCCTGTCACTCCACCTCTGAGGACCTCGCCCTCTGGGCCCGGCCCGGGCGCCACGACACTCGTCCCACGGGCCGGCCACGGGAGCACCTGCCCGCGGGGACCAGGGGCTGCACCTGCCCGCGGGGACCAGAGGCTACTGCGCGGGGCTGAGGACTGAGCAAGGCAGGCGCACGGCCGACCGGGCCCTGGGTGTGAGAGCGGCCGGTGACAGCGACGTAGGTGGTGTCCTCCTGTTTGCACAGACACACCTGAGACGCAGGAAGGCCTGAGCAGTCCCGCCCGGGCGGTGAGGGGGGGTGAATGGGGTTCACACGGCCGGGGGGCTGACACCTCGGGTCCCTGCCTTTCCCCGTCACTCTGGCTCTTGACCAGGTGAGGGCACGGCCGTCCGCGCAGAATGACACAAGCCACATCTGACAGGCGCCGCCGGTCCCAACTAGCAGCCAGGCGGCCCTGCGCCC
This sequence comes from Canis lupus familiaris, assembly GCF_011100685.1. Classification (NCBI taxonomy): domain Eukaryota; kingdom Metazoa; phylum Chordata; class Mammalia; order Carnivora; family Canidae; genus Canis; species Canis lupus. The sequence goes on along the minus strand of NC_049227.1, from coordinate 77,440,031 downwards.
TGTGCCCTCCAGCCCGTCCCCTCCCACCACCGCGGGCCGCTCCCCCACTGCCACGCTCCCCAGCTGTGGACCCCCCGGCGCTGCTCACCGCCTGCCAGTCACTCCCCCTTGGCGCCTGGAATCCCCACTTCGTCACCCTCCCCCTCGGCCCTGGGCCCCAGATCTGGCGGGGGCGGGGGGGGGGGGGGGAGGGTTCAGTCCTCGTCCCCATGCACCTGCTGGCAAGTGGCACCTGCCATCTGCGGCTCGTCCCCTCTTAGCTCCGCGAGGCCTCTCTGCTCCCCCTCCCCCTCCCTCTGCCCCCCCCCCGTCCCCCCTGCTCCCCCCCCCCCCCCCGGCTCTTTCTGTACGTGACACGCCCCACACTGCTGGGGCTGCCCATCTTTTCTCCTCCCACATGTCCGGGCGCTCGGCCTCTTCAGGAAGGGGCGGCTGTGCGGCCCTAACCGTCCCGGAGCCCTGTTTGCCCTGCGGCCCCCTCGGGCTCTGCTCCCCTTCTTGAGCCTCATCTCGGCGTCGCCCCTTCCACGGGTGGGCCTCACGGGGCCTTCACCGCCAGGGCCCCCTGGTGACCCTGTTTTGACGCTGACTTTAAGGATTACCCTGTGTCCAGGGCTCTAATGACTGATGTCTGTCCACTCCCGGAGCGGCCGCAGCAGGCCCGGAGGACGGATGCAAAGAGAAGGAAGTTTAAGGAGGTTAATGTTGCTCTTAATAGATAAGAGGAAACTTAAGGTGAGATCACCCAGTTAGCACGGGGCGGAGCGGAACCGCAGGCCCGGCTCCGTCTGACTTGAAGTCAACCTCACGGGGACACCGGGGTGCTCAGGGCATGACCCTGGGGTCCCGGGATCGAGTCCCGAGTCGGGCTCCCTGCATGGGGCCTGCTTCTCCCCCTGCCTGTGCCTCTGCCTCTCTCTCTGTGCCTCTCATGAATAAATAAATAAAATCCTAAAAAATAAAAAGGTCCACCCCTTCACCCTCACCGTCCCCGTCCTCACGGTCCCACACTCCGTGCTGCTCTCCGCATGGCCCCACCGGGACCACCAGCACCTGCTGGGGTGGAGCCCCCGACGCCGGGAGGAGGCGAGCAGGGCCTCGGGGACACGAGACACCGAAGTTCTCCACGCGTCCCCGGGCGGGTCTTCCTCGGGCAGCGACCACTGCGCATTTACGAGCATCCGTCCCTTTCCTTCTTGCCGGACGCGGAGAGAGCGGGGTGAGGGATATTCGAGTTAAATGATTTCATGTCCTTAATTTAAGGAGCGCTGTGACTTGACCGCCACGACTGGCCTCACTGGACTCGACCGTCGGGCGTCATGTGGGCCTCAGCCGGTGGTGGCCGCGTACCCGGTGTCACCTCAGCCCTCCCCACCCCCCCGCGCCTCAGCCGCCCTCATGCCGTCTATGCTGCTGCAGTGCCAGCCCCACCAACGACCTCGCCTTTCTCCATTAGCTCTTGCTCCTGTGACAGCTCCTGGGCCTCCTGGAAGCTCATTTACCTACTTCCCTGGGCCACCTGGAAGCTCATCTACCTGCTTCCCCGGGCCGCCTGGAAGCTCATCTACCTGCTTCCCCGGGCCGCCTGGAAGCTCATCTACCTGCTTCCCCTGACCGCCTGGAAGCTCATCTACCTGCTTCCCCGGGCCGCCTGGAAGCTCATCTACCTGCTTCCCCAGGCCGCCTGGAAGCTCATCTACCTGTTTCCCCTGACCACCTGGAAGCTCATCTACCTGCTTCCCCGGGCCGCCTGGAAGCTCATCTACCTGCTTCCTCTGGGCACCTGGAAGCTCATCTACCTGCTTTCCCTGGGCACCTGGAAGCTTTTCTACCTGCTTCCCCGGGCCGCCTGGAAGCCCATCTACCTGCTTCCCCTGGGCACCTGGAAGCTCATCTACCTGCTTCCCCGGGCCGCCTGGAAGCTCATCTACCTGCTTCCTCTGGGCACCTGGAAGCTCATCTACCTGCTTCCTCTGGGCACCTGGAAGCTCATCTACCTGCTTTCCCTGGGCACCTGGAAGCTTTTCTACCTGCTTCCCCGGGCCGCCTGGAAGCCCATCTACCTGCTTCCCCTGGGCACCTGGAAGCTCATCTACCTGCTTCCCCGGGCCACCTGGAAGCTCATCTACCTGCTTCCCCGGGCTGCCTGGAAGCTCATCTACCTGCTTCCCCGGGCCGCCTGGAAGCTCATCTACCTGCTTCCTCTGGGCACCTGGAAGCTCATCTACCTGCTTTCCCTGGGCACCTGGAAGCTTTTCTACCTGCTTCCCCGGGCCGCCTGGAAGCCCATCTACCTGCTTCCCCTGGGCACCTGGAAGCTCATCTACCTGCTTCCACGGGCCGCCTGGAAGCTCATCTACCTGCTTCCCCTGACCGCCTGGAAGCTCATCTACCTGCTTCCCCGGGCCGCCTGGAAGCTCATCTACCTGCTTCCTCTGGGCACCTGGAAGCTCATCTACCTGCTTCCCCGGGCTGCCTGGAAGCTCATCTACCTGCTTCCTCTGGGCACCTGGAAGCTCATCTACCTGCTTCCCCTGACCGCCTGGAAGCTCATCTACCTGCTTCCCCTGACCGCCTGGAAGCTCATCTACCTGCTTTCCCTGGGCACCTGGAAGCTCATCTACCTGCTTCCTCGGGCCGCCTGGAAGCTCATCTACCTGCTTCCCCTGGGCACCTGGAAGCTCATCTACCTGCTTCCCCGGGCCGCCTAGAAGCTCATCTACCTGCTTCCTCTGGGCACCTGGAAGCTCATCTACCTGCTTCCTCTGGGCACCTGGAAGCTCATCTACCTGCTTTCCCTGGGCACCTGGAAGCTTTTCTACCTGCTTCCCCGGGCCGCCTGGAAGCCCATCTACCTGCTTCCTCTGGGCACCTGGAAGCTCATCTACCTGCTCCCCCGGGCTGTCTGGAAGCTCATCTACCTGCTTCCCCGGGCTGCCTGGAAGCTCATCTACCTGCTTCCTCTGGGCACCTGGAAGCTCATCTACCTGCTTCCCCTGACCGCCTGGAAGCTCATCTACCTGCTTCCCCTGACCGCCTGGAAGCTCATCTACCTGCTTCCCCTGGGCACCTGGAAGCTCATCTACCTGCTTCCTCGGGCCTCCTGGAAGCTCATCTACCTGCTTCCCCTGGGCACCTGGAAGCTCATCTACCTGCTTCCCCGGGCCGCCTGGAAGCTCATCTACCTGCTTCCTCTGGGCACCTGGAAGCTCATCTACCTGCTTCCTCTGGGCACCTGGAAGCTCATCTACCTGCTTTCCCTGGGCACCTGGAAGCTTTTCTACCTGCTTCCCCGGGCCGCCTGGAAGCCCATCTACCTGCTTCCCCTGGGCACCTGGAAGCTCATCTACCTGCTTCCCCGGGCCACCTGGAAGCTCATCTACCTGTTTCCCCTGACCGCCTGGAAGCTCATCTACCTGCTTCCCCTGACCGCCTGGAAGCTCATCTACCTGCTTCCTCGGGCCGCCTGGAAGCTCATCTACCTGCTTCCTCTGGGCACCTGGAAGCTCATCTACCTGCTTCCCCGGGCTGCCTGGAAGCTCATCTACCTGCTTCCTCTGGGCACCTGGAAGCTCATCTACCTGCTTCCCCTGGGGGCCTGGAAGCTCATCTACCTGTTTCCCCTGACCGCCTGGAAGCTCATCTACCTGCTTTCCCTGGGCACCTGGAAGCTCATCTACCTGCTTCCTCGGGCCGCCTGGAAGCTCATCTACCTGCTTCCCCTGGGCACCTGGAAGCTCATCTACCTGCTTCCCCGGGCCGCCTGGAAGCTCATCTACCTGCTTCCTTTGGGCACCTGGAAGCTCATCTACCTGCTTCCCCGGGCTGTCTGGAAGCTCATCTACCTGCTTCCCCGGGCTGCCTGGAAGCTCATCTACCTGCTTCCTCTGGGCACCTGGAAGCTCATCTACCTGCATCCTCTGGGCACCTGGAAGCTCATCTACCTGCTCCCCCGGGCTGTCTGGAAGCTCATCTACCTGCTTCCCCGGGCTGCCTGGAAGCTCATCTACCTGCTTCCTCTGGGCACCTGGAAGCTCATCTACCTGCTTCCCCTGACCGCCTGGAAGCTCATCTACCTGCTTCCTCTGGGCACCTGGAAGCTCATCTACCTGCATCCTCTGGGCACCTGGAAGCTCATCTACCTGCTCCCCCGGGCCGTCTGGAAGCTCATCTACCTGCTTACCCAGGCGCCACCTCCACGTTCCCCCCCCCCCCCTGCGACCCTGCGGAGACCTCACCAGCTTGCCTGGGAGCCCAGCGATCTCCCCCTAAACTGGGCTGCTTCTCCACCACCCCTGTGTGGCCTCGGGGACACTTACCCTCCGTGCACCTGCCTCACCCGCTTTGTGCGTGTTGTACGCCCACGGATGGCAGGGAGCGCTCACGTACCTCTCGTGAGAATCACGCCTGCCTTGGTGGTGCCTGGCCTTCTACCACTCTGAGACCTCTTGATGCTAATCCAAGAGTCTAGAGACACGGCCACTGAATACAGGGAGAGAAAGTAGGACTAGACGGTGACGGCCGAAGGCCATTGAGGATGCGCATCCTCCACCGATACTTCTAGGAGTTTTGTCAAAACCACAATAATGGCCTGACTTCCCTGCGGGGGCTACTTTTTAACGCTTCGTTTCTTTGGAATTTCAAGTTCTTTAAATTAAATCACGTGTATCCCTGCCGAGGGTCCTAGGAATCCGTGGCCTGCTCTACTCACTGGGGAAATACGCTTTGCAAGGACGTTGCAAATGAGAGAACCGCAGATTCACCATTAAAACCCGGGTTTCCGTTGTGGCGCAGCTGCAGCCGGCTCTGGCTAAGTCGCGTCGCCCTCCCAGCCCCAGGGTCCTCGTCGTTCGGGGAGGGGAGTTGAACGAGCGTGTTTTTAAAGTTCCTTCCAGCTCCGAAATGGCAAGGTCGTACGTATGCGCAGAAGGCAGGCGGGCGGGCCCGGGGAGCGCAGGCGCCCGATGGGTCTGAGACCGTGGAGAGGCCCTTACCTTGTCGATATTCAGAGGAAGCACGTATCTCCTAACTTCAGGCTGCGGAGCCTTTCTGGCATTTTTTTTCACCTCTTCCCAGTTCTCACGTAAATTGGCTAAATACAAGTAATTGTAGACGAATTCAAATCTGCAAAAATAAAAAGCCAGACGTGAGCACAGACAATCGCAAATAATCTCGGATGATCCGTGTCTTTTAAAAGAACGGGTGCCTGCTTGCTCTGGGGTGTGTGTGTGTGTGTGTGTGTGTGTGTGGTGTATTGATTTGCTCATTTTTATTTTTATTTTACTTTATTTTTTTGATTGATTTGCTTATTGTCGAGCGAGTGAGCAAGCGAGGGCAGGAGTGAGCCAAGGGGCGTGGGCAGCGGCAGAGGGACGGGAGGTCAGCGGCCTCGAGAGCAGAAGCTGGGCTGCAGCCAGGAGGCGGACCCCCACCCACTGCAGCACCCAGGGCCCAGCCCGTCTGCTCTTTTTTTTTTTTAAGGGTTTACTTTATTTATTTATTTATTTATTTATTTATTTATTTATTTATTTATTTATTTATTTATTTATTTATTTAATGATAAATGTATTTTTTATTGGTGTTCCATTTGCCAACATACAGAATAACACCCAGTGCTCATCCCGTCGAGTCTGCTCTTCACCCCCCAAGCCAGACTCGGCTCAGGACGCCTCTCCAAGCAGCACGAGAACCTAGGCAAGCAAAGGACGCCGCCTCGCGGAGATGCTCAAGCGACAGCAGCCTTGGAGACCTCTGTCCTGTGTCCCTTTATCCTTTCATCTACGTCACTAGGGGCCACTGGTGACTTGGTCTTCACGGGAAAGCAAGCGTGCCTCTTTCTCCCAAACCCAGAGTGAGCAGACGTCAAGCGCCCCAAGGGATCTTGTCTAGGTGCAGTGAAGTTAAGGTCACATTCGCTTATCAGGTCATACAGCACCTGATTTCCAGGTCGGGTTCACAGACCCGATCAATTTTCAATCATTAACCATGGTTTCCACGTTCACTTTGTGAGCGCTTCTGGTTACCTCCTACCCTCCCGACTGCTCTTTCAATGATACTCTGCGACCAAAGCACACTTCTGGCTTTCTGAGTTTTTTTTTTTTTTTTTTTTTTTTTTAGATGTAGGGGCCCTAATTTCTAGGCACGACCGGAGATGTGACATTATCCGATGTCCTCTCTTACCCTTTCCAGCAGCAGAGATCCACAATCAGAAACTCATTGTCTTCGTAAGTATTGATATGATGGAAGAGATTAAAGGAAGAGGTCCTGTACTTATTATTGAGATACTTTTTTCTTTTTTTGTCAGCGATGTGAAGCCAAACCTTGAAAAATGAGGAAAAAAAAAAGTGAGGAAAAGGTTTTGATGCATTTATAAGGGAAAACAGTGCACACTATGAAACACCTTCTTCAGAATCATAAGCGTGACAAGTAAATGCCCGACTTACCCCCATGGTTTCATTGGACTCAAAACAATCCATGTAGTTGGCTCCCCAAAGACTCCACGAAGAAAGGAACTTGAGCAGGTTAATTTTGACTGGCGTCTCCACAAAAACAATATAGTTGGGAGTCAAACCAAAACTGTTTAGAGACACAAGGAGACTTGTGAACGGGAGGGGCTGATTCTCAAACCACAAAGAAATCTGTGCACGGTGGGTAGGAATCAACGGTGCCCACGTGAAATTAATTACATTTAAATCTAGGTTTCTGCAAGAAAATGTCGTGATCGGGATTGGTATCAAAGGTAGGCAAAGCAGATCTTTAAACTTGAGTTTTCCTGAAGATTCACAGCAGGGCCTTCAAGTTACCTATGGACGTACGATGGCTTGAATCGGTCGCTGCAGGGGAATTGTACGACGACCTCGGACTTGCTTATTGGATCTTCCTTGTCTGAAATAAAGCGGTTTTAAAAGGCTTCGGAAAAGCCTCTTTTTTTTTTTCTTTCTCTTTTAATACAAAGCATTTAGAACAGCTTATGCAAGTAAAGAAATACATTTGCAGATCTTGGGGCTATTTGTTTTTTTAGGGCTTCTTTTCATTTTCTCCGTCATTGGCATTTCTTAGGGAAACTTCCCGGGAAGCTGCGGTCACCCAGGAAAATCCAAACAGCAGCAGGTTTGGAAAAGTGTGCTCAAAACCGTGTCGTGACGGGCAGAGGACAGTGGGGTCGCATCTCACAGTTGGAAGTGGTAGGTGCTGCCGGTGAGTAAGGCAAGACTTTAGTGGGGTCAAAATGCCTTTCGTGATCTCTCAAGTTGCCTGTGAAGTATGCTGTACATGGGTTTGTGTCCTCCGTTCCGTACATTCTTTTTTAAAAAAATATTTTATTTATTCATGAGAGACACAGAGAGAGGCAGAGACATAAGCAGAGGGAGAAGCAGGCTCCCTGCAGGGAGCCCGACGTGGGACTCGATCCCTGAAATTTGGATCAGGCCCTGAGCCCAAGGCAGACGCTCAACTGCTGAGCCACCCAGGCGTCCCGAGTAATTCTTAACATTAAAGTTTGTTGACTACTATGTCAGTGGCCTTCCAACCTTAGCGCGCATCAGAATCACGTGAAGAGCTTCTTAAAATACTAACTGCAGGCCCACACCCAGAATTCCTCTTTTCGGCAACCACAGGTGGGGCTCTGGATTTCCAGCAGCTTCCCAAGTGATGCTGCTGCTGGTGCAGGGACTACACCTTGACAACCATGCTATGTAACACGAAACAGAGATCCACGTGTGTGTGTGTGTGTGTGTGTGTGTGTGTATATATATATATACACACACACATATATATTTTCAAATAAATCTGTTATTATATATAATATATATTCAAATAATATATATACACAAATAATTCTGATATATATAATATGTATTCAAATAATTCTGATTTATAATTATATATACACAAATAATTCTGTTATTATATATAATATATATTCAAATAATTCTGATATATATATATTATATATACACACAAATAATTCTGTTATATATAATATATATTCAAATAATTCTGATATATATAATTATATATATACACAAATAATTCTGTTATTATATATAATATATATTCAAATAATTCTGATATATAATTATATATACACACAAATAATTCTGTTATTATATATAATATATATTCAAATAATTCTGATATATATATAATTATATATACACACAAATAATTCTGTTATTATATATAATATATATTCAAATAATTCTGATATATATATAATTATATATACACACAAATAATTCTGTTATATATAATATATATTCAAATAATTCTGATATATATAATTATATATACACACAAATTCTGTTATTATATATAATATGTATTCAAATAATTCTGATATATATAATTATATATATACACAAATAATTCTGTTATTATATATAATATATATTCAAATAATTCTGATATATATAATTATACACACACACACACAAATAATTCTCTTACCAAGATGGTTATCAAATCTTCTGGCAATGAATGGAGGATGAATGGAGAATTCTAAAGAGTTCTCTCCTTCCTAATATGAGTTCATAGATTTGTTTGTGTCTTTGGGAATCACACACACGCAAACCACTTAGCACCCTCTCATACCTGTGCGTGTGCTACTCTGCACACTGACACGTTTGTTTAGAAATTTACTTCTGCCTGGCATACGGAGGAGTCGGCCCTCAATAGCCACTTCCTGAATTTGAGTCTGACCCTTGCACGAGCAAGTAGTCCTATGCAGTACGTTCTCAAAACGCTGTGGAATACGACTTGGCCCCTTGCTCTCTGTATTTTCAAGCTGTCACTTTGTGCTCGGGTGCTCCTGCGCGCTGGTCCCTGGTGGGCTGGGGCAGGGGCAATCTGAGAGCCATTTAACTGCGCGTGGATAGTGCCCTCCTGACATTTCCAGGAACCCCCGCGTTTCCAGGAATTCTCTCACAGTATCGATACTCGATCTAAGACGAGTCAACTTGGTAAACTGACCTGCTTGGAGTGGAGGGATCTTTACAATATTGTAGGCAATCGAAAAATTTTTCCCAAAGCAATTACCAATGTTGTAAACAGTCCCATCATTTTCAATGTGGGGGTGAGCGGTGGCTCCATTGACAGAGACGTAGTTGCAGAGATCAACCTGCGGGAGGAGAAGAGGTGTCGTCCATGGAAGGAGGAAGACTCTGCTACCCCTTCGTCCCCAGGTCTCACCGAACACGGCTTGCACCCTCACCCAAAGAGCATTTTCCCTTTCCTTCCATCTTTCTGGTCTCTACCCTCGTTCAAGGGTGCCTGAATTCCTATCTTCGGTGCAGAGCTCCCTCTGACCCTCGTGCTGAAGCCCCGCACCTCGGAAATCGTGGAGATCGTCATACACAGTTCTGCTTAGTTACTTTCCTTCTGCACATGTGGGTTGTCCTCAAACTGATCATTTGAATCCTCGGATTTCTTTCCATCCCCCTTATTGTACTAGATGAGTTGTGTGAAGTTGCTGAGATGTACAATAATTTTTATTTTTACAAAAATGGCAATTTTGTAGAGTAGTCCCTAGACACCAAATCCAGCGGCTTGCACAGAGTAGAAGTCTGGAACCGAAAGAAACCCCAGGATTCGACTTAGTATAGAGTCAACCTAAATACACTTCAGGAGAACCATGAATCTCCTGGAATTACACGCAAATGTTTGTGGAGAGAAGATTTAGCGCTTTAATTCAATTTGGAGTCTCATAAGAAATTCAAAATCACAAATCTAGCATAAATCTGTTTACAGAAAGAGAAGCTGAGGTCCGAGAGAGGTCACGTGACTTCTTCAAGGCTACAGAGCCACACGCTGCCAACATCAGTGCGAGAATCTCTCCTGTGACCTGCTCAGTACAGATTTATTGAATGGATAATTGATGAGGTGTGTATTTATTTAAACAAAATTCTTTCTGTTATAGGGAGAGTTTGTTTTAAAGGGAAGTTTTTAGCATTCTTACTTAAGCAATAGGCAAGACATTCATTCATTCATTCATTCATTCATTCTCAAGTGCTCTTTGAGTTTCTGTTATCGCTGTGCTAGGGTCTAGGAGAAGAGGGACGGCCTTCGCTTTCGAGAACTGCAGTCTATGGGGATCCCTGGGTGGCTCAGCGGTTAAGCATCTACCTTTGGCCCAGGGTGTGATCCTGGAGTCCCAGGATCCAGTCCCACGTCAGGCTCCCTGCATGGAGCCTGCTTCTCCCTCTGCCTGTGTCTCTGCCTCTCTCTCTGTGTCTCTCATGAATAAATAAATAAAATCTTTTTTAAAAAAACCCTGCAGTCTAGACTGGTGCTGTCCAGTGTGGTAGCCATACGTAATCTGAGGTGGATTGGTTATGATTAGACAACACTTTAAATTCAGTTCCTCCATCACATTAGCCACTTTCCAAGTCCTCAGTGGTAGAAAGTTCTATCTGAGAGCACTGTTAGGCCAGTAAGCTGGTGTATAACATGCTGCATTGCTGGCAAAGGCAAAGGGTGTCTGTAGAGAAGGGTCATCTAACCCACACTGGGAGATTAGGCCGGGCTCTCAAGGGCAGTGCCCAACGGATGCGTGAGAGACGAGCAGAGATTAGCCAGGTGGAGAGGATGACAGGTGTTCCAGGAGCGGGATCCCTAATGCACAAGCATTGAATTGTGAAGTAGCAGGTGCTGGCAGGAGATGACTAGTCATTGAACGTGGCTGCTGTGAAAAGTGTGGCGGAGAAGAGAAGCAAGGACCCGCCAGCCAGCAGAGCCCGGGGTGGACTTTACCTTGGGAACCGTGGGAGCCTCGGGTAGAGTAACACATTCACACTCCTCTTTTAGAAAATTTGCTTCTCCCGAATCAGAGAAGTTGGGGGCAACAAAGGGGCAAAGGCACTGATTAGGAGCCTATTTTAGTAATGGTAATTTTTAAAAATCTCAAAAAAAAATCTCAAATTTTTCTGAGCATATTTTTATATGACGTCAAGGCGCGGTGATGCTCACGATGCGACTTGGCCCCCGAATAAAGGCTATTTTGGAGCTGTGCCTGAGCCTTACAGGTGCAGTCATATGACCATAGCAATGGGAGGACAGACTCACTTATCAGAGTTGAATGAGTGGTTTGGGATTCAGCTTCAGGTCTTCTCCACGTGAGCTCACATATACGCTTATATGGTCACAAACGCACATTAAAAACAAGAAAGAGCTATCGAGAGGATATGTTAAGCCTTAATAAATAGTCTGCTGAGAATTACAGATTAGTGACCCTGAGACCCAGGGTTGGGACTATTTTCCTTTCTGTTTCTACTACACTGAATTTCTAGTTCTGGCCTTAAATTCCACCTCACCTGTCTCCAACTATCCCTTATCTCTTTCGTCCTCCCCTACGGCTTATGCTTGGCTTCCGGATCAAATATCCTAAAGCAGAGCTCTGCTTATACCATTTCTCTGAGTAAAAAGTTTCAGTAGCTTCCCATTAGCTAAACAGCTTCCCAATTTTTGACCTATCCGTGTTGTCTTACCTATTGATGTTTCCTTTGCCTTTAGTAGAAGTTCTGATGCATGGAAGGGACTCCATAAATATTTGTGTCACAAATAAATGAATGAACATGTTAGGCATCTTATAAGGTTTTCCTCCAACCCATATAATATTATATTAATATAATATATATAATATACATTAATATATTAATATATAATATATCAACAATATATTAATAATATAATATATTAATATAATATTAAATAAATATTTAAAATTTTGTAGATAAAGAGTGCCTCGTGTCACATGGCTAGTAGTTGATGACAAAGCAAGGCAGCGAGACAATCTATTTGGCCCTCATGAGCTTTCCCCAAAATTGCAGTTAAATCTAAACTGCAAATTCTAAATTCTTGAGCAACGTCGCCTGAGCATTTCGTCCTACCTGCTTAATTGTCTCCAGGGTCTCAGGATTAATCTTTGTAATGAAGTTGGTCTCCGTGCAGGCGTAGTAATCTTCCCCTACTGGGTAGACGTTAACAAGGGCATTGTCAGTGACCTCCACTCCTCGGAAGTAAGAAAAAAACCTACAGAAGCAAACGGAGTTTTTCAGTCCAGTAACCTTCAAGCTGTGAAAGAAAAGGGCTAATGTAAAATGTCTTGATTCAATAACATGCAGTCAAGTTTCAATAACCTGGAAAATATATTCTTGCAGGGATCTGGGAACGCACAGGTGCCAAATTCCGTTATGACGATCCTTTTCTCGGTCATTGCCCGGACGTAAGCATCGGTGCGGATGAACCTGAAGGACACGGAGACATGGGAAAGGGTCATGGGCAGGGGCAACCCGTGCGGCCCACACGGAGCTGAGAATGGTCCTCCTGTGTGTCCTCACGAAGTCGGGATCATAAATGACACCAGGAAGAATGAAGGGTGTGGTCTGGCCACTTTCTCAGGGTGACTAAGAGAGAAGGAGGCCGTGTGCTATGAGCTTAAATGTATGAAGACTTAAATTATAAGATATATTATAAGATAATTATAAGATAAATTATAAGATAAATTATAAGATAAACTTCACAGTGGCAGATGAGGAACTGGAGGCTCCTGGCTTGGACTTGCCGTGTCCGAGCGGAGAAGTCAAGTGATGGGCACATGGGAGGGAGCTGGGTTAGAGCTTCTCCGCCTCGCACCACGCAGCCTCCACGGTGGGTCACACACGGCCTCCGTGGACCCTTCCTGTGGCCTCTAACCCGTCAACCTCACACGGAAGCGAGAGATACAAAAGCTGGTGTGCCAAATTATAGTCCTTTCAACCTCCTTTATGTCACTCCTGTTTTTTCCTCATTTTGAAAGTTTAATTTTGCTAGTTTTGTCTTTTTATTTTTTTTAATTTTTTATTTTTTTTTAATTTTTATTTATTTATGATAGTCACAGAGAGAGAGAGAGAGGCAGAGACACAGGCAGAGGGAGAAGCAGGCTCCATGCACCGGGAGCCCGACGTGGGATTCGATCCCGGGTCTCCAGGATCGCGCCCTGGGCCAAAGGCAGGCGCCAAACCGCTGCGCCACCCAGGGATCCCTGTCTTTTTATTTTTTTTAAAAATATTTTATTTACTTATTTGACAAGTGGGCAGAGTGGTAGGCAGGGGGCGGTGGGGAGGGACGCAGTCTCCCTGCTGAGCAGGGCTCTATCCTAGGACCCTGGGGTCATGACCTGAGCTGGAGGCAGACGCTGAACTGACCAAGTAACACGGGTGCCCCTAACTTGGCTAGTTTAACATTAATTATGTAATGCAAAATAATGATTTAGGAATTTTGAAATATTTGGGAGCAGTCCCTAAAGTTTTCGTAGCTTTATATCTTTTTCATCAAATGATTATTACTTTATGAGATTATGTATTATTTCTACTATGTAATGAACACTTGAGTATTTTTTTCTGTTACTATCTCTTTATTGCAGCATCATTTTTAAAAGTCCTCATCATTTTAACAACTGTTTGTTCTGTAATGATGTACTATTTTCAACTCCTCATTTTGATAATTTGTGACATTTCTCTTTTCTGATTGCTCTTGCTTGTAGTTTTTCAGTTTTATTTTTAAAGAACCAGTTTTCAAAAAATAAAAATTAAAAATAAAGAAAAAAAATATGTATTCTCGACTCCGGTATCTTGCCCCATCAGAACTCCTCAACCTTATCCCATATGTCTCCTAGGATTTCTCAGGTGGGAAGCCAGTTAAAATCTGATTTTGCACTTCCTCAATCCATATAATGAGATTTAAAATTTCACAGATGAAGAAACAAAAGTCACAAAAGGGAAAAAGTGCCAAGGTGTTTGGGCAACATGCGAAAGCTTTGTCTGACTTTTTTTTTTTTAATTTAAAGATTTATTTACTTATTTATTTATGATAGAGAGAGAGAGAGAGAGAGAGAGAGAGAGAGGCAGAGACACAGGAGGAGGGAGAAGCAGGCTCCGTGCTGGGAGCCCGACGTGGGACTCGATCCCGGGACCCCGGAGTCACGCCCTGGGCCAAAGGCAGTGCTAAACCACTGAGCCCCCCAGGGATCCCCTTTGTCTGACTTCTTGGCTAAATTTTTGTTTGACCGGATCTATGTCTCTTGTGTTACAGTCTGAGTTATCCTGACGGCCTCAGGCCTCCACCCGCTCTCCCTTTGGGTGTCTCCTTGGAGTTCCTAACCCCTGCGGTGATCAACAAAGCATCACCCAGGTCTGATTATTAAAGCATAAGACAAACTATTCGTGGTGGTGGTAATGGGCGCTTGGAGCGATGGCCTGGGCCTTGGAGCCTTTTAGCAACAACCTCCTGTACTTAGAGAACTTCTCTTTCTTGTTCATTATGACGTAATTTGGTCCTTTCCCTTTTGTGCCACTCCTCCCTCCTTCCCAGGGACCTTTTGGATTATTAAAAAAAAGGAAAGAAAGAAAGAAAGAAAGAAAGAAAGAAAGAAAGAAAGAAAGAAAGAAAGAAAGAAAGAAAGAAAGAAAGAAAGAAAGAAAGAAAGAAAGAAAGAAAGAAAGAAAGAAAGAAAGAAAGAAAGAAAGAAAGAAAAAAGGAGTCAAGAGAACCAATGGTCTAATAATAGTCACTGTAATAATAAGAACTTATTATTACTAATGCTTCCCAGGTACCTCATTTAATCCTCGTAATGAGCCCTAAAGTAGAATTTTATAGATGACAATGGGATGCCCCGGGGGGGCTCAGTGGTTGAGCATCTACCTTCGGCCCAGGGCGTGACCCTGGGGTCCTGGGATCGAGTCCCGCATCGGGCTCCCCGCAGGGACCCAGGGACCCTGCTTCTCCCTCTGCCTGGGTCTCTGCCTCTCTCTGTGTCTCTCATGAATAAATTAATAAATAAATCTTTTTAAAAAAGAATTTTATAGGTGATAAAAACGAGAATTAGAGAGTAACATCTTGGCAATGTTTGCCCATCTAGGCAAGTGGTGTCTGGTAGGTACAGACTTTGAGGCCGGGCGTGTTGGAGCCGAAGGCCCTATTCTTGGTTTCACCTGTGCGGTGGCGCAGCTCCCGGGGACCTGGGACCACGGGCTGGGCCGGTGGGTTCTGGCAGGAAGCGAATCCTAAGTCAGCTTTTGGGGTCGAGGAGTTGAGAAGGGCGTGGAAGGAGGAGCCGAGCCAGGTCCCAGCCCGGCAGGAGGAGGAGCTGGGACTCTTTACCTTCTGTGATAGGTGACGTGTCCTTCTTTAAAGTCGAACTTGTGCAGAAGGGCTTGTCCGTCAAACAGGTGGTAAAATGGTTCAGATCCAACCTCGAAGAGCCCCGGTCCGCATCGGAGGAGACTGCCCGTGAGCCAGAGCGGGATCCTGCCTGCGACCAAGGGGACACCTGGAGCGTCGCCGCTCGGCCGGCCCGTCGCTGGGCTGGGCGCTGCTCGGGGGCAGCGGTGGTGGTGGCCGCTCAGCTCCGCGCCTCGGTGGGGCCGGCGATGGCTCTCGTTGGCGGCCTGCGCCGCCCGCCCTCACTGGGTGCCCGCGGATACGACCCCCCTCGCTGGGAGACCACGCGGTGGGGGGCACCCCGGGGTGCCTGACCCTGGGCGCGAGGTTGGAAGGAGCTGAGGAAAAGCATCGCGGGGCAAACGGGTTCCTGCTCCTAACAGATTGTCCCCGATGCCAACACGTTTGCCTCTTTTGCCATCTCGCTTTTAAGAGGAATCGCAAATCTCTTGATCGAGCTGGATGGAGCGAGGGGCGGGAGGGGTGCACTGGGAGCGGGGACGGGGCGCTCGGGGAAGATGCTCCCGTAGCAGAGACCACTCGAATGGGACGAGAGGGGTGCTGGCGTCCTCGCACCGAGCTCCGTTCCTCGATCCTCCATCCTCGAGGGAGCGGCTCCCGCCGGGCGAGGGCGCTGGCCGGGGCCCCGCACAAAGGTCGGCCTAAGCGGTGAGGTTCGTGCCCTCCGAGCCTCCGAAGGGCGCCGTGTCTGCTTGGTCCTTACCAATTTTTTTTTTTTAAACACATGGATCACCTCCTACAGTTCGGGTTCGGCGGCGGCTCCATAGGAACCTCTAGGTCGGGTGAGACCTGGAGAAGGTGAGGCCGAGCCCACGGCACATCGCTGGCCTGCGGGCCCGCTGTCACCGTCACGTGGGCCGACAGGGAGCACTGGCTCCCCCATTACTTTAGGGGAGAGGGCCCGGGGGGAAGGGACCTGCGAGCCCACGCCGCGTGTGCCGGGTGGGTCACGGGGTCCTTGGTGACGCGAGCGTGTGGCCGGCGCTTGCTGACTGCAGAGCGGCCCCAGGTGAAGCCCGGGTCATCCTATGCGACCTGCACGACGTCCCCACGAGGTGAGGGAACTGAAGGTCGGCACCGTCAAGTCCCATGAGGGGTTCCCACGAGCGGGACGCTGCGGCTGCCGTGAGCCCTGCCCCGCGTGGCTAGGGGGACCCACAGGCGGCGCGGCCCCGCACCCAGTACCCTGACCTCCCCGGACATGTGTCCTGGGTGCCTACTTGTCCCGACCCTGATGGACAGACGCTCCCAGGACGTGTCCCTGTGCCAGGCCCACATCAGGCACCGGGCTCGAACCCGGGCATCGCGGCCACACAGCATGTCTACACTAGGGAGGCAAAGCGAATGGTGGGAGCTGGGTTCCTGGCACAGCCGCCCTCCGTGTAGCCCCCGGGATGGATCCCCCCGCCCGCAGGTGCCAGGGCCCAGGAGCCACAGGGAGGGGCCTCCCCCCAAAGGCGCAGGTGGCTCCGGCCGGGTGAGACCCACCTGTCACGTGGGCGGTGAGCGGCGACGACAGCTCTTCCACGGTTTCAAACAGCTTCTTGTAACCGCCGGCGGGATGCTCCACTCTGAGAAGGTGGCGAGGGCGGGGAGAAGCCCACGTCGGCCCCCAGGACGCCGCCGGGCACTGGCCGGGCTGGGGGGCCTGGGGCAGCCTCGGGGTGGGTGCTGGTGTGGGGCCAGCAGCTGCGGCTGCGGGGCAGGGCTGTCCTGGGCGCTGTGCCCATGTCGGGGATGCAGCCTCCCCTCGGCCTCTGCTGTGGCCTGTGTCCCCAGGACAAGCCACATCCTCGGGACAAGCCACATCCCTGGGACCAGCCACATCCTCGGGACCAGCCGCATCCCTGGGACCAGCCGCATCCTTGGGACCAGCTGCATCCCCGGGACCAGCCACATCCCCGGGACCAGCCGCATCCCCGGGACCAGCCGCATCCCCGGGACCAGCCACATCCCTGGGACCAGCCGCATCCCCGGGACCAGCCGCATCCCTGGGACCAGCTGCATCCCCACTGCTGAGGCGCCCAAGCCGGGCCCTCGGCCCCGCTCCCCTCTCCAGCTGGTGCCCCGCTCCCCACCTTTGCTCGGCTCTTCCCCAGCCGCGGGGGCCACAGTACAGTCTCTGACCGGGGGACCGGGGTCCTGCCTTTGTCCCCCGCCTCGTCACTCTGGGCCCACTTTGTGACTGGGAGGGGACCCTGCGCAGACTCCTCCACCCGGTGCCACACCGCACAAGGGGCAGGCGGGCCCCTAAGCTCACTCCCCCCACCCCCCGGGCTTAGTTCCCCGGCCTCTGCCGCTGCCTAGGCCGGTTGACAAAAATCCTGCGGCAACGTCGCCCCCAGTTCTGGGTATTTGCTTCAATCCATGAACAGGAGGAGAGTGTCCCCTCCGAGGCCCGAGGCCGTGAGCAGGCCGTCGCCCCCCCGGGGCCCCCCGAAGCCGCCGCTCACGTCGGCCCCCGCGGGCACTTGGAAACGGCCCCGGGCATACTCACTGGATGGACATTGTCTCCCAGGGCAGGACAGACGGTCGAGGTAGCACGAGCGGACGGAGGCAGCGAGGCCTGACAGCGGCCTTTATGCGCCCCGGGCCCCCCGCCCCCCCGACGGCAGCTCGGCCTCCCCGCCCCGGCCCAGGCGGGAACAGGAGCGGCTTTCAGCCCGGGCTGTGCCGCTCCCGTGGCGGCCCCTTGGCTGTCCTCCAGAGACCTCAATCCCTCCCGAGGAGACGGCGGGCGGGTGGGCTGGGGAGAAGGAGGCTGCGGCCCCGTTCACCGGCTCACGCGGCCTTGCACGCCCACTCCATCCCCCCGGAGGTGGGCACTGCGCTGGCATCGCGGGGGCTGTGACTCTGCGAGGACCACAGGAGGCCAGCGACTGTTCAGCCGGGTTCCCGGAGACCTGAGGTGGGGACGTGTGCAGGTCGGGGTCACACCTGCACCTGCACCTGCTCTGGGCACCCCACCAGCTGCATGTCCCTCGGATGCGCCCTTTGCACGCCCTGCCGGGCACCTACCGGCCCGCTTTGCCCTCGGCGTCCGTCTGTCCGGCGTGTGTGCTGTGCGCAGCCTAGAGGGCACCCCGCCTTGGCGGCCGCTGACCCCCGGAGCTTTGCCAGCACAGCCGGGGTGCGGCCTGGAGCCCCTGGACCAGACGCGGTGCCCACTGCGCCAGCTGATGACCTCGGGGTTTCCTGGGACACTCACCATCCACCGCAGACGTAAGAGGCAGCTAGGACGGGCCACCCCAAGGCTCCTCCACAGAACCACTGACCCGAGCGCCCCCAAGTTAGAAAACAGGAGCTACTTTCCCAGCCCGCCTTTTTCTTTTTTCTTTTTTTCATTTTTTTTAATTGGAGTTCAATTTGCCAACATACAGCATCTCACCCAGTGCTCATCCTGCCAAGTGCCCCCCTCGGTGCCCGTCATGCAGTCACCCCCCCCCGCCCCCCTCCCCTTCCATGGCCCCTTGCTCATGTCCCAGAGTTAGGGGTCTCCCATGTGCTGTCTCCCTGTCTGATATTTTCACTCATTTTCTCTCCTTTCCCCTTTACCCCCTCTCACTACGTCTTATATTCCCCGTATGAGTGACACCATATGATGACTGTCCTTCTCCGATTGACTTACGTCACTCAGCATGACCCCCTCCAGGTCCCTCCACGTCGAAGCACATGGTGGGTATTTGTCGCTTCCAACGGCTGAGGAACATCCCAGGGTATACGCGGACCACAGCGTCTCACCCATCATCCCTGACGGGCACCGAGGCTCCCCCACAGTTGGGCCCGGCCTGCCTTCCAGGGAGGGCACGGCCCCGCGACCAGCCAGCGGAAGGGGCAGAGGCTCCAGAGGGGGCACCGGCCAGCCCTCCGCCCCCCAAGGCCCTTGGTGTCCCCGTGGAGCCATCCCGCAGCGGAGCTGGGCATTAGCACGGCCTGGTACCTCCACGCCCCGCCTTTGGCCGCCTCAGGGACTCCCCCAACGACCTAACGTTTAAACTGCCTGTGGGCCGTCCGCCTGAGTGGGGTCGGTTCATGGTTTACGGCCGGGAGCTCTGTGCGTGTCGACGGACGGCAGCACGGGCCAGTGGGGAGTCACGGAGGATGAGCATCATACCGGCATCTGGATGCGCGGGAGCCGTCTGGGGAGGTCTCTAAGCCAGGAAGGAGGCCAGGGGACGGGCAGGGCGGGGGTGTGCGGGCACAGCTGGCCGTGCTTGCCACGGTCGAGGCTCGACGACGACAGGATGGATGGAGGGGGCTGGGGTGTGCGGATGGAATGGGAGACGGCCAGAGAGGAGCCAGATTTGAGAGGACCCCGGGCCGGGTCCGCAGAGCTCTGTAAACCTTGTGGGGGTGCCGAGGCCCGAGCGTGAGAACGGAGGGAGCCGCGGGAAGGTGTCCTGCGGGGGAGCGATCCCACCGGCCGGGCGTTTAGTTAGGGCCGCTTGGGGCACACGGTGCAACCCGCTGCAACCGGAGATGGGAGCGACCCAGAGACCCGACGAGTGGAGGTAACCGACGCGGGGATGCACCGGGGTTGGCGTGGAGTGCTCGGATCCGAGAGGAATTTCTGGAAAGGACCGACCACACTTTGTGATTGGTCAGCGCCTCGAGGCAAAGAAGGCAGAGAAAGGACGGCCGCTTGGGTTGTGGACGGAGCCACGGCACCCGCCTGACCAGTGCCCTCGACGGTACCGACGCCCCTCTCAGGTACTGCGGGGCCCGGGCCACGGTGCTCAATAGCAGGAATTCATTTTGGTGACCGCGGCATTTAATTCTGCATCGGTGGCAGCTTTTAGTCTTCAGCCTCTCTCCATCCTGGAAGCCAGCGCTCTGAGGGGCCTTTCAAAAATACAACTCCTGGGCGGCCCGGGGGGCTCGGCGGTTGAGGGCCGCCTTCAGCCCAGGTGCGATCCTGGAGACCCGGGTCGAGTCCCGCGTCGGGCTCCTGCATGGAGCCTGCTTCTCCCTCTGCCTGGGTCTCTGCTTCTCTCTCTCTGTGTCTCTCATGAATAAATAAATAAAATCTTAAAAAAATTAAAAATAATAAAAATACAACTCCTAGCAACCCTTTCCTGGCAGACTTACAGGCTCATGGGGCGTGCGAGTCGTCAAGTTGGCGAACGTGACTGAAGTCAGAATGAAAGCTAATTACTGTGCGCTGCACCGCAGGGAGCCGCGAGCTCTCCAAGGTATAAAACAAGGAAAATATGCAAAAGCCTGTTTTCAGCCCCAAGTATTCTCTGTGCAGATATTCAGCGACCTTCCCAGCGCTCGTTCCTAGGGAGTTTGATTTCACGTCCAGCCTCGCAGCCAGCAACCCCGACCTCAGGGCCTGCCTACTTCTCCGTGTTCCCCTCGGTGTGAAGTCAGAGAACAGCCGCGCAGGATCCTCCCCAAAGCGTGGTCTTGACCCCCTGACCTCCCGAGCCCCAACCGCCGACCGCTTCCTCAAGTCAGTATCCTCCGGTCACCCGCTGTTACACGCTCCATCGCCTACCTGGTGCCACGTTTTCTTTCATCCTTTCCTCTTATTCTCTACCTCAATTTTTTATTGGCCGGAAAAATCGGATCCTCACGTTCAATTCATGTGTCTGCCAAACGAACTTTCGTTTTTTTAGAATTTAGATTTTGCTTAACACACAGCACAACCCTGGCTTCTGGAGTAGAATTCAGTGACTCATGACTCACGTACAGCACCCAGCGCTCGTCTCAACAAGTGTCCCCCTCATGCCTAGGATCCATCTAGCCCCGCCCCCTGCCCCTTCATCAACCCTCAATTTGTTCTCTATTGTTAAGAGTCTCTTATGGTTTCTTTTCCTCTCTCCTTCCTCCTCCTTCCCATATATTCATCTGTTTTCTTTCTTAAAGTCCACATATGAGTGAGATCACGTGGTATTTGTCTTTTTCTGACTGAATTATTATTTTTAGAGGTGTTATTCATTTATTCCTGAGACACAGAGAGAGAGGCAGAGACACAGGCACAGGGAGAAGCAGGCTCCATGCAGGGAGCCCGACGCGGGACTCGATCCCGGGACCCCGGGGTCACACCCTGGGCCAAAGGCAGACGCTCCACCGCGGAGTCCCCCAGGGCCTCTCTCACTTACCATAATACAGTTTGGTTCTGCCCGAGAGTCATCGCAAATGACAAGATTCCGTTTTTTGATGGCTGAGTGATAGTCCTTTGAAACCGTTCCATTCTGATATATTTTGGTACATTTGCCAAAATGGTATTCCGTGAAACGAAACAGCAAAGCACCTTTCTTCAAGCAGAGGTTTCTTAGGAGCAACTGCTTCCACATTTCTTCGAAGAAACCGTTTTTCGAAAGTGAAGCCCTACAGGGTCCTTTTCTTTCATCTTGGTGTGAGGCAGGCCCTGCCGTGCTCAGAAGTCACGGTGAGGAGCTTGGACTAGACTCTTCTGAGGGCAACAAGAGGACATGAGGGGATGCCTGAGGCCACCTGACTTGCATCAGTCGCCCTGGTGTTGGCAGAACGGACCGGAGGGGTGCAGGTGGAAGCAGAGGACGCTGTGGTGGCTCGGCGGGGCGGGGCTGGGTATCAGGCTAGGTTGGGGCAACGCAGGCGGGAAAAGTGGGTACACGCGAGGTCTGCTTTGGAGTAGAAGTACGGGAGTTTGTGTTGCGCAATTGATATGCCTGGGATATAAGAAATTGGGGTCATGGGGCCTATCATCTGCCTACTGTAGCCCAAAACTCAAGCATCAGACCTCACTGTCCCACAACAGCAAGTGCCTGGGGTGGCAGGCGACACGGGCTTGCTGGGATTGGCTGCGCTTGCTCCCGCCACTGGCCGTGCCTGGCTGTCGGCTGCCCTCTGGGTCTCAGCTGGGGGGTTGGCTTCACCCCACGCTTGTCGGGCAGGGTAACGGGGCACATTCTCCTGCCCACGGCAGAGGTGAAAGCGGGCGAGGTGACACTGTCACTTCCGCCGCCTTCTGTTACCCAGAACCAGTCAAGGGGCCCAGCCGTCCCTCGAGGGGCGTGACAATAGCCTCTGCCTTTAGGAAGGACCGTGGTGTCGCACAGCGAGGTCGCGGGGCCCGGGAGGCATGAAGAATCGGGGCTGCTTTCGTGTTCAGGGGCACAGGGGAACCGAGTGGGAGTTTCAGCCACTGAGCGAGGGTCCTACTGATCAGGGCTCGCGGGGGTGGGGGTGGGGGTGGGGGTGAGGGGTGGAAACGGGCATATCAAGGTTCCTGGCGGCTCCGGGGCTCAGCCGCTCGAGGTCTGCCTTCAGCTCGGGTCATGATCTCTGCGTCCTGGGACCGAGCCCCCGTGTCCAGTGCTCTGCTCAGCGAGGAGCCTGCGTCTCCCTGTCACTCTCCCTTTTTCTGTCAAATAAATAATAAAATCTTTTTTTTTTTTTTTAAGAGCTCGTGATTACGTTTGAGATGGTAAGGTCTCCATCTCCTCCCTGGGACTTCGGCGTCCGTTCCTCTGCCTCCTGGCCGCCTCTGACGCCCTGAGGTCAGGTCCCTGAAGGAGCTTGCCTGGGGGGTGGAGGTGGGACTCAAACTCCGGGAAGCTTCCCAGCCCACTCGCCCCCAGCGTGTCCCAGCTGTTCCCCGACGGCGCTGCCGGAGGCCTCCTTCCTGGGGGAGCTAGACCATGTCCTTCCTGGGGCCGCTCCAGGGGCCTGCACCACCCACTGCGCCCAGGCCGAGCACTTGAGCGCAGCCACGGGGTGCCCTGGCCCCGGTCCCTGCTGCATCCTTGTGTCCCTGCCTGCCACCCTGTCCCCCTGGAGGCGTCCCGGCTCCTGCCCACCATGCGCCTCTCGTGCTTCCCCGGCTTCGCACCGCCTGGCTCCTTGGCCCGAGCGCCCGGGCCTCCCCACTCAGCTGACAGGTGCCTAATTTCTGTCCCAACCTAACAGCGTGAGGTTCCCGTGGGGCCTCAGGGGAGCGCTCTCTGTCTTGTACTTTTTGGGAAACTTCTATGCAAGTCCACTTTTGTACAGATCGCGCGTGTTGTCTCCTTGGTGGGCAGGGCTGCCCCCCTTCGTCTGTAGGCCCCTGGGTTGGCGCAGATTGAGGGAACGAATCGCCCGCACGCCGACGCGTGGCTACAGCACTCAACACCTGGCACCGTGGAGACTGGCAGCCACCCCACTGCTCCCCCGGGGGAAAACCAACAGACCAGCGATAGCTGCGCCCTCTTGGATTGCACCTCGTAAGCCACATGCGAGGCAACCTATCCCGCCCCCCGAGTCCCCCCACCCACGGCCAAGACTCTGTCTGCCCGGACATCATTTAAAAATGTCATGGGGAAGGGGCAGCCCGGGGGGCTCAGCGGTTTAGCGCCTGCCTTCAGCCCAGGGCCTGGTCCTAGAGACCAGGGATC
This sequence comes from Canis lupus familiaris, assembly GCF_011100685.1. NCBI lineage: Eukaryota > Metazoa > Chordata > Mammalia > Carnivora > Canidae > Canis > Canis lupus. The sequence goes on along the minus strand of NC_049227.1, from coordinate 77,416,449 downwards.
GAGTCCTGCATCGGGCTCCCTGCAGGGAGCCTGCTTCTCCCTCTGCCTGGGTCTCTGCCTCTCTGTCTCTCTGTGTGTCTCTCATGAATAAATAAATAAAATCTTTTTTTAAAAAAATAATGTCATGGGAAGCAGAGACATCCACAGCCCCCGAGCACACACACCCTGTCTCCCTTCGGGCTAGTGGATGTTGCCCTGAGCTTTGGCCGGAGGGTCCTGCTCCGCCCTCAGGGACTCCTCCTTGTTTGCACACACCTGTGTGAGTAATAGTTCAAATCATTTGTAGTCTTTGGCTTGGGCGCGTTTTGACGTCTGACATCTTAACAAGGTAGACTCTGTGCATCATTGTGCTCAGGGCATCAGATAAGAACTCCATAAGACTCGTTTGCTCAACCAAGTTAGTGTAAGTCACTAAAAGAACCGCCTTAGTGCCGGAGGCCTGGGTGGCTCAGGGCATGAGATCGAGTCCCGCGTCGGGCTCCCTGCATGGGGCCTGCTTCTCCCTCTGCCTGTGTCTCTGCCTCTCTCTCTGTGTCTCTCATGAATAAATAAATAAAATCTTAAAAAAAAAAAAAAAGAACTGCCTTAGTGAATTGAGCAGAAGAATAATCTTAAAATTGTGCTAATAAGTGAGTGTTTAACAATTTGGGTTTGTTTTCTCTAAAGAATTTTAAAATATTTTACTTAAAATCTCAATTGTAGCCTTATTTTAATGAACTAGCCCTTGATTCACACACACACAAAAGCACAAAAGAGGCTATGGGCCAGTCTAGTGGATTAATGGTGCCCCAGCTATTTAAGGCCTTAGTATACTTTTAAGTTCTCTGGTTCTGCCAGTTGGTACAAATGCAAAGAAGAATGGGCAGCTGAAATCTTCTAGAATGGACTTTTTCCACCCTCTCTGGGCCTGAGAACTGGCTTATTAGACAAAAGAACCTCAAACATGGATTAGGAATGACTTATCCTCTTAACTTCAGGCACATGAACGTAAGAAAAAAAAGAGCTATTCTACTAATAGCATTAGGAATCCTGGTTGTGCTAATCCAGTTTATGAAATTTCAGGGTGCTTATGGGTCATTCAGACAATAGGGAAATAGTTTTACTAACTGGAGAAAGTTGTTAACAATTGACTGGATGTTCAGATATATTTTTATTCCTTTACTTATTTTTATTCCTTTACTTAAAGGCTTTACCTTTAATACGTAAAGTGTATTATCTGTTTTTGTGTTTGTGTCCCTACTTAGAGAGCTTCTTGAGACAGTGCCTCTCTTTGTCATTGTACAGTAAAGCCCGGGACTTAGTAAGCAGTTATTAAATATTTTATACTATTGTAAATGGTAGTTTTTTTTACACTTGAATTTCTGCTTGTTAGGTGCCGGCATATGGAAATAAATTTAATTTTTGTGAATTCATCTTGTATCCTGCTTTCTAACCTCATTTATTCTAGCAGCTTTTAAGTCAATTCCATCACATTTTCTAGTAGAAGATCATGTTGCTATAAATAAAGACGGTTTTATGTCTTCCTTTCCAATCTGGATGCTTTTTATTTTATTTTATTTATTTATTTTTATTTTCTTGCCTTATTGCACTGGCTAGAGCCTCCAAGACAGTTGAATAGAAGTGGTGAGAGAGGACATCCTGTCTGGTTCCTGATCTTAGCAAATACTGAGTCTTTCACCATAAAGTATGGTATCACCTCTAGCTTTTTTCATAGATGTCCTTTATCAGGTTGAGTAAATTTTCTACTTATTGAGGATTTTCAATCAGGAAAGGATGTTAGATTATGTCAAATGCTTCTTCTGTCATCACTACGATTATCACATGAATATTGTTTATTAGTTTGTTAATATGGTGAATTATATTTAACCGTGTTTTAAAACCCATTTATGTGTTTATGTTTAAAACTGAATTTCTTGCTGGCTGATTATAGTTTGGTCTTGCTTTTTTTTATCCAGTCTGACAATATGTGTCTTTTAGTTGGGTTATGTAGGATGTGAGTATTGATGTGGTTAAACTAGAGCCTATCATCTTACTGTTTTCTGTTCATCTCTTCTGTTCTTTGTCACCTTCGCCTTCTTTTACTGCCTTCTTTTTGGATTAATCAATTTTTGCTGTTGTCGTTAATACCATCTAGTGTATCTTCGTATCAGACTGTGTAGTTTTCATCTCTAGAATTTCTATTTGGGTCTTTTTTTATCGGAACTTAAGTTTTTGAATGTTTTAATATGCGTCTCTGGTAATTATAACATATGTGTCAGTGTCAATTGACTGATTTTTTCCTAATAATGGGTTATATTTTTCTGCTTTTTTAAGAAGTCTAGTAATTTTTTATTGGCTACCAGGCATTTTAACTTTTACCTCATGGGTTGCTAGATTTATTTGTATTCCTTTAAATGGTCCTGTGCTTTGTTCTGAGACTCAGTGTTTTTGGAAGCAAGTCCTTTTGAGTTCTGTTTTTAAGATTTCTTAGGTGAGATTGAAGCAGTGCTCAGTGTAAGGGCAATTTTCCAATACTGTCCAAGTACTAAGGCAAAACTTTTCTGTGTGTTCTATCAAATGTCCCACGAATCATGAGATTTTCTAGTCTGAATAATGGGAATAGATAAGTCGTATTCTCGGCTCTGTGTGGGTGAGTAGACTGTTGTTACCTCTAATCCAGCCAGGTGATTCTCTTGGCTTTGGGTTATTTGCTTACAGAAAATCACTGATAAATATTTCAGCAGAGCACTAAAGGGGGACATGATGCAGAACCTCAAAATTCTCTCTGCGTAGATTGCCCCCTCTGTAGGACTCCTTGCTGTGAACTTTAAGTCACCTCATTCTCCTCATATTCTCAGTTTCATCTCCTCAACTCAGAGAATCTTCCAGGTTCTATCTAGGTTCACTTTCTGGGTATCACAACACAGAAAACTTTCATAGCACTAAACTGGTGCAATCGGATGGCTTACCTTGTTTACTGATCATCGCTTTTTATAGGGTGATGTAGAATATCTCGGACACTGTTGTTTTAATTCTTTTTATTATTTCAAGCAAGAGGATAAATCTAGTGTTTAGTGCTTAATTTTGGTTGGGGGCTGAAGTTCACCAATTGGTAAATACTTGTTTGAAATACATTTCAGGGAACTGCTTGAACTTCATATAGAACAGCTTGGGAGGCCTGGATTGCCTATCTTTGGAAGTGGGAAAGTGAGATTATGGAACTTTATGACTGAAGGCATTACATGTAATATGCTGGTAATGGAGGTTGGATAATTCAGGAAGCAAGAAGCTTAAAAAAGACCATTGTTAAGACTTTCAAGATATAGTGTCATACACTGTCTACATGGTAGTGAATCAAAAGACAAAAGTCCCTTTCTTCATCAAACATCATTACAGTTTGCATGAGGACAAGTGTTTGATTGTCTAATTTATTATGTTTTGCATTCATTATTTTATTTCCTTAGGATAGACAATATGATCCCAAGGATGTACAACATATGATATGTATTACCTCCCAGCTTTGTAGTTCTCTGTTATAGCACCTGTATTATATTATGATTGGCAATTTATTTATCTGTTTCTCTAACCAGTCTGTCAGCTTCATTAGGGTGTCTTATCTAGCCTTTCATCCCCATTGTCTAACACAATGCAGAGCATATAGCTGGTATTAGTGAGTAAATAAACGAATTGACAAATAGATGAATGAATGCTATAAAGTTTCTGGATTAGAGTTGACTATCAAGGAAGTTTCGGATAAATGCATATTTTGGTTACTGTTAGGTCACTGCCCTCGCGCTTACAGGTCAAAATAGCAAACACATTCATTCTCAAGCCCAACTGAGGTGGTGTGTAATAATAACAATAGGGTTATGTGCTCAGTATGTTTTTATAAGTTTCAGTACTAATCTCTATTACAACTTTAAGGGTTTTTTTTTTTTTTTTTGCCTTCGAATTTAAACAAATGAACAGTAGTACTTCCTATATTCAAATAAGTGAGAAGCTAATTATATGTACACTTGAGCAGTATCCAGTATTTACTTCATAATATGGCAAAGGCAGCTCTATGATCTTCCAATATGAAGAATAAAATCAATCAATCAATCAAATTTCTAAAAGTCAGTGGTTAATTGTGGACCATGTGCTGGACAGCAGGATTCTTGTCTGGGTCTCTAGAAGCAAGAACAATACCTAGAAATGAATGACTGAAGAGATGAATGAACAAAACCTCATCCTTCTCAAGGCTAATTCACTATGTCAAAATGACTCTGGGGGCATAACTGAACAAAAGAAAAGGGTAAGCCATTTAGCAAGGTAGTATCCGTATCTGATGACGATGCTATTATTACAGCGTATGAAGAGAATACCTATTAAAAAAAAAAAAAACCCTGCCTGTTCAATAAAGCAGGTATCTTATACCCAGGTGGCCTTGGGCCACGGCAGAAAATGGGCAAGGAGATTGTTTTTTAGGATATTTGTGGAATGGAACGCTTTAGCTCAGTTCAACCTATCTGAGCCATGATTCAATACCCTGAATTCCAATCAAGTTTGTAAAATGAGATGTCAAATTGAAAACCTCTGCCAGAATTAAGTTGCTTCTCAGAAGGCCCTTCCAGTAATCAGCAGAATAGTCCAAGGGCACACAGGGGAAGAGAAGGAGAAAAGCCATGCATAAAAGAAAATATGGTAAAGGTGTGCGTAAGTTATGGAGCTTTAATGATATTTTATAATTAAATATTTGGGCAAATATTTGATAAAGCATCACATTTAATTATGAAAAAGTGAAATATCAGGAAAAAAACCTTTAAAGATGCTCAAATCAGACTTGTTGAATTACTTATTTCCAAACTCTGCTTATCTTCTATATAAAAAAAAGGCTGAGGAGGGGAAAAAAACCAAATTAGTAGATATTAATAGCTTAGCATGAAAGCTTTGACGGTTAGTTTGCAATGCTGCTGATAATGGCACAAAAATGTGCATTAGAGCTGTGAGATACTCCATGAAGCTGCGACAATGTCTTTTTCTGGCATCAATCACAAATGCAGAAATTCACATTCAATCAGATTTGCTAGCTTTTTTTTTCCACTGTAAATCTCTCATAATCTTTTTTTAGCTAAGTTAATCATAACTGGCCTGTTGTTTGCAGTTGAGGCAATTATTCAAAGAATCTAGGTCTTAAAAACCACTTCAATTTTTGGTGTTCGTACTTCTGAATAAATACTTTAAATTTTTTGTTTGAATCATCTCCTGTTTAGTTACATATTATTTTTAATATATTATTGCACGAGGACACATTTCTGAGTGCCAAACGTGTTGCTATTTACATTCATTAATTAGAGATGTTTTATTTAGTTTGGAAGTCCTTTTAATAACTGATTTAGAAAGGCTCCAGTTGCACTGAAATTACATTTTAACTGTTACATTCAAAAGATTTATTTTTGCTTTTTATGGCCGTGAACCTCATAACTAGCAGATCATAGATCTGAAAGAAGCAGTATAAATAAAGTTCACCTTTGAAATAGGGTAGAAGAAACGGGTGCCATCTCTTCTCTGAAGGGCACGCCATGAGTTTCTGTACTTTGGAATGTGTGAGACTATTTTATCATCCTTGGACCCCGGGCCCTTTCAGAGGTTCTGGAGAGATGAGAGGTGAAGAGGAAAGGAAGTGACCAGGAGTTCCTTCTTCCTCCCTGGCCCACCTATGAACTTGGATTAAGTTGGAAACATTAGCTGGCTTTGCAGAAATAAATAGGTGCGTTGGTCTTTATTGAATGAACCGGATTAGTAAAACTACAACACATTCAATAAACGTTTCGGTCCTCGCAATGGCTTAGGTTACTTGGCTCGACTCCTCTTGGAACCCGACATTAGTACGAGGAGCTTAGACGTAGTTTAGTATGAGCCTCCCATGTTACGTGTGAGGATATTAAAGTTCAAAAAGATTATGTATCTAACCTATTAGTAAAAGCCCAAGGTCTCACTGCATCTACCCTCAGTTTGGGCCGAATTGAAATGGCCTCGGTGTGGAACATAACGACCAGGTTTGGGGTGCGGAGGGCGTGTCTGTTTTCGTATCCATCAGTCTTCACCTTTTCTTCCCGTCAGAGAATGCCCGAGAGCCAGGGCCGGGGCGATGCCAGCTCGGCCCTTCTCTGCGGGTCCGTGATGAGCCCAGGGGGGGCTCCGGCTCTTGCCTCCTATCTGAGCTATGCCCGACGTGAGTGCAGGCTGAGCTCCCAGCAGAAGTTACCGATTACCATGGAAACCAGTTTTCATGACCGCAGCTTTAGGGCCCAGTCAAGCCACCCAGAGTCAGGCTTAGAGTCGGGCTAGATTCAGAGTCCCGGTGGTGGAAGCCGAGCTCCATGAGCCCTAAGGTCTCCCTAGGGAGAGGCTGAGCCCCAGGAGGCTGGGTGGATAGCCTGGCCCAGGTGGGGAGCCCCCGAGGGGGGGGGCAAGCCTGAGGGGCAGGAGCTGCGAGGTCAGGCCCAGAGGCCCAGCTGCAGGCCCCGTCACTGGGGGCCTCTGGGACACCGCCTGCCCTAGTGCCGCTAGTTAGCTGGAGTTCCCCTGGCCACGTGGCACTCTTGGGGCTGCTGCTCCCTGGTCTGGGGCCCTGTCCCCTGGTGCACCTCGCTGGGGCCCACTGGGATGGCCCCGAAGCCCTGCACAGCAGCCCTTCCCCTTAGAGGCCGCCTCCAGAGTCGCCTCCCAAGCTCAGGGGCCGATAGGGGCTGGTCCCGGGGCCACCTGCCCTGCTGGGTGCCCTGGGCTCCGCGACCGGCCCTGGCAGTGGCAGGAGGCTCGGGGCGTGCAGGCCTCCGACGCCCTGGGGGCCCGCAGGTCGCCCCAGCCCCCCGGGGCTCGGCCCCACTCCACCACCCTCCAGCACCTCCCTTCTTCCTCGTGCACCAGACGACCCCTTAAATGATTGCGCGTCCCTGGGACGTTGTTTCCTCCTTTGCGGAGCCAACAGTCGCCAAGCGCAGGTCAGGGAGCTCCCGGGGGGCAGCCGCGTGCTGGCCAGGGGCTAGGGGGCCGCCCCGCACCACCCCACGACGGCCCCCGGGGACCCGGGCCGCGGTGCGGGGGCAGCGGGAGGCTCGCCGCGCACGGGGACACTTGGCGACCCGCCTCCAGGCCCAGGCCCGAGGCCGGGCACTTCCCCGGGGGACAGGCAGCAGGAGGGGGCCGGGCCGGCCGCAGCCCCGCGCACCTGTGCCCCTGCCTGGCGGCGGGGTCGGCCTGCCCACGGCGGGGGGGGGGGGGGGCGCACGGAGGCCCCAGGTCACCCTCCCCGGGGGGACGCACGGAGACCCCAGGGCACCCTCCCGGGGGGACGCACGGAGACCCCAGGTCACCCTCCATGGGGGTGACGCACGGAGACCCCAGGGCACCCTCCCCGAGGGACGCACGGAGACCCCAGGTCACCCTCCCCGGGGGATGCACGGAGATCCCAGGTCACCCTCCCTGGGGGACGCACGGACACCCCAGGCCACTCCCCCCAGGGACGCACGGAGACGCCAGGTCACCCTCTCCGAGGGACGCAGGGATACCCCAGGTCACCCTTCCTGGGGGGGGGGGGGATGCACGGAGGCCCCAGGTCACCCTCCCCGGGGGGGTCGCACGGAGGCCCCAGGTCACCCTCCCCGAGGGACGCACGGAGACCCCAGGGCACCCTCCCGGGGGCACACAGACGCCCCAGGTCACCCTCCCCAGGGGATGCACGGAGGCCCCAGGTCACCCTCCCCGGGGGGACGCAGGAGACCCCAGGTCACCCTCCCCGGGGGGGACGCACGGAGGCCCCAGGTCACCCTCCCCGGGGGGGACGCACGGAGGCCCCAGGTCACCCTCCCCGGGGGGACGCACGGAGACCCCAGGGCACTCTCCCGGGGGAACGCACGGAGACCCCAGGTCACCCTCCATGGGGGTGACGCACGGAGACCCCAGGGCACCCTCCCCGAGGGACGCACGGAGACCTCAGGTCACCCTCCCCGGGGGATGCACGGAGACCCCAGGTCACCCTCCCCGGGGGATGCACGGAGATCCCAGGTCACCCTCCCTGGGGGACGCACGGACACCCCAGGCCACCCCCCCCAGGGACGCACGGAGACGCCAGGTCACCCTCTCCGAGGGACGCAGGGATACCCCAGGTCACCCTTCCTGGGGGGGGGGGGGGATGCACGGAGGCCCCAGGTCACCCTCCCCGGGGGGGTCGCACGGAGGCCCCAGGTCACCCTCCCCGAGGGACGCACGGAGACCCCAGGGCACCCTCCCGGGGGCACACAGACGCCCCAGGTCACCCTCCCCAGGGGATGCACGGAGGCCCCAGGTCACCCTCCCCGGGGGGACGCAGGAGACCCCAGGTCACCCTCCCCGGGGGGGACGCACGGAGGCCCCAGGTCACCCTCCCCGGGGGGACGCACGGAGACCCCAGGGCACCCTCCCGGGGGAACGCACGGAGACCCCAGGTCACCCTCCATGGGGGTGACGCACGGAGACCCCAGGGCACCCTCCCCGAGGGACGCACGGAGACCTCAGGTCACCCTCCCCGGGGGATGCACGGAGACCCCAGGTCACCCTCCCCGGGGGATGCACGGACACCCCAGGCCACCCCCCCCAGGGACGCACGGAGACGCCAGGTCACCCTCCCCGAGGGACGCAGGGATACCCCAGGTCACCCTTCCTGGGGGGGGGGGGATGCACGGAGGCCCCAGGTCACCCTCCCCGGGGGGGTCGCACGGAGGCCCCAGGTCACCCTCCCCGAGGGACGCACGGAGACCCCAGGGCACCCTCCCGGGGGCGCACAGACGCCCCAGGTCACCCTCCCCAGGGGATGCACGGAGGCCCCAGGTCACCCTCCCCGGGGGGGGCACGGAGGCCCCAGGTCACCCTCCCCGAGGGACGCACGGAGACCCCAGGGCACCCTCCCAGGGGCGCACAGACGCCCCAGGTCACCCTCCCCGGGGCCGCACGGAGACGCCAGGCCACCTTGGAGGGGGGGACACCGCGCCCAGTGCCCGGGGACTGAGCCTGGAGGCTGGCGTTGGAGCGGACCTGTCCTCGGAGCTGCGCTGCGCTTCCTTGTCCCAGGCCCCTTCCCTGGGCCCCCCCAGCCTCCCCCCCTCGCGCCGCAGTCGTCCCGCCTCTGGAAGCTCAGGCCCGGCGGGAGGCGGCGCAGGTGCAAGGGTCTGGGCCCAGGAGCAGGGGAGCCCCGCGGTGGCCCAGCGCTGGGGGGGGTGGGTGGGGCGCGGCGCGCACTGGCAACAAGTGCCCAGCGGGCGGTGACAAAGGCTGGTCCCCGGGCACGGAGTCCGCTCAGAGGTCGGGGAGCAGGAGGTGAGAGGACTGCCCCAGAGCTGCTAGCCGTGCCCGGATGCCCAGGTGACCCGGACCGAGGGACCCACCGTGGAGCGCAGCCCATGCCTGTGCCAGGCCTTAAGGGCAGACCCGTCCGGGTAGCTGTACCCACGGGAGCTTTCCACGACGATGAGCAAATCCCCCCCAAGGCAAAGATTTTCCTGAGTTCTTCATAAAAACGTCTACACAGGGAAATGATCGTCTGCTACGTGATCCAGGTTCCCTTCAGAGGGTAGCCCATGACTTCAGAAAGTCTGTCCCAAGTCCGAATCATTCGGTGAAGCCTTCTCCCTTTCTGTCCTGTTTCATCCAGACGGGAGAAGAAAAGATTTGGGGCAGGGAGAAGTGATTACTCGTCTTTTTTTTTTTTTTAAGATTTTATTTATTTATTCATGAGAGATGCAGCAAGAGACAGGCAGAGACCCAGGCAGAGGGAGAAGCAGGCTCCACGCAGGGAGCCGGATGCAGGACTCGACTCCAGGTCTCCAGGATCAGGCCTTGGGCTGAAGGCAGCGCTAAGCCGCTGAGCCACCCGGGCTACCCCCTCCTTTTTTTTTTTTTAAAGATTTATTTATTTATATATTCATGATAGACACAGAGAGAGAGAGAGGCAGAGACACAGGAGGAGGGAGAAGCAGGCTCCATGCGGGGAGCACGACGCAGGACTCGATCCGGGGACTCCAGGATCTCGCCCTGGGCCAAAGGCAGTGCTAAACCGCTGAGCCACCCAGGGATCCCCCCCTTTTTTTATATGGATAATCTCATATATTTTCCTTTTTCAGATATTTATATTTATTTGCTTTTATTTGAAAAAAAAATGTTGTACATGATAGGATTTAGAACAGCTCCCAAGATATACACATTAAAAAATAAGCCTTCATACCCCCCAAATTCAGCAATCACTGTTTACAATTTCTTGTAAATATCCTGCAGAAATATTCTTTGCAAGTAGTCTATATAGTTTTAAAATTTAAAAGACGTAAAAATGAAAACAGAGGACAGGGGGAATAATAAGTATCCTATGAAGACAGTTCCTTCAAACTCCCCAAAAGTTAATAGCGCATATATATATATATATTTTTTTTCTTTTAAGAATTTATTCACTTATTTGCCAGAGGGAGAGTGAGCATGAGGAAGCAGAAGCAGGTGGAGCAACAAGTAGAGGCAGAGGGAGAAGCAGGCGCCCCGTGGGGAGGCCAATGTGGGACTCGGTCCCAGGACCCCGGGGGCTCACCCTGGGCCGAAGGCAGATGCTCCACTGCCGAGCCCCCCAGGTGCCTCAGTAATGGTATATTTTACAACTCTTAGCTTGACGGGGTACAGAGCCGGTAGTCTTTAGATTGCTTGTTTGTTTTAAGGGAAAGGGAACTACTGTTCACTGGGGCACGTCGGCTGCATGTTCTATTTGAGGCACTTTACACATGTGAGTTCATTTGAGCTCTCAAAGATGTCAGGGACAGAGTACGATTCTCATTTTATAAATACGGAAACTTCATGTCAAAGAGATTAAAATTTTTAATGTCACACGGCTGGTAAGTAACGGAGCCACAGTTAGAACCCAGTGCTGTATGATCCAAATATTTATGTTCGTTCAACGTGCATTGTAGGTCCTGTACGTTATGTTGGCGATTATTTTGGCTATAAATATGAATATGACAATTGACATCAGCTCAATGGTTTAAAAAATCCCTAGCAGGGATCTGTACCGGTAAATGTATGCTTCTTAAGTTTATGCCTAGTATCACTTTATATTTGACATTATAAAGCCATAAATATTCAGTAGACTCCAATCCCTTTTGAGAATCCCAGGGACTAATACGAGCTGCGTCAGAGGAGACCTGCAGATGGCACTGCTGCCCGTGTCACCAACACCACACTTACTAATAGTTTGAACAAAAACAAAACAAAAGATAGTCATTTTAGGAATTATCCAACAGTGAACCCGAAAGTTAGATTCAACCAACACTTGGGTGATTTATAAACTGTGTAATCCCGTCCAATTTATGGCCTGATGTGGAGACTTAATTTTCAAGGGAACGAAGAGTATGACGCTGGATGATGTTCTAGTCTAGCAGTAGGTGGATTACAAGTCCTCGTGGAGGGGACACAAGAATACCAAGCTGGGAAGAGAAAGGAATCTGGACCCCGCTTGCACCTGAGGTGCCGCTTGACAGATCGGCTCATTAGGCTCGCGGGAGAGACGGAGCCTGCTAAACTCTAAGGATGGATGCAGCCTTTAGAATTTCCAGGTAGCCTGGAAGCTGATGAAAATCCACAAACACAAAAGTCTGAGACACTGGGCAGAGTGAACAAGAATGGCAGGTCTTAGTCATTGCAGTTTTAGCTTCACCACGAACTTTCAGGAAAAACCATCATCAGTCTTTAATCCTAACCAATGGTAAACGTTTTAGAAGACAAAGAGAGCTACTTTGTTTTGAGTCACTGGGAGATGTAAAGTTCTGGAGAAAGAGCTCAAGATTTTCATAGGGTTGATGCTGGTTGACAAGACTATGGGTGATTTAAACGTTCATTCCCAAATCATCTACAACAGACATTATTTTTTAACAAGAGAAGTTAAAATTAGTAAACACTAAAGAAATAACTGAAAATTGGTTTTCACCACCTCTCCTCGCTCTGCCCTCTCTCTCATATTAACACAAATCCTTCCCCCCACCTTACTCCCCACTGCCTGCCTTTTTTTTTTTTTTTTTTTTGTCATTTTAGTGCTAGGGATCCTCGGTGCTCCGCACAGGCCTCCATTCAGAGGAGGTTATACCTCCTCTTCAGAATCAACCCATATTCAGTGACTGGTTTATGGAAAGGTACAAAGGCCCAGCCCTTTCTCGGAGTTTGGGACAATTCTGAAGAGTCAGCTCCGCTTCAGAGCCCCTCGGGGGTCAGCTGAGGCCTCTGTTGCAACTGCATCGCGGTTTAACTTTTTCTTTTAACCCCATCTCACCCCTGTCACTTTCTTCTACGTGTTTTTGAGTTTACTTCCCAGTAACCTCCTGTGCAAATATTTGTCTCAAAATATGGGGAATATGTGACCTAGGGGAGAACTAAGACCAGTCCCAGGAAGATGACTCTACTGTGGAGCTGGCTCAGCCGATGGCTGGCCCGTAAGGAGGGAACATCATTGGCGGCTGGGAAAGGGCTGATAGTCCCTGCCTAAAGTTTTGTGGTGCTCAACTGCCCCCGACCCTCAGCCAGGATGGCCAATCTAAAATGGTATCATTCAGTTGTTCTCTGGGTTTGCAGGTTTTTGCAAGAATTCTACTGTCACTTTTATTTTTCTGTATAAAATGTTTTTCTCTGGATGCTCTATCAACAGTATTCAGCAATCTGGTTATATGTGTCTTGGTGGAGTTTTGTTTCTTTTGCTGGAGGTTATATGAGCTTCTGTGGGCTTATGATCTTCATCACATTTAGAAAAAATGGAGCCATTACTTGTGGCCAGTAATTTTTATGTCCTCCTTGTTCTTTCAGGGACATGAAGGGGAGGGGTGGGGTCTTGGGGGGGGGGGAGTTATTCGGGAGGGGCGAGGGAGTGATTTAGGGGGGGGAGGGAGGGAGTGTATTTTTTATCTTTCTTTATTCTTGTTCTTATTTCTTTCTTTGTTTATTTCTCTTCTTTTTTCTTTCTTTTCTTTTCTTTCTTTCTTTCTTTTTCTTTCTTTTCTTTCTTCTCTTTCTTTTTTTTTTTTAAGATTTGAGAGAGACAGAGACAGAGAGAGCAACACACATGTGTGCATGCAAGTGGGGAGAGAGGCAGAGGGAGAATCCTTAAGCAGACTCCCCACTGAGTGAGGAGACTGTCGTGGGGCTGGATCCCTCAACTGACCAATGGGATCATGACCTGAACCAGAACCAGAGTTGGACCCTAACCCAACTGTGCCCCTCCAGGCTCCTATTGCATGCATTATTCAATGTCATACTTTCCCACAGCTCACTGAGGCTTTGTACTTTTATTTTTTTCAGTTTTGTTTCTTCTTTATTTTGGGTAGGGTCTATGGGTTTTTCAAGTTTACAGACCTTTTCTTTTGCTGTGCCTAATTTGCTCTTAATTTCATTACACAGATTTTTCATTTGGGGTATTGTATTTTTAATCTTTACAGCTTCTATTTGGATCTTTTTGATATCTTCCATTCTATCACTATATTCTCTATTTCCTTTGTATTCTACAATATACTTATAATAATTATTTAAAGTGTTTGTTAATTCCATTATCTCTGTCATTCCTGGTATGTTTCTATTGACTGATCTTTTCCTCTGGTCGTGGGGAATAGATTTTCTGTTCCTTTGCATGTCTGGTAATTTTTCTTTTCTTTTTATTATTATTTTTCTATTGAAGTGTATTGGCAAAAGACATACTACTTTCAGATACACAGCATAATGTTCAATATTGTATCTATTATGAAATGATTGCATAAAAGCTCATGTCTAGTAATTTTTTATTAGATGCTGGACATTGTTGAATGCTGGCTTTTGTTGAATTTTTAAAAGTGTGGAGCTTTGTGAACAGTGCAGGTCCAAGCTGGGGGAGCCTATGAAATTTGGAGATTTGGAGCTCAGTCACAGGCTGGGTGAACACAGTTTGGATGGAAACTAGGGAGAGAAAAGTGACGGACTACTTTTCTGTGAGGCTCAATGAAGAGTGGGGGTGTAAACTTTCAGCTCCAGGGCTAGAGAAGAGGGCACCACCATTTTCATCCCCCCCCATTGGTGCTCAAAGTCTTCAGGGAGCAAAACACCACATAGTAGAATCCAGAGCCACTTACACTGAGCCCTGCCCCTGGCCAGGGAGGCACATTTCTACACTGCAAAGGCACCTGAGAATCAGCACAAGCCCCACCTCCAGAATACTGGCAGGAACAAATGGCTAGCACCACGGTTACTGATCATGGAGAACTGCAAAACTTTAGCTCTTGGGGGAAATAGTATATAGCATTCATGTTTTTAAGATGATTCTTTAGTCTTCCAGTTTTATTTTTTCAGCTATTTTCTTTTTTCTTCCTTTTTAATTTTTAAAATTTTTATTTATATATCTATATATACTTTACTTTTGGCTTCCTTTTTTTTTTTTTAAGATTTTATTTATTCATGAAAGACAGAGAGAGAGAGAGAGAGAGAGAGAGAGGCAGAGACACAGGCTGCAGGAGAAGCAGGCTCCCCACGGGAAGCCTGATGCGGGACTCAATCCCGGGACTCTAGGATCACACCCTGAGCTGAAGGCGACACTTAACCATTGAGCCACCTAGGCATCCTGGCTTCCTTTCATTGTATTTTATTTTATTTCATTTTATATTGTATATATATGTTTTTCTTTCTCTCCTATTTTGGGACCTAGATTCTTTTAACAAGCAGACCAAAATACACCCAGGGTCTGGTTTATTATTTTGTTCTGTCTTGTTTCTTGTTTTGACTTTTTCTTATTTTTTTTTCTGTTGTTGTTGTTGTTGTTGCCTTTTCTCTTTCTTCTGTTCTTGTTTGGACATAATAAGATGGAGAAATTCACCCCAAAAGAAAGAACAGGAGGTAGTAGTCACTGCCAGGGAATAAATCAATATGGATAGAAGTAAAATGTCTAAACTAGAATTTAAAACAATGATTATAAAGATGCTAACTGGGCTTGGGAAAAAGCATAGAAGACACTAGAGAATCCCTTACTCTAGAAATAAAAGAACTAAAATTGAATCAGGCAGAAATTAAAAATGCTGTTGCAGGATTTCCTTTTCCTTTGGTGCCCGCAGCTCTTGGTCACAATGCTTCGAAGAATGAAGAGGTAGACCAAACAGAGTGGTGGGCAGCAAAAAAAGGCTTATTGAGTGACGGTAAAGTTTATCAAATAACAGAGTACATGGCTCCCGAAGAGGGAGGGGACCTGAGAGAGTTGCCATGGGAGTTTCTAACGTCTAGGGGTTTTCTGCGCTTGCTGGCAGGCTGTTTTAATCTGATTAACCCCCATGAGCCAGGCATCCAATCGTGATTTTGTCATCTACCTATCACCTATCCTATTGAATTCTCACAACAATCCTAAAAGAGAGGTACTAGTATAATCTTTACCAATAGATAAGGAATGTAGAATTCTGAGCAGTTAAGTAATTTGTCTGAGGTTACACAGTACAGCACAGTAAAATTCAAATCTGACTCCACAATTCATGTTATTAAACTGTTACATCAATTTTGTGATCTCAGTTGCATGCACGTTAGTGCAGATAAAAAGTTACTATGTCTTTACATATTTATGTATTTAATATCAATAAATACAAAAATTAAATTGTTATAAATTCCACAATTTTTACCTCGATATGCAACAGAATTCACATTACAAATCCTTACTCAAAAAATTTTTATTTATTTATTTGTTTATGTATTTATTTATTTTTATTTATTTATTTGAGAGACAGAGAGTGAGAAAGACAGCACAACGAGAGTAGGGGCAGAGGGAGAGGGAGAGAGAGTATCTCAAGCAGGCCTCACACCCAGAGCAGAGCCTGAAGTGGGGCTAGATCTCAAAACCTTGAGATCATGACCTGAGCTGAAATAAGAGTTAGACCTTAACAGACTGAATCGCCTAGGCACCCCATTACACATCTTTAAATAGGAAAAGTTGTATTATACAAACACCTTGAAAAAAGATCTAATTTGGTTCTTTAACTTTATAGCTAAGGGCAAAAGAATAGTTATCATTTTCTGTCTAGGTTTTTAATAAAAAAATAGTAATTACAAATGAAACACTGTCATTTTATATAGCATTACATTACATTGAGAAATCAAGTTATTGAATAGCAAGTGTCTATTACATTCCAGACACTATGTACATGTCTTTACACACAAGGAATGGATATTAAACAATCTTGGAGTAAAATATGGAAGAAAAACTGCTTCAAGTTGGTACTTGGTCAGCAAAGCAGAAATATGAATAATTTTGTGGTAAGATGATAAGCATTTAAAATTTGCATTTTCTTCCTATGAAATAAAGCCAGTGTGCCAGCAGCTTGGCATTTACTTAAATGCTTATAAAAATGTTTAGAGACTGATTCTTAAAGTTGGCTGAATATTGGAATTGCCCAGAAAGTTTGAAAAATACTGATCCCTATATACCATCTCTTAAAATTTGGATTTAATTGATACAAGGTAGGGCCTGAGCCTATAGTCTTAAAACTTTCCAGGAGATTCTAACATGCAACCGTTTGAAAACATTAGCTTAGAGAAGTATTATTACGTAACTAAGGAGCTCAGTCTTCAGCTGTAGGCCTTTGCCCGACTTGATTTCAGGGGATATATTGTTATTTTAAGTATCTGGTAGGTACATCTCCCTTGATTAGAAAATAAATAAAGGAAGAGATTTTTGTGATTCATTCAACACTGTCTCTCCATATTGGAAAAATAAAAGGCACATAGTAATTGCTACATAAATATCTTTTGAATGAATACACGATTGCCTTATACTTCTTTTACACCACAATCTTCTAGTGCATACATGAACATAAGGTTGCAAAAGATATTTATTGAAAAACTGAATGACTGAAGCAGTTGAGATAAATGTTTAAAGCAAATTGAAGACTTACATGCACGTATCTTAAAAACACACACATATGTAAATAGATCAAAAGTAGAAAAATAGTATACAAAAGAATGCAACATTTAGCATAGAGGATTCACTGGATTTTCCAATATTCTTCACATTTTTATACTTAGAAACAAAAGTACCCCTTAACAACTAGTACTTTAGCCAATATTCACAAGCACATGTGCAGATAAAGTTAATTTCTTTTAAAAACAGAATTACAGCTTAATCTTGATGAACATGCCAGTCTTTAAAATTCAAGTAAGTGAAATTTTGGCACATCCCACAACAACTTTTACAGGTGTTGTTTGTTTCTGGTTAAAGTGTCTGGTACCACTTTTGTTATTTGCTCTCAGTTGAGACGTATTAGTTTCTTACCAGTCTTACATTGATAAAAAAAATTACTTTGGTACCTCTTTATATATATATATATTTTATTTACAAAAACCTTATTAATAAATAGACTTCTTTTATAGAAGCTCGATTCTTAGATATGGCTTCATTTACCAAAGTTCCACAAGTATTACACCATGATTTTTAATTCAGTATCTTAGACTACGAAACTTTGTTTTTTTTAAAATTAGCATAGGTTGTTTGATTGTAGGTTTGTCAGCAAAAAGTACTGCTTCGCTCTCCATGGTGGGAAATCTTTTCTGATATATCAAGGGATATTCCTTCTGAAACTTAAAAGTGAGGTAAGAAATTAGAGGGTCTTTCACATTTATTATCCTAGCTGAAATCCAGTGTTCAACATTTTAGAAGAATTCAGTGCCTTTCTCAAACATGTATTTCAGAAGTGAGAATCCTTTCAATTTATCCTGTCCTCCCTTTGCTTTCTCATATATGAAAGGTATAATGTAAGATTTCTTAGATCCAAGTTAGCATTAATGGTCTAGGATTCTCTTGGGATGTATTCTCCTCCTAAATTCCAGATCTTCTTCCTTCCCATTGGTAACCTCTACGAAGGTCAGAATGATCTAGTATATTTCCTATTTGAGTATCTCAGATCTGGAATTAAACTTTCCAGAGTCATGTTGCTACTGGATTTTGATGGAGATAAAAATGCTAAATGGTAAAAATGAGCCAGTAAAAAGCTATGTATTATAATCAAAATGTTGTATTGGTTTTCCCAAACTAACCTAAACTATAATCATTAGAAGTTAAGAAAGAGTATCTGTTATTACTATTTTTATTATTCAGGATAAAGAGTAAAGACAGGCAGGTAGGCTATACAGGTGGCCTATATATATAGTATCTAAAATCTAAACATTAAAATGAGAAATTAGATTCTAATTGTTATTAAATAACAATCAGCAAGAGCATATTGAAAAATATTTACATGATTGAGACATTATTCATTCCCTTACCTGTTTTAGTTTTTTCCTTTTTTCCTTTAGAGGCAAACTCTTGTTTTTAATAATATTCTCCAAAAGTTCTGTAATTGCAGCTTGTGAGGTAGACACTTTTTGTTCATCAAACTCCTGAGCACTAATTTGTCTACAGTATGAATACGTTGGCAAAGGAACAATCAGTCCATCTCCAGGATTTTTAATCTGTTGTGAACAAAATGATATAGTCCAAGTCTATTTATTCTGTTCATGTTCCTATTTGCTGAGGGTTCTTTTGATGAGATTTAGTATCGATTTGCCACCAAACATTAAACAATTCAGGGAAACTGTATAATATACTACTGTATTATGCAGTAGAGTAACAGATAAATCCCAGAATCTAAAGACCCACAATCTACGAGCTTTGTAGCCTTCATTAAATTATTTTGCTTCTCTTAGTCTGTTTCCTCATCTGTAAAATGGGGATTACATGAGATAATGTATATATAGTGCTTAGCACAGAATAAATATTAAGTAAAGGCATCCATCATCATTATTGCCATTAACCGCCCATTTTATTCTTTTAACTACAAAACAACAAAAATAGAGTGACGTTTTAATTCACTTTAAAACATTAATGTTCTGACACAGTATTAGTATTCCTTTACTGTTTTTGAGGTGTAGGAGCATGGACAGATACTGTAGCATCTGCTGACAACCGAAGGAAATTGTAAGGATTATTACGAGAAGCCATGGCAATGTTTGGATGGTACCTATGGAAAGAAACATGAATATATATGCCGGGAAGCCAAAGATTGGATATAATAGACATCTATTGTTATTAGCTACTCAGCATTCTCCTTCTCTCCCTCTCGTAATGGTTCCTTCCCATTCCAGCTCCACTATCCTCACCGTTTCTTTTTCTTTTTTAAAGATTCTATGTATTTGAGAGCTAGAGAGAGTATGAGCACGTGAGGAGAAGCAGAGGAGAGGGACAAGCAGGCTGTACACGGAGTATGGAGCCCGATGGCGGGCTTGATCTCACGACCCTGAGATCATGACCTGAGGTGAAATCAAGAGTCAGATACTTAACTGACTGAGCCACCCAGGTGCCCTGTCCTCACCTTTTTTGAAGAACAAGTTCCCTTCCAATCTATGTAGAGCCAGAGTATGGCGCTGTCCCCAACGCACTCACCCTCAATCATGTAAAGGATGTGTATTTAGTCTAGGTTGGGCCAGAGTCCATGTGAAGAACTTTTCAAATTGGTAGGTGAAGGGGTAGTTCTTTTCTTCTTTAAATTAAAAATATAAGTCTGTGACTTAAAGGCTTTAATCAGCCACAAGCCCTGTATCATGTGGAAGAGCCATTTGTTAACTACAGGAGCACAATGGAAATAAGAGATGAAAAGACAGAAACAGCTTTATTGCTATTTGAGTCTCTAGATTCTGTCTATATTCCTGACTTTTAGAGGTTGTTTATGTGAGCTGATAAAGTCTTCCTTTTAATTAGGCTAGTTTGAGATGAATTTGCCACTTGTAACTGACTAAGGCAGAGAATTTTAAGATTTACAATACATACATAGCCCTTTCTTAAGTAGTCAAGATGTTTATCCACTGCAGCCTGTAAGTAAGAGGGTACTTGAAGAATTTCCTGGTGATGATCCATTAAGAAAGAAACTAATCTTGTAGCAAGAAGCTCATCAAGATCCACTTCTTCAGCACAGCACAGCACACATCGAGAAAACGTGTGTATCATCTAGAAACATATTAAAAAGACATGAATTCAAAAAAACCTAAGGCTTTATATAAATAAGAGTATCAGTAATTTTTGGATATCTATCATGCTGAAGTACTGAGATAAAGTGATAAGCAGGCTTCAGCTTAAAAATAAGGACAATTAATTACATTAGAAAGTGAAGAATCTGTATTCTTTTTAAAGTACTTAAGTATTTCCTTAATAGAATTCCAAAGGATCATAAAAGACTTCGTTTTTTCTTTAATTTTGTCACAATTTTATTGTAAATACCACGGGTTCTCTTAGTGTCATATAGATATGTCACTTAAAGAATGTTAAAGAACAATGACTTGTTACAAGAAATTAACCCATAAAACACAAGCCAGGAGAACACATAACACGTAAACATTAGTGGTTATGAGGTTGGTAGCATTTAGCTCTTGGAACTCTGGAAAACAGCTTTTAATCCTTATTCCATCAGTCTTTAAAGACAATGCATATTTATTTTCCATCATAAAGAATCTTCAAATCCTGGGATAAATTTTGTATTTCAAAATTCATGTACTCTCATTCATACTCATATTACCCATGAAGTATGATATACACAAACACATACCTCATTCTAAAATAGTTATCAGAATTCTGTTTTAAGTATTTTGTAGATAATAGATGAGGAACCCATGTATTGAACTGAAATATTTTTGGTTTTATTCCTACACATCAGACGTTTTTACCTCTCCCCTTCCAAGATTCAGTCCTCAGCTTTTTATTCTTCTTTCCTAGCTTTAGAGCTCATTTATTGTCAAAGCTCCAACTACCACTTTTCTCCAAACAATGCCTTCTGCCCTGGTCTTTCTTCATCAGGCTCACGTTCCTAATAGTCTGTTGGATAAATTTCAGTTGATGTCGTATAAACTCAAACTCAAGAAGTGTAAAACTGAAATTATCTCCTTACTAATCATGTCTCTTAAAATATATTCCCCTACAAACTCCTCTCTGCTTTCTAATGGTGTCACAATTACCCAAGAATAATTCTTCCTCTTTACATCGGGTCTATCATCGTTAAAGAACCGTCCCTACTGAGAATAGAGCTCAGCTCCAGATTCCTCGCTGCAGCAACACCATTTTAAGCTGCACCGAGGGAGTGGCAGCTCTTGAAGAGAGAGAGGGAGAAGGAGAGAGATAGAGAGATTAGATACTATTTTAAGCTCATTTCCAATCAATATCTGTATAAAATGCTTCCACTCTCATCCTCTTATGGAGTCTGAGGCTGCTTCACAGTAGTTTGTCCCAATTTCTTGCCCACAGTGATGTGCTACCCTAATTCATGTATTTCATCAAATACAACCTTCCCACTACCACAATATTCCTATTAATTCTCTCCTTCACAGAGTATGGTGCCCTTATGCTTTTTTAACTGTGCCTGTATCTCCTTTTCCTTCTCCACTGAACAGAATTGGCACAAAGCAGTGGAATATGGTCAGAGAGTCTGGGTCAATTATTATCAAGTGTTAGGAGTGAAGAGGCAAAGCCATCAGACAAGATAAAGATCAGGATATGAAAGGATAGCATACTGGGCACAAAGGATTAATGCACCAACATTCTGCTAGTAGGAAACAGACTTTTAAGAGCCTATCTATCCAGAGAATCTAGGATTTTGAGACCACAGTATCACTCAGGTAGTACTTTTGGATGATTTTCTTTTCTTTTTTTAGTGTATGAACCAGGGCTTATTCTTTCCTTAAGAAATCAACTTACCAGTGATCTTGTACCCATTGCATCATGCAGTGGGGGCATATCAACATTTTGACTCATTCGGGAAATCATGCGCATTAAAAGTTGAAGCTTTCTACGATTTGGTGGGGGAAGTAACAAACAACATAACTGTAGTGCATCGATGGCAACCCTCTCTATATGAGGTTGCAGC
Organism: Canis lupus familiaris; assembly: GCF_011100685.1. Lineage (NCBI taxonomy): Eukaryota > Metazoa > Chordata > Mammalia > Carnivora > Canidae > Canis > Canis lupus. Next base: position 77,394,553 of record NC_049227.1, on the reverse strand, counting down.
AAACCTAGAAGGCAAAATTACACCCCACCCCCGCAAGAAATCATCAATGACACCAGTCGCTTTCACACTATGAGCATACACAATTACATAAAGAATAGTCATATAAATACTAAAATAATAATAATAATTAACTATTCCTAGAAATTTCCACATTCCTCAATAGCATGGTAAGATTCTCATTATTTTCTTCATGACCTATTTGAATATTAATTAATATCCTTTACCTACTACAACTGAAGTGACTCTGAAGTTAAAATGAAGTAAAAGAAAATAAGTGCTTTAGGTAAGTAGAATAAATATTGGTTGTGCCATGACAGTCTTTTACAAGAAAAACTTTTCCTTTTGCAGGAAAAATATAAAGCAGTTTTAGAGAAGAAAAGACAGGCAAACAGAACAGTTAGTAGACACTAAACGTTAATATCACATGCATTGAAAGCATCAACCTTACTTTGTGTGCCAGTCAACACAGAAGCAGCTGGAGGTAAAGAATTTTCTGAAAGTTCTACTGTACTTTTGCAGAGTCTCTTATTGATTGTGGTACTAGACTCTCCGAGTTCACTTTCCATAGCTGTTTGCACACTTGTGCTGCCTTGTCCAAGATCTGGTTTCATGATAATTTCTGCCACTGGCATATTGATAGAACTATTCCTTTTTGTACTACTTCTTAAAAGTAAACTCTGAGATCTACAAAGTTGTTTTGACTTGCATTTCCCATTACATAACTCCTCTTGGTCTTCAACAGTCAAAGTAGAGGTTCTCTTAAAACCAACAGAGAGTGACTTCTGATTACTTTCCTCTGAATGAAGATTCGTTAGGGATTCCTGTTTGATCTTAGGCTCTAAAAGCTGCTCATTATTTTGTCCTATATTCAGAACAGATTGATGGAAGGCACTGAAGATCTCTTTACTTGAACTCCCTGGTAAGTCTGTAATTCCTTCTAAAGAATAGCACCTTGGTTTGATGTTAGAGGACAGAGCATGCATACTACTTAAGCCTATTAAATTATGACAACTTCCTCCCACTATAGCATTAGCACTGGCTCTTCTATCTTTAAAATCAACTAGCTGCATTTTCTTAGCACATTTTTCTTGAAATCCTTGATCACTTATCTGCAGTCTCTTAGTAGTATCTGATTCTTCTTTGTTTTTGTCTTTATGAAGTAGACTGAGAAGAAGACACTCTGTTGATTTGAAGGAATTCAAATTGTTTAAGCGAAGGATTTTTGAAGACTGTGGATCATCTTGGATTTTATGTATCCCACTGGGTCTATCTGAAACTGTGACGTAGCCACAAACAACTACCAGGAAATGAAACAAAAATTAAGATGCAACTGTGTGATGGTAGACAAAAATAAAACAATAGTAAAGTTAAAAAAAAATAAAGCATCACTATAGTATACTTTGTTAGTATAGTACAAATAGCAGTTGCTTAATTCAGAAGCCACTTAAATAGGACACATGCAACATTCAGTTACAAAGTGCAAGACTGGCTAGAGGTTTTCCAACTTGTGATATAAATAACTTTAAAATCTATTTCAACAATCTAAATTATGAGTCAAATACATTAAACAATAACTGGTTTCAGTCTATGTGTATTAGAAAGCTCTTAATCATAAGACAACTACTATACAATAAAACTTACATATTTGGTCCTTGTCTCTAGTACCTGGTATACTGCTCATAAGATGATTGGAATTTCCAGAGTGATAGGAGTTTCTTGTTATTTATAATGCACCTATTTGAATACACCTGAGTTTATACTAATGAGGTAACTTAGGGCTGGTCTTACCTAGAAGGTTGGAACTTTCAGCCTACCTCAGACCTCCCTAGAGAGGGGAATGTGGGCTGAAGAATGAGCACAATCACCAATGACCAATGATCTAATCAATCATGCCTATGTAATTAAACCTCAATAGAAACTCTGAAATAACAAGACTAAGGGAGCTTATGGGCTGGTAAACATATGGACATGGTTGGGGGGATGGCATTCCTGGAGACGGCATGGAAGCTCTGCACAGCCCTTACTCCCACATCTTGCCCTGTATACTCCTTCCATATGGCTGTTCCTGACTTGTATCCTTTATAAAAACTGGCACTCATCAAATAAACCAGTTTCCAGAGTTCTGTGAGTTTTAATCAATTAGGAAGCCCAAGGAATGTTGTGGGAATTCCCAAACTGGTAGTTAGTTGGGCAGCAGTGTGTGTAACCCTGTGGACCTCATTTATACCTGGTACCTGAATGGATGGCAGTCCTGTGGAGCTGAGCCTTTCATCTGTAGAGTTTGCATTAACTCTGGGTGGTTATTATCAGGACTGGATGATTTTGTCACTAACTTGTGGCGTCTGGTCTAACTTTGATAGGTAGTCAGTGTCAGAAATGAAGTGAATTGTAGAACACATAAATGATATGGAGAACAAATATTGGATGACATATTTGAATTATTGGAAAACAACATAACAGGAACCAAAGTATTCCCAAAGTTTAAAATAATTCAGAGCATGAAAAAAAAATTCATAGCGTGCCACCTTCATATTTACCTACACTTTTAGATCTTTTAATTTATGGGAGACTTGAAAATGTTAATAAAACAAATTTAAATAATAAGTAAAAATACATACATACCCAAAATGCTTACAAATAATTCATAATATTCAAAGGTAAGCAGAGGTTCAGGGAGATCTAGAAAATAATCTGCTATTGTTCTGAATACATCTCGTTCAAATCCAACATAAGTTGGATTATTCAGATCATTACTTCTTGGCCCTAAGAAATAGGAAGCAAAAAACAATAGGTAAAATATATTTTATTTTAAATAAAATTTCATTTTGGTATTTATTTATTTATTTATTTTAATTTTATTTATTTATTCATGAAAGACACAGAGAGAGAGGCAGAGACACACGCAGAGGGAGAAGCAGGCTCCATGCAGGGAGCCCAATGCGGGACTTGATCCCGGGGACCCCGGGGTCATGACCAGAGCCAAAGGCAGAAAGATGCTCAACCACTAAGCCATGCAGACACCCCTATTTTAAATAAAAATTTAAATATACTTATAAAAAGTACAAAACCTTTAACCCATGAAGGAGCAAAGTTTAACAAATTCTGTCACAATTCAAAACTTTAGAGTTGTGTATATCTCATTCTTTCTCACTATGTTTTCATTAGAAATCACTGCAAACAACTATTAGCATTTTGTTTTAATATTTATAGACCTGAACACTGTATATAAGGCAAAATTTGAAATCTATTTTAAAGTATTAAGGTTATTTAATAAGATTTTATTTTAAATCATTTATAAAACAAAGAATATTTAGATAATACAAATAATTCTTCCAAATTATCTTTTGTAAATTTACATTTTCATGAACAAATTTTGCCTGACACAAAGCATCCATTGATTTAAATAATGTCTTTACATTCCCATTTCATTAGCTTAGTGATCTTGAAAGAATCACTCCTGCTAGTTAGTGTTTTACGGAGGAGTAAGATCTGACCTCATGTTACAGATGAGAAAACTGAAGCTCAGAGTAACTTGCCTAAGATGAAAGAGGCATTGGTGGCAAAGCTTGAGCCAGAACTTAAGAGCAGTGTAAAGTGACAGCAAGACCCAGGGCCCTGAGGTCTATTAATAATAGAAGTTCCCCTGTACGGACCAGAATTTATAGAGGTGAAGCTAATAATTACTGACTTAGAAACGTTAGCTTCTGGCTCACTAATTTAGTAGTTTCCAAAAGCTGATCTGGGAATCTTCACTGTAAGAATCTTCTGAGGTGTGTTCGATCAACTGAATGAAACTGCCTAAGGAATCAATCTCTGGCTGGCTTCCCTCGTTACTGTGAAACACACTCAGCTTTGAGAGTCACTATTCTATCTTTCAAGTTAAAAATCTTTCCCTTTCCAAACCCAAATAATCTCTCAACTTCTCTGTCTTCCAATTTTTTTTTCTTAAGATTTTGTTTATTTATCCATCGGAGATACAGAGAGAGGCAGAGACACAGGCAGAGGGAGAAGCAGGCTCCCTACAGGGAGCCCAACGCAGCACCCGATCCCAGGACCCCGGGGTCACGCCCTGTGCCGAAGGCAGACACTCAACCGTGGAGCCCCCCAGGCGTCCCTATCTTCAAATTTCTGTATCACCAGACAAATGTTACACACACTGGAAAAGGATTAAAGAAAACAAATCCTACACATTTAATAGCTTAAAGGCTGGTAGGGATTTTGTGTAGAGCAAAATAAACATCTTTTTAAAGAGGGTAAGAAAAATTATTAATATGTAGAATAAAAAAATTTGATAATCAGTACAAAATTTTCTAAGACCAAACACTTTTACTAGAATTAAAATTACAGTTTATAGTTAGAGGATCTAGGTTTGAATCCATAACTCTTTATAGATCAGACTTTCAAAAACCTTACTTTCTCTTCTAGAAAAAAACTGGGGAGAATATATTAATCACTGATTCCCGTATGTTACAGGATTACCATAGGGAATTAAATAATAACTGAGTCTAAATACTACCTCTGGCTAGATACGTTGTTAAACTGGAATCTAGTATTGTATCTTTGGTATCATTTAGGTTTAACATGGACTAGTAAGAAAGGGAAGGAAAAAAAAGAAAGCCCTCAACATGGAATGTCATGAAATCCCTGAAAGTGTGAATATCTGAGTGGCAAACCATGAGCCAAGGTAGGAGACCTTACAGTTAAAATCTTAACCTCAATTTGATAAATAAAATCTTTCTTTCACTTACATTATTTACTGTATTGCTACCAATTCTGTTATTTTGTCATATTGACACCCAGTGGACAACAAGGGAATATATACCCATCTTGAACATTATTAAAACACTCATTTCATAAGAACTGGAAAAATCCTTTTGTAACAAAACTATCAACACATAAATTTAACTTTTGATGATTTAGAAGCACATATTTCTGCATAATTTTAAAATAGATTTTAAAGCAATTAGTGTTTGGTACTTGAACTAGGGTCTCAAAAATCAATAATCACTGATCATTATGGAGAAAGCTTGATGAACAAAATGCTAAAAAAAAAAAAAAAAAGATCTGCTGATTAGTGACAGATCATTTTATCCCCCATAAACATAAAAGTCCCATTAATAGTCTTTACGGAGTTACAAGCATGTCATGAAGCACTTCAGTGCGGAAGCCTCGTATGATGGCAACAGGGCTGAGGCGGATAGCACGCGACTTTAGTTCTGGTGGAACCTTTCCGGCTTCTAAGAGCTACGCTGCCTACAAGCTGCTTCTTGAACTCTATTGGCCTCACTAAGGCAACAGATGTGGGTTACATCTACAAGGTCGTTAAGATCCACTAGCCTGTGATTTTATGATTTATGAAAACTGAGCCATAAATGATGGGCTTGAGTTATAAAACCACCATCTGCAGAGAAAAAGCGAAGGACTCTATAGCATATTCCACACGCACAGAAATATAATCAGTTCCACTAGACTGTCCTTTAAACATCAAGAGAAATTGGCAAACTCTAAGTTTATCAGGACCTCTATAAATTATTTTTAAAATTCCTTTACTTCTTATTAAATATGATGAATAGAGAACACATATATATACATACATATTTTGCTTGTTTACTTACAATTTGCCAGGCACTTCATGGCAGATAACACCCAGTGAGGAAGGTCGTCTATACAAAAAAAATTTATATTGCTTAGTAAATCACACTATTTTTGATAGTATATTAAAACTTTACACTAATTATACCCAAAAACATATATACACACTTATGTATATATATGCATGTTACCAGGATTAAAAATCTGAGTATTAGGGTGCATCCACAGTGACGCTTACTTGTTAAATCTTCCATTAGCCACTACCTGAAATATGCTGCCTAAAATCTAGCAGTTCTTTGATGCCAACATAAAAGCCATACTTTACTTGAAAAGTTTACGGTTATAAAGAACAGAAAGTTTGAATAAGAGAATATTCTGTTAAGTGATTTTAGGTAATGAAAGAAGGGACTGGACCAGAGCTAGATGCATATGCAACAAAGTTCTTAAGTTTTTGCTTTCGTTCTTGCCAACAGGAAAAAACTCAAGTAATGCGTGGCAGTTAATTCTACAGGCAGCAACTGATTATAAAAAATGAGGCAACACTTTTGAGATTTACTGACACATTTCTTGAAATGCTAAGTTTTGTAGCACATCTGGCTTGAATTATATTCCTCATTTTTCCATCTTATACCTAAAATTAATACATTATAAAAGTATATGTAATAAAGTCAGTAATCTTTAAAATATCAGCTTTCAGACTTTGGGCTTATTTTATTGTGTGTTAACTCAGTTTTGCATGTATGTCCTGACCCACGTAAATTTATATGTAACTACTCATGTAAGCTCCAGGAAGGCATGACCATTTCTCTCTTATCACTAAATCTTTAGCATAATATTAGCCTGATACACTGGGGGTCCTCACTAAAATGTAGTTAATCAATAATTTTATATGCATACCTTGTGGGCGTCTAGTCCTGCCATCCAAAAATTTATGCATAAATCCACTCAGTAGCTAAAATAATGGTATGAATAATATTCACTTAAAATGATTACTAAAGGGGTGCCGGCGGCTCAGTCAGTTAAATGTCTGCCTTCTGCTTGGGTCATGATCCCAGGGTCCTGGGATCGAGCCCCACTCTGGGCTCCTGCTTGATGGGGAGCCTGCTTCTCCCTCTCCCTCTGCCCTTCCTTCTGTTTGTGCTGCTCCCCCTGCTTGTGTGCTCTCTGTCAAGTAAATACATTAAATCTTTAAAAAATAAATAAGAGGAGTACTAAAGCACCTATGATAAAACAACAATCTCCCCTCGATGGTCTCTCAGTTAAAGTATTGTGCTTTCTATATTTTGAGTCTCTCTGCACCCCTCCTAGAGCTGCAATCTATGTTGGCAAGTTTAAAAGATATTCCAACTTCTGTCATTGATACCAACCTGATTTGTCTTGCAGTATAACTATTCCGTGTTTGCTTGTATTGGTCATGTTGTACATTACGTACTGAGGAACTACTTGCTTTGGATTTACGACTTCTTCTAGGGATGGCACACCTAAAATGGTTTGCAGGCTAAACAGAAGAAACAATATAAACTTCTTTTTCTCCATAAAATTAAGTGGAATAGGATATAAATATGAAAGAGTAAGAATGGCAAACGAAGCCATCAGAATATTTCTCTCTTAAACCAAACTTACAAGGTTTATATTTAGTATCCATTTTCAAATATATTTATCTTAGTAACCTTGAAAGGATTCCAATATAAGACCCCAAACTATAGCTATAGCTTTGATTCAAAGAAAAAATAAACCACACTGTAAACATTCTATTTCTATTATACTAGAACTATAGCAAGAATATTTATTAAGAAACACATCTGGGTTACATCCTAAGCCTTTTTGCATTTGTATATCTTGATAAAAATGTCAAATTAACATACTAAACACCTCTGGAACTTTGTTAGGGCTTAGCTTTAGCTTACTAGATCAGAATAACAGATCTCCAAACTTCTTCAACATCTTCCCGGCTTATCTCTCTATTATCAACTGAGTTTTCTTGATCTTCATGGATTATTTTATGGTTCATTTTCTCTATATTTTCCTGGAAAAAAATTACTTTGGTTTAATATGTTATGCTCGAATTAAGGAAATCCTGAGCTGGTGTAATTCCTAGTATTTCGTAATTCTATTGGTAAACAGTCTACTGTGAGGCTATAAGCAGGTGTCAGCTGGAGAAATAATGTTAACATACGGTAATAGAGCTCTCACTCATAGCTGCCCTTACTACCCTCAAATCAATTTAAAAAAAAAAAGTCTTAAATTACAAATACTATTTCAACTATGTTTCACTACCATTTTTATAATTATTCCTATGGGTTCTATTATTGTACGATAAAATTATACACATATTTTTGGAAAATAATGTAGGTTAAGAGACTTCAGTATTGGCTTCAAAGATTTATATACTTTTAATGATTTTATAATTAAGTACATGGTAATTATATTTAAATTAGTAATTAGTAAAATGGATATTTTACCTGAGAGAAATGTAATCCAAGTTTTTTAGGAGTTCTACGAGATAAATTTCGTAATTTAAAAATGCTATCTTTATCTTTGGAAAAGTTTTCTATGCTGTTTTTTCTCAATTCTGGATGCCTTCGTGGAAGACTTTTAAGCGGAGAATTTGCAGGAAATCTGGTGTGAGAATAATAAGCACTTAAATAACGTGAGATCAGAAACAGATTTTTAATGCCTGTTTATCTAAAAAAAAAAATACGTCACAAAAAGAACTGAATTTATTTATATTCTCAAGGAATAAAGATTCTACATAAATCGATTTTCCCAGTAAACCTTTAAAAAATATTTTGTTTCCTACTTACCTTAATATACTGTACATACATATTTTAACTTTTATATCTGAATAATTCAGAGTTACTTGGATCAATTCTGTTGAAGACTAGTTACATTTTCTAGATTTCTTTGATAAGCTATATAATTTATAAATATTTTCTGGGTTTTGTTGCTTGTTCTGATTTCCAGACCTTGTCTCTGTTACTCTTTTTGATTATAATGCTTTTTCCCCCTGCTCCAGTATAATAAAATATTTCAGATACAAAAAAGTACAGAAAATATAAACATCCATGTATGTAATCATCAATCGAGCAATTGTTAACATTTTACTAAAGACTTCATTATTATTTTTTGAAAAAGCAAAGAATTTCTTTGCTTTTTCTATTTTTCTCTCTTTTTTAGGGAAGCCATTAACTTGCAGTTAGTATATTTCCTTCTTGCTCATGTTTTTATATTTTTAATATACATAATATAGGGTTTGGTGTATTGTATCTTACACATTAAAAATATGCAAAAGTTTTTAGTGATCTCAGAAATTCTTTCTATTCCACAGTCCTAAAAATATTTTTTTTTATATTCCTTCATAAGAGTTTCATTTTCATATTTAGGTATTTATTTATTTTTAAAGATCTTATTTATTCATGAGAGAGACAGAAAGAGGCAGAGACACAGGCACAGGGAAAAGCAGGCTCCCTGCAAAGAGCCTGATGTGGGACTCGATCCTGGGACCCTGGATCATGACCCGAGCCAAAGGCAGATGCTCAACCACTGAGCCACCCAGGTGCCCTTCATATTTAGGTATTAATCCATGTATAACTTATACCAATTTCCCATATACAGTTGATCCTTGAACATGGGTTTGAGCAGTGCAGCTCATTTATACACAATTAAAAAAAAATACAGTATAGTAGGGGCGCCTGGGTGGCTCAGTCAGCTAAGCATCTGCCTCCGGCTGAGGTAACGATCCCAGGGGCCTGGGATTGAGCCCCATATTGGGCTTCCTGCTCTGTGTAGAGCCTGCTTCTCCCTCCGCCCGCCGTTCCCCATTTGTGCTCTCTCTCAGTTGGAGGTTCTCTTTTGCTTAGGTCATGAGTGACAATACAAAGGCTGCATTGGAGAATTGCTTGTATAGATCTCATAGGCTTGTTTTGAGAATTATTATATATGAACATGCCTGAAACAGTGGTTGGCACAAAGTACAAGGTGTTAACTATATCTATGTAGATCTCAGAAAACGATAATCCTTACTTGTAGAAACTCATTGTCAAATAAATTAATAAAATCTTTTAAAAAAGTATATAGTACAATATGTTGGAAGTGTTCTCTTCCTTAGGATTTTAATGACATTTTCTTTTTTCTAGTTTCCTTTACTGTAAGAATACAATTTATAATACATATAACATACAAAATGGGGCAGCCCAGGTGGCTCAGCAGTTTAGCGCTGCCTTCAGCCCAGGGCATCATCATGGAGGCCCGGGATGAGTCCCGCATCGGACTCCCTGCGTGGAGCCTGCTTCTCCCTCTGCCTGTGTCTCTGCCTCTCTCTCTCTCTCTGTGTCTCTCATGAATAAATAAATAAACTCTTTTAAAAAAAAAACCATACAAAATGTGTGCTGGTTATGTATGTTATTAATAAGGCTTCTGGTCAACAGTAGGCTATTAGTAAAGTTTTGGGGGAGTCAAAAATTAAAAGTTATATGTAGATTTTCAACCATGCAAGGAGTCAGTACCTGTAACCCCTGCATTATTCAAGGATCAACCGTATGTATGGGTTTGTTTTATTAGTACTTAATTGCTTTAAGCCCAGATATCAAATAGGGCAATTCTCCCCTCCTCACCTCAAAATAGCCTTGAACTTTTATATTACTAAATGAACTTCAGAATCTGCTTGTCAAACTCTAAAAAAAAATTAAATGGAGTTTTGAATGAAAATGCGCTGAATTTACATGTCAATCTAGGGAAAAATGACTTATTTATGATAGTAAGTCTTTTGATTCATCAGCAGGCTATCTTCCTCCACTTACTACCTTCAATATAATTTTATACTTTTGTCCAGTAAGGCCTTACACATTTTTGGTAAAGTTTATTTCTAAGTACTTTATAATTTTGTTATCAATGTAAAACACCAGAGGCAGAGAAACTAGTTGAAGAATTACGGAGAATTCCAGGTAAGAGAGAAAAATGGTCTAACAAAAAGAACCATCAGAGTGGATGGACAGATAGAGAACTACTGAAGCAGTACAACAGACACGGTTTGTTAATTAAATATCACTTAAAGGGGAGAAGAAAAGAATCAAAGCAGCTCTAGGGGAGACAGTGCCATTCACTTAGGTGTGGATATAAGAAGACAGATTTAGGTTAAGAGATGACACTGACTTTTCTGTTATATCTGAAATGCCTAATGGGCAAAAAAAATGGGTCTAAAGCCCAGGAGATATATTTGGGTTGGAAGTTTGAAAGTTATAAGGAGCGTAGGTGAAGACATGGCAAGAGATTGCCCAGGGAGAGAGGTGAAGCGAAGGTAAGCCTGGGGCCTTGAGAACCAGTAACAGCCCCCTGATGACTAACAGCAAAGGTGCTCACAGAGGCCACTGAGCAGCAGCTGAGAGAGGACGGATTTGTAGAGAGTCACACAAAATGAACTGTCCATATGCTTGTTATTGCAGTTTAGTTGTCCAGCATAAATCATCTTTGATACATAGGCAAGAATCAGCTTCCAAGACATTTCATTTGAACAGGACTAATTTTGCAGAGAAAAAAATGCAGGGGTTTAAGAATCCAAGGACCTTGTGACCTGTGTCCTGTGTGCGTGAGAGAAAAAGCAATTGTGCTGGCCTGAGGGAGTCAAGAGGCTCCACCTCCACCGGGAAAGGCACAGTAGCAAGGTCGGGGGAGTAACCTGACAAAGGTCTACAGTGTTTCAAGGTGGAGGAACCTATGTCAGAGCCATCTAACAGGATTTAATGAAGCCTGGTTTCAGGGCTTCATCTCATAGCTCCCAAAAAGGAGCTAATACCTATCCTGTTTAACTATCTAGGGACTGAATAAGAAAACATGTGAATCATAAAGCAGGGCTTCTGATACATGTAAATCCTTAATAAAAATTTGCTACTATTTATTTTACCACATGTATTCTTAGATTATATAAGGTTGTATGTTACTTGAATACAAGGACCTGTGAAAATTTGTCTTATGGTTCTTAAATCTGTGAAACTAAAGGTTAATTACAATTTGTTCTTGAAATGGTATAGACTTCAGAATATGTAGAAGTGATAATATCTCATTCTTTTTTGTCCCAATGGTTATTTTATTAACATATAACATTTAAAAGTCTTAATTGTGCAGCAATTAACTTTAACTTCTAAGTGCTTTTAATTGCACTAAGAGCAGTACGTTTTATAAAGAAGACATTATTTCTTCCGAAGAAACTGCAATTTTGGGAAAAGTATTATGGAAGTGGAGTTAAATTTTATCAAATAATTCAGTTTTGCAAATTATTTATCTGTTCAGTACCTGAATAGCTGACTGTTGTCATCAAGATTTTCTGATCCCCATCTGCCTTTGATATCTTCAATTACATGATTCTTAAGGAATTTTCTCAACAGTTGGAGAGTCTGTTGCCTTGTAACTTCAGGACCAAAATTGTTATTATTTCTTAATAGGTCATAAAGCCAATCCACTGCTTCTTCTGCTGTAAAACAATTGCCATATTTTTTAAAGTGTTGCCTGTGTTTTCGTAGAGGCATTCCTGCTCGGAAAGATGTGGTAATTTCATTCCACTGCAGAAAGAAAATATATAGATTTTAAAATTAACAAAGAATATCTTACCGATTTGAAACAAATCAAAGAAAATTATTTTATTTCATCTGATTACATCATAAAAATTCATGAAGAAATCATTCATCCTATTTACTACAGAAAATTTTGTATCTTGTATTGATTTTTCTTTATTAATCCTAGTATTGTACTAGTGTTTCTTTGTAATAGTTTTTGACTAAAAGGCTAGTTGGCCTATTTAGGAAACCTGCAAATAATGAAAGACTGCAATGAACCTGCCTCTTAGTGTTTAACAGGGAAGACATTCTTTTTTTTTTTTTTTTACACCTCAACTAATATGAGTAAAATGCTAGTTGCATTTGTGTCAGACACTGCTTTACATTCATTAGTTCACTTTCATTCTCACGATTCTATGAATAGGTACTAAGGTGGGGGGGGGATAATCGCATCACTCTAATGGAGAAATCCTATCTTAGGGGTCAAGACCTCTGACCTCTAATCCCAACTCTGCCCCACAGCTATGTCATCACTCATCTGAACTTCGCGGCCCCCACGCCCACAGCACAAAATTTAAGAGTCGAAAACACAGAATTCTTTCCTTCCCACCTCCTCGTGCTACGTTTACTTGGCCCAGAAACCCACGGAGCCGTGGCTCGGCCAGGGACCCAGACCAGAGGCCCTTGCACAGCGTGTCCTCCGGGATGTCCTCCCCGGGGCGTGGGCGTCCCGAGCCCCACGTTACCAATGTGGAAACTGAGGCTCAGGGAGTGAGGTCGCCCTCTAGGGCTCCTACCCAGTGGCGCTGCGCCCTCTTGGACTGAAAATGTCGATGCACAAAGACCCGGCGGAGTACAAGAGCGCTGCCCGCCAGCCGCGGCCGCCGCCCGGCCCTGGATCCGCGGGGGGGCCCGACTGTGCTTCTGGGCCTAGCTTTAAAAGGTGCGGCTGTGCCCAGAGCAGGTGGGTCGGTACCGCCCGCCTCCAGGTAGCAGGTGCAGCGGCGCCAAGCTGTGCCCCTCGGGCTGACTCCTCGGCTGTCCCCCCTGCGCTGTGTTCCTCGGCCTGTCCCACCCCCCGGCCTGTCCCCCCCCCGGGCTGTCCCCCTCCAGCTCTCCCCCTGGACTGTCCCCCCGGCCTGTCCCCCCGGGCTGTCCCCCTCCAGCTCTCCCCCCGGGCTGTCCCCCTCCAGCTCTCCCCCTGGACTGTCCCCCTGGCCTGTCCCCCTGGCCTGTCCCCCCGGGCTGTCCCCCTGGACTGTCCCCCCCAGCTGTCCCCCTCCAGCTGTCCCCCCTGGACTGTCCCCCCCAGCTGTTCCCCCCGGGCTGTCCCCCTCCAGCTGTCCCCCTGGACTGTCCCCCCCAACTGTCCCCCCGGCCTGTCCCCCCCAGCTGTCCCCCCCGGGCTGTCCCCCTCCAGCTGTCCCCCTTGGACTGTCCCCCCCAGCTGTCCCCCCAGCTGTTCCCCCCGGGCTGTCCCCCTCCAGCTGTCCCCCTGGACTGTCCCCCCGGCCTGTCCCCCCCAGCTGTCCCCCCGGGCTGTCCCCCTCCAGCTGTCCCCCTGGACTGTCCCCCCCAACTGTCCCCCCGGCCTGTCCCCCTGGACTGTCCCCCCCAGCTGTCCCCCCCGGGCTGTCCCCCTCCAGCTGTCCCCCCTGGACTGTCCCCCCGGGCTGTCCCCCTCCAGCTGTCCCCCTGGACTGTCCCCCTGGACTGTCCCCCTGGCCTGTCCCCCTGGACTGTCCCCCTGAGCTGTCCCCCCCAGGCTGTCCCCCTCCAGCTGTCCCCCCTGGACTGTCCCCCCCAGCTGTCCCCCCCGGGCTGTCCCCCTCCAGCTGTCCCCCTGGACTGTCCCCCTGGACTGTCCCCCAGGCCTGTCCCCCTGGACTGTCCCCCCCAGCTGTCCCCCCCGGGCTGTCCCCCTCCAGCTGTCCCCCCTGGACTGTCCCCCCCAGCTGTCCCCCCCGGGCTGTCCCCCTCCAGCTGTCCCCCTGGACTGTCCCCCTGGACTGTCCCCCCGGCCTGTCCCCCTGGACTGTCCCCCCCAGCTGTCCCCCCCGGGCTGTCACCCTCCAGCTGTCCCCCCTGGACTGTCCCCCCCAGCTGTCCCCCCCGGGCTGTCCCCCTCCAGCTGTCCCCCTGGACTGTCCCCCTGGACTGTCCCCCTGGCCTGTCCCCCTGGACTGTCCCCCCCAGCTGTCCCCCCCAGGCTGTCCCCCTCCAGCTGTCCCCCCTGGACTGTCCCCCCCAGCTGTCCCCCCCGGGCTGTCCCCCCCGGCCTGTCCCCCTGGACTGTCCCCCCCGGGCTGTCCCCCCCCAGCTGTCCCCCCGGCCTGTCCCCCCCGGCCTGTCCCCCTGGACTGTCCCCCCCAGCTGTCCCCCCCGGGCTGTCCCCCCCCAGCTGTCCCCCCGGCCTGTCCCCCCCGGCCTGTCCCCCTGGACTGTCCCCCCCAGCTGTCCCCCCCCAGCTGTCCCCCCCGGGCTGTCCTCCTCCAGCTGTCCCCCCGGCCTGTCCCCCTGGACTGTCCCCCCAGCTGTCCCCCCCGGGCTGTCCCCCCCCAGCTGTCCCCCCGGCCTGTCCCCCCTGGCCTGTCCCCCTGGACTGTCCCCCCCAGCTGTCCCCCCCCAGCTGTCCCCCCCGGGCTGTCCTCCTCCAGCTGTCCCCCCGGCCTGTCCCCCTGGACTGTCCCCCCAGCTGTCCCCCCCGGGCTGTCCCCCTCCAGCTGTCCTTCCTGGCCTGTCCCCCTCCAGCTGTCCCCTCCGGCCGTCCCCCCTCCGGCTGTCCCCCCCCGCCCCCCCCCCCCCCCGCTGTCCCCCGGGCCGACCCCCTCTGCCACCTCCGGGTACCGGGTCCGTCTCCGGGGCGCAGGGCCGAGGGCGTGGCGAGGCCGGGCGGGGAGCGGTGCCGTGGGAGGGTCGAGCCCTCGGGGCGCGCGGGGGCCGCGGGCCGGGTCCCCCCTCCCCCGCCGGGGCTGGACTTACCAGTCTGGTGGCCCGGTACGGCCCGGGGGGCACAGCCCGGCCCTCCATGCGGCCCGTCAGCGCGCCCCGCGGGGCATGGCGGGGGGGCGGGGCCCGGGGGAGCCGGGGGAGCGGAGGGGAGCCGGGGGAGCCGGGGGAGCCGGGGGCCGGGGGGTCAGGGGGCCGGGGAGCCGCGGGCCCAGCGCAACCGTCCTCCGCGCCGCGGGTTTGAACTGCGCTGGGGCTGCGCTGATTGGCCGGCCGCGGGGTCACGTGGGGCGGGGCCTTCCCGGGGGGCGGGGCTGCGGCCGGGGCGGGGCGGGGCGGGGTCCGGAGCGGGGACCCGGACGGCGACGGGGGCGGGGACGGGGACCCGGACGGGGACGGGGACGGGGGCGGGGAGGTCGCGGTTCCCCCCGCAGCGTGGGGCGCCCGGTCCCTCCCGAGCTGCGCGCGGCGCGGCCTGGGGGGAGGAAGGAGCCACCCTCGGGGGAAGAGGCGGGGGGAGCGCGAGCCCGGTCCTGCAGCCGCCCCGACCTGGGTGCCGGGCTGGGTGTGGGGCTGGGTGCGGGGCTGGGTGCCGGGCTCAGTGGGAGGCTGAGTGCGGGGCTGGGTGCGGGGCTGGGTGCCGGGCTGGGTGCGGGGCTGGGTGCGGGGCTGGGTGCGGGGCTGGGTGTGGGGCTGGGTGTGGGGCTGGGTGCCGGGCTCAGTGGGAGGCTGAGTGCTGGGCTGGGTGCGGGGCTGGGTGCTGGGCTCAGTGGGAGGCTGCGTGCGGGGCTGGGTGCGGGGCTGTAGCCAGAGCGTCGCGGGGCGGGGGCGCCGAGTGTCACCGCCCTTGGGCTGCCCCGAAAGCCCCGGGGGGGAGGCTGTGGGCCCCGCTCCCACCGGGCCTGCGGAGAGGGACCCGAGGCGGCCTCGGTGACGCCCCTCCCCCCGCCGGCCGGGGCCTCCCGCAGGAAGGACCTGCCCTGTGTGTCCGAGAAGCCTGCTTCTGCTTAAATCCCCATCGTACACTTAAAAACTCCGCGGGCTTTTAGCAAACGTGCAACAAGCGTCGTTTTCCGGGTGAGGCGCGCCAAGCCCGGAGCGTCCAGGGACTCGCGCAGAGTCCAGGCGCCGGGCGGGGTTAGGCTCCCGCACCACAGTCCGACACCCCCTGTGGGCCACCGGGAGGCTACAGAACAGTTTGGAAATTAACCAGCAATTTATTTATTTATTATTATTTTTAGAGATTTATTTACTTATTTATGGGAGAGAGAGACAGAGAGAAGCAGGGGAGAAGCAGGCTCCACGCAGGGAGCCCGACGTAGGACTCGATCCCGGGACCCGGGGGCTCGCCCTGGGCCCAAGGCAGGTGCTCCACCGCTGGGCCCCCCGACTGCCCTTAACCAGCAATTTAGGAGGATAGGACTGAGCGGGCAGGGCAGGTTCCCAGGGAAGGTTTCCCAGGGAAGGAGGGCAATGGCCTGCAGTCCGCCGCAGCCAGGGACCCCGGGGCCATTCAGACGGATCTGCTTTCTGAACAGGATCAGGGATGGGAACTTTCAAAAGCCACTCGGTGAACACCAACCATCTCCTCAATTTCGTAGTTTTGTGAAGAAGTAGATGTTACAAAGTGACCTGAGCCACCATTTACCTGGCTTTATGACATTGTCCTTTCTTTTGCCTCCTATTTCTCTTCCGAGGGGCGTGGAGGTGAGGATGTGACCGCCAAATTCACTTTGCATTTTGGCTTAGCTCCTTCGTGGAGCACGATCTCATTGCAGCCTTTCATATTGCCTCACCTCCCCTAAGTTTCTAAGACATAATGGTGCAAAACTAACTTAAAATGATAAAGTGTCCTCTGACGTGTTTCACAGGGAAGCAAGGAAAGTAAATCCAAACTTTTCACAGCAGAATGGTTGGAGAAGTTCTAAAAAGGCATGCAACGAGATGTAGGTGTCACAGCTTGGGAAAGCCTCCGAGACTCTTCCAGCTGCTCCCATTGCACCTTTGGACTTGCTGAGCATCATTCACCTTCATGTGGACTATTTGTGTAGATAAGAAAATATCTAAAAGTTAGGGTTTTGTCAAATACTGGTGGTTTAGATTTCCTTCGTAAACTTTGTATATTTCTACTCTTAGTAACTATTGATATAGTAGTTTGATTTTTGGAAGTAATTTTATTCCTCTCATTCCCTGGTTTTTTGGATTCCCTTCACCATTTTTTCCCTCATTCCCCTCCCCCAGGATTTCTCAGGTGGGTAAAAGACCACCTCATTAGGATCACCATGGATACCTGTTACACGCTGATTCTTGGGATTCACCAAATAGTTTTGGGGAGCATGCGTGTGTGTGTGTGTGTGCATGTATGTGTATATGTGTAGTAGGTACAGGGTACATTCCTAGGGATGGAGGAGCTTGGATTTCTCAAGATTTTGTGGAGTGACCTCATACAGTGCCCACAGGCCACCTACCTGTAGACTCTATGAGAGAAATATGAACCTCTGTTAATTCAATTGTAGATGTGTGTGAACCTAATCCTAATTGATAGAACAAATAAAAAAAAAGATGTAGCATCACCTCTTAAATATGATGAAACAAAATATGATGAAACACAAAATTTTCCTACCCATACAAAATTATCTATCTCAGCAAGCTTTTCTTGCGTTGCCTGCAGTTTCCTTTAGTCCCACTAGAATATAAGTTCTAGAGCAGAGACTTTATCTAGTTTGTTCACTATTCATTCCAGATGCTAAACAGCCCGTATGAATTTAATAGGAGTTTAAATAAATATTTGGTGAGTGGATGAGTTTTTCTTCGTATCACTAAAACAAAGATTGTATATGGGTGATATGTATCCAATTACCTTTTCTTACTAGGTAACTTTTTATAAAATATTTCTGCACATTTGTAAGATTCATTTATTTTTGATGTTTAGCCATTCCATCATTCCATATGTTTAGTAATGAGCCTAATTTCATAAATCTTAACTAATATTTGGTTTGGTCTGAGAAAATTTCCTCTTTTTATTTTGAATTGCTCCAGTCTGTTTTCCTCCCTGCCTTTGAAAGTGTTATTGGCTGTTTAATGTCCTGATTCTTATTTTTCTAATGTCCTTCCTTCTATAATTTTCATTTTACTGTTTTTTTTTTTCCTGTAAGTTTTGAGATAATTCTTCCAACTGAGCTTTGAATTCAGTGGTCCAATTTCCTTTACACCTTTATATTTTATAGTAACTCACTATAAAATGCTCAAAATGATCTTCTTTGAACCTCTGGGTTTTTAAAAGATTTTATTTATTTATTCGAAAGAGAGAAGATGAGCCAGGGGAAGGACAGAGGGAGAAGCAGACTCTCTTCTGAGCAGGAAGCCAGATGTGGCTCCATCCCGGGACCCTCAGATCATGACCTCAGCTGAAGGCAGACACTTAACCAATTGAGCCACCCAGTGCCCCAACTGCTGATCTTTTTATTGTATGCATTGATTTTCTTTAATTTATATGTTCTTGTAAGAGATTTTTTTTTTTTTTAATTTGCCATCAGTAACTGATGACTCACTGAGATGAGTCCTAGTAAATACTGGGTAAGTCCGTGAAAATATTAAAATAGCTTTTTTTTTTATTTTTTTATTTTGCAACCATCCATTTCCCAGATCTTGCATTCCCAAGTATGTAGACAGCTGTTATATTTTAGGGTGGAGGCATAGTTGGCCCTCGTTTTGTCTGTCAATTAGCTCTCATTTCTTTTGGGAACTGCATGCCTTCTCACTTGGAGAACTACTTCTACTATAATGTGTATTCTGAACGGACTCTTGTATGTTCCTTGCTCTCAGGAATGAACCCAATATAACTGAGTTATAGCATTCCGTTATAGCTCCGCTGATTCAGTGGGGTGCTCATGTGACCAAACTGAGTGAAGGAGAGTCCTTTGAGGTTGTTTTGTTTTGTTTTGTTTTCAGATTGGGTCAAGAGGGAAGAGCCATCTTTTTCCGGTCACTACATTGAGAAAATACAAACCAGGAGCCAATGTTGGCTATAGTTATAGCTGAATGAGACTTAAACTCTATAAAATACACTGATGCTTAAAGAGGAAGAGAAATGTAAGCTAGAGAGTACTGGTTTTATTCTTTCTGAGGGTAGTTAACATCTCTAGAATTCGATTACATGGTACAATAAGATGTTTGTTTGCATGGATTTTTGTTACTTACCATCCAAAGATCTCCAGTAAAAGAATTTTTTCAAGAGGGCTAATGATATTTCTCAGGAAGGATGCCATTCAACTCCCCAGTAAGGTCTCATGTCATTTCAGTGTGTCACTGAGCTCTATATAGATGACAGAGAAGCCGTGTACCTACATTTGGGAGATTCCTAGAATTGCTCACAATCAGGTGCTGGGCTTCCTGAAGAGCTTCTCACATGTTTGACAACTAAGCTAATTTTGGGACCTAAGACTTGTCTTTATGGGTGGGGGGGTTACCTCCTGAGATTTCTAGTCTCCTACCTAGTATATAGTATATGAAAACCCCTAACTCACTTCTCCAGAGCTTCTATGAAGTCCCAAAGTTTCAAGCACAATATACAAGTCTACTGAAACTTGGGAAGAAGAGGATGACAGGGACCTGTGGTTAGGTGGCCATATTCCATACTTTTCTGTGTTGTGTTTTTATGTAGTTGAACAATTTATAGTAAAGAAACTTTTGGGGTTAAGAAGACTATGAGGAATTCAATTATGTGATTTTCCCCCCCTCATTCAAGATTGTATTAACCAGCCTCAAGATTGTGTAAGACAGCCCCCAATGATTCATGCTTCTTGCTGTTCATGTCCTTAAGTTGCTCCATCACAAGCCAGGTAGGGCCAACCTGGGTAACCAACAGGATGTTGCAGAAATGAGCATGAATCTTGACACTAGATCTTAAAAGGAATTCCTGTTCCTTCCATGCTATCTATCCTTGGATCATTTGTTCTAGGGGAAGTCAGCGGCCATATCATGGGGCTCTGACAAAGGGACGGTCACTCTGGCAAAATAACAATGTCTTTCTCTTGGAGATTAAAACTTGCAATTGGTCATGAAAATAAAGAATTAAAATTAAATATAAATTAAAATATAAAAAAAAATTAAAATATAAGAATTTAATGGCAATAACGGAGGTATCTTTAAAATGCTAAGAGAGTGTCAGAGGAAGACAGGGAAAGACGGGAGGTTTGTAGCTGAGGCCTAATGGGGACTAGAAGGAGAAGTAGGAATTTGATGTTCAGCTGATGAACAAGACCATGATAATAAAAATAGCAGTGATCATCCCTAGATCTTTCATTCATGTCTGGGAGAACTCAATAGAAGGGGACGGTGGATGCTTTCCCACCTTTCTCCCTGTGGTTTATGTGTAATTTTTGCATAATTGCACATTAGATCTCGGTGGCTTGCCTCTGGAGTTCTCTGTTCAGTAGCACGTCAGTGTACTGCTCTGCGCTTGCTCACTCCTAGACCGTACACACGTACGGGTGTTCAGAGGCAGGGAATTGAACGTTCCCTTAAAAACTAATAGCTACATTTAATAGCTTTTCACATGGCAATACTGCATATGAATGTGTAAACTAATCTCTGAAAACAGAATCAGTATATCCCGTGTGTGCGTGTGTGTGGGTGTGCATAAGATTGAGATTCAGATTAAAAAAATAATTGGGTGTATATGGGGTATTCAAGCTAATTTGAATTTCTTTGTTTAACTAGAATACTATTAGCTTCAGCATTATTGTTGAAAATCTTTCTAAAATAAATCCCTTTTCTTTGAGGTCTTGTTGATGCTTAGAAATGCGTATTAGAAATTGCACGGGAAAATTTTTAATTCAGTAACTTTCGATTTTATTCTAGTTAAGATTTTACTATACTTGAATATTATCACACTTAGGTCCCTCCCCTTGGATTCCTTCTGCTTGAATAATTCTAATTTGTGTGCGCATGTGTGTTCAGTGCATGAAAAAAAAGTAATACGATGTCATAGATTATATTCAACCATTAATGTGGAACTTTATTTTTTTCCTCAAAGTCATTCATATGAAGTAGTTTCCCTTATATTTTCCTTCATTCTATTTGCTTTTTTTTTTTTTTTCTTATTCTTTTGTCTCTTCTGGTGGAGAGCAGTAAGGGGGGAAGCGGTAGTCTAGTCTTCTAGACTTCTTTTGATATGTCGTTTTATAGACATAATCTACATTGCTTTGAATGTTAATGCCAGATTATTATTATTTTTTACTCTGTATACTATCCTGGATGGAGAAAGATTTATTAATGAATTTCAGTAAGTATACAGAGAAAATGCTAATGTAATATATAACAATCAAATGTCCGAGTTTGCCCTTGTTTAATATGACTTCTATGTTTTTCTATTAAAGGTAATCCATTAAAAATTAATCCGTAGCTGTACAAGTGTATGTTTCTAAGACATATCTTAGAATGTGGAATATGTATGTATTCTCAAATCAGAAAAAAAAAAAAATCCTGGGATCCCTGGGTGGCGCAGCGGTTTAGCGCCTGCCTTTGGCCCAGGGCACAGTCCTGGAGACCCGGGATTGAGTCCCACGTCGGGCTCCCGGTGCATGGAGCCTGCTTCTCCCTCTGCCTGTGTCTCTGCCTCTCTCTCTCTCTCTCTCTGTGACTATCATAAATAAATAAAAAAAAAATTTAATAAAAAAAAATTAAAAAAAATCCTTTGGTGGACTGCCCTGTAACCACAGTATGTGCATGAGAAATGTGGTGAACTCAGGGTGTGACAATTACATTGGGAGAAGGGGGTTATAGAGGAAAGGGCAATTTGTCAATGTCTTGGTGAGAAAAGGCTACATGAAGTTTGTAACTGACTCTTTGCCTTGCAGGACAGTCATGGATCGAGGAACGTGCTCTCCTAGTATGGTGGATGTTTACCGATGGATTACACAGCTCTGCTTTCCCTTTTTCATCTTTATAAACCCAGATCATTCGTATACCTTCCATCCCTTTGATCCATGGCCCATAAATTCAGCTGCAGGTGTAGCCCTGGATTGCCTTAAGCAACTAAGAATATTAAGTTGCCTTGGATGCAATGAATTTTGATTGGATTTAAGCCAATGACTATGTTGAATGTGCCATGTTTTGTAAAAGTCCTTCCAGGTCCTATAGGAGGGTTTTGGAGGCAAGGAGACACACAACTGGGGATGGCTAACGACTACAAAACATTTGGCAGCTTCCATACGTAAGAGGGAAATCCCAAAATCGTACTCTTGTGCAATTAGAATGTGAGAGTCAGGAACGGGTTCTAGAATCACAGACATGATTAGGAAGTTGTCTTGCGTTTTCAGCTGTAACAATAATCATTAGTAGCAGGTTCAAGGAACTTAACCTGTGAGGTTCAAGGATTGACACCTAAAAATAGCCCTTCCTTAACTTTAATTCTTCCCTATTGCACATTGTGCATTACAGGACAATTATTCCTCAGGGTACGTATAATTGGGGACTAATTTAAGAATTCAACCCAATTTAAAAAATTATTTCTAGGGAAAACTGGGTTCCCAATTCTAACTGAAAGTGATTTATAGATGAGTTTTTCAAATACAACCCACCTATAAATTTAGAATTTATTGTGTCTGTGAGAGGCTTAGTAGTGTAGCAAGCACTGCTCTAGGAAGGAGTCAAAGAACATGGAATCTCCCCTAGCTCTGCTCTTAGGTAGCTATGAGGCCTTCACAAGTCACTATCCTGGTTCTTTAGTTTCTCGTCTGAAAAATGAAGGGTTAAAGTAGATTTCAAAGATTCTTCCTGTTTCAGTAATTTACAAAAAAATTGTCAAATGCCAGACACTCATTTACTTGACAGTGACTTTAATACTAAGTTTTACAAATGTGTTTTGAAAGACATTTTTTCTTCCTTTGATTTTGTTCTTCTGCATCATTAAGTATTATTCATAAGAGCAATTTTACCTTTGGACATTTAATACATTAGTTAGGATTGTTCTAATAATGGTACCAAGATACATCCTGATAAGTTTTTTTGGTTTGGATTTTTTTGAGAGAGAGAGAGAGAGAGAGAGAGGCCATAGTGGGCAGAGGGAGAGAAGGGAGGGAGAGAATCTTAAGCAAACTCCACGCCCAGCATGGAGCCCAACCTGGGGGCTCAACCTCACAACCCTGAGAACGTGACCTGAGCTGAAATCAAGAGTCAGACACTTAACTGACTGAGCCCACCAGGTGCCCCTAGACATAATCTTATTTTTTTTTTTTTAGTGACTCTAAATGACTTTGAATCTTTTCATTTATTTTCCAGTTATTCTTGTGATACATTGATTTGAGAGGACTTTTGTCATTTCCCAAACTAATTATTACTGATGTATAATTTCATTATGTTACTGATTTAATAGTGTTTATTAGAAATTTTCAAACAAATAATTAGTATTTTACATGTACAATGTTATATGCATGTGACATTAGGCATGTAAATAATAATGTGATTAACATTACATATATCTCAAAAAGGTGTACATATATATAAAATACTATCTATATTGTCACTTTTTTTTCAAGATTTTATTTATTCAGGAGAGACACACACACACAGAGAGAGAGAGAGAGAGAGGCAGAGACATACGCAGAGGGAGAAACAGGCTCCAGGCAGGGAGCCCGATGTGGGACTCGATGCCAGGACTCCAGGATCATGACCTGAGCTGAAGGCAGATGCTTAACCACTGAGCCTATTTTATGTCAGGTACTCTGATAGGATCTAGGTGCAAAAAAACATAGAGTTACTGGTTGCAAGGAGCTTATCGTCTTTTGAATAAAATAATCAGGTAAAATGACAATATATGAAAAAATATGCATTGGATGTAAGTGAAATAATTATTAGTGAAATAATCAGGAGGATGATAAATAATATATTCTAGTTTTGAAGTTCAGATAGTTGATAGTATCACATACAAAGCAGAGTGCGGCAAAGGGATGCTGTTTTGGAATGATTATAAATCTTACTCCTCTTTATCTCTTTACCCTGCTTTATTTTTCTTCTTAGACCGTATCAGCATGAACATGGTATATGCTTATATGTATCTGCTTTTATCCACTGGAACATGAACTCCATGAAAGAATGGGTTTACAATGTTTTTGTCCACTACTAAATTCTTAGTGCTTATAGTAGTGCCTGGCACACAGTAGGCATTCAGTAAATACTTGTTGATTAAATGAGTGGCATGCAGATCTGTTACACAGTAATAGCAGAATTCAAGCAAAACTGAAAAATTCCACTTTTTTTTTAAAGGATGTAGCTTATAAGAGTAAATGATTTTTGTGCACAAAAATGTTCACTTTGAACATTCTTTAGTGAAAAAATAGAAAATAAACTAAATTATTATCAAAAGAGGAATAGGTTGCATAAACTGTGCCACGTCCATGCTCTGGAGTAGACATATGTCTACTGACGTGGATAGAACTTCAGGGCGCACTTTTAAGTGGAGAAGTGGCAAAGCAATGCAAATACTCTGATCCAATTTGCATGTGTGCAATTATGTAAATTACCAGGAAAAAAAAAACCTAGAAAAACACACATCAGAGGATCCCTGGATGGCTCCGTGGTTTAGCACCTGCCTTCAGCCTAGGGCAGGGTCCTGGAATCCTGGAATAGGGATGGAGTCCCGTGTTGGGCTCCCTGCATGGAGCCTGCTTCTCCCTCTCCCTCTGCCTGTGTCTCTGTCTCTGTCTCTCTCTGTCTCTCATAATAAATAAATAAAATCTTAACAAAAAAAAACACACACAAAAAAAACATGCATCAGCCTAGGAAAAGTTAAAGATTATGTACTGTTACTCTATGTAAAAATTTTATTCTTTTTATCTACAAGGTTTTTGTTTGTTTGACATTTTTATATTGGGCATGTCTCAGTGTACTATTCAAACACCTGACTGCATAAGCAGATAATACAGTTTCCCAAGCACCATGACAACCATACTAAACCCTGTGAGAGGCATAGGAAAGTCATGAAATCCATCTTCGGGCGGGCCTGGGTGAGGAGGGAACACCACGGCTTATCTTGACAAATAAATTGGACTTACCCAGGTGAAGAAAGGAAAAAAGGAAATCTAATGAGAAGGAATAGCTTATAGAGAGTCACAGAAGTGTGTGAATATAGAGTATTTGGGAGATTGCAAGTCATTTTTATCTGATAGTACAGGAAAGAAAGAACACGCCGCAGCTGCAGAGGGAAGGCAAGGTTCAGATCACGAAGATGCTTGTATGCTACCGAAGGATTTCACATCCCCCCTCCCCAGTCTACCCCTCAGCTATCTTGCTTCTGACGTTGGAAGTCATTTTCCTATAGTCACATTGCAAATGGGAGTCTGACATCAACTTTTGTCTCCCTAGGGTTTCTTTCTTTTTTTTTTTTTTTAATTTTATTTAAACTCAGTTAATTAACTAACATATAGTGTATCAACTTCAGAAGTGAGCTCAGTGATTCATCAGTGGCACATACACCAGTGCTCATTACGTCACGTGCCCTCCTTAGCGCCCGCCACTATTCAGCTATGTGCTCTCGATCACAGAGTTTTTACGAAGAAAGGATGCTGTATTTCATTAAATGCTTTTCCTGCATCTCTTGAGAGGATCATATGGTCCTTGTCCTTTATTAATGTGATGTATCACATTGATTTATAGACGTTGAACCACCCTGCTGCCCAGAAATAATCCTTTTACTGCACTATTGGACCCTATTAGCTAGTATCTTGGTGAGAATTTTTGTATCCATGTTCATCAGGGATATTGGTCTGTAATTTTCCGTTTTTAGTGGGGTCTTTGTCTGTTTTGAGGATCAAGGTAATGCTGGCCTCGTGGAATGTGTTTGGAAGTTTTCCTCCCATTTCTATTTTTTGAAATGGTTTCAGAAGAATAGGCATTAATTCTTCTTTAAATGTTTGGTAGAGTTCCCTTGGGAAGCCATGCAGCCCTGGACTCTTATTGGTTGGAAGATTTTTTGATTACTGTTTCAATTTCTTTGCTGGCTATAGGTCTATTCAGGTTTTCTATTTCTTCTTGTCTCAGTTTTGGTCATTTATACGTTTCTAGGAATGCATCCATTTCTTCCAGATTGCCTGATTTGTTGGCATATAGTTGCTCCTAATACGTTCTTGTAATTGTGTGTATTTCTTCATTGTTGGTTGTGATCTCTCCTCTTTCATTCATGATTTTATTTATTTGGGTCCTTTCTCTTTTCTTTTTGATAAGTCTGACCAGGGGTTTATCAATCTTATAAATTCCTTCAAAGAACCAGTTCCTAGTTTCATCGCTCTGTTATACTATTATTTTTTTTGATATCTCTATCACTGATTTCTGCTTTAATCTCTTATTTCTCATCTCCTACTGGATGTAGGCTTTATTTGCTGTTCTTTTCCCAGCTCCTTTAGGTGTAAGGTTAGCTTGTGTATTTGAGACTTCTTGTTTCTTGAGAAAGGCTTGTAATGCTATATCTATATACTTCCTTTGTAGGACCACCTTGCTGCATCCCAGAGGTTCTGAACTGTTGTTCTCAACTGTTGTTGAATCTGCATTTTCTTCCATGTATTTTTTTAAATTCTTCTTTAATTTCCATGTATTTTTGAAAATTCTTTAATTTCCCAGTTGAGCTATTCATTCTGTAGTAGGTTGCTCTTTAGCTTCCAAGTTTGGAGTTCTTTTCGATTTTCCTCTTGTGATTGAGTTCCAGTTTCAAAGCATTGTGTTCTGGAAATATGCAGGGAATAATCCTGATCTTTTGATACTGATTGAGACCTGGTATGTGACCTATTCTGGAGAATGTTCCATAAGCACTCAAGAAGAATGTGTATTCTGTTGCTTTAGGATGAAATGCTCTGAATATGTCTGTGAAGTCCATCTGCTCCAGTGTGTCATTCAAAGCCCTTGTTTCCTTGATGATCTTCTGCTTAGATTTCTGTCCATTGCTGTGCGTGGGACACTATTATTATCACTATTATTGTTATTGTCAATGAGGTCCTTTAATTTTGTTATTAAATGGTTTATATATTTGGTTAATATGTTTGGCTGCTCCTAAGTTAAGGACATAAATGTTTAAAATTGTTAGATCTTCTTATTGGATAGACTTTTATTATGATACAGTGCCCTTCTTCATCTCTTACTACAGTTTTTGGTTTAAAAATCTAATTTGTCTGATATAAGGATGGCTACTCCAGCTTTCCTTTGATGTCCATTAGCATGATACATGGTTCTTCAGCTCTTCACTTTCAATCTGGAGGTGTCTTTGGGTCTAAAATGAGTCTCTTTAAATAGCATATTGATGGGTCTTCGGGGTTTTTTTTTGTTTTTGTTTTTGTTTTAATGGGTCTTGTTTTATATCCAATCTGATACCTTGTGTCTTTTGATTGGAGCATTTAGCCCATTTACATTTAATAATTACAGAATAATTATTGAAAGATGTGAATTTAGTGCCATCGTATTACCTCTAAAATCACTGTTTCTGTATATTGTCTCTGTTCCTTTCTGGCCTTTGTTACTTTTGGGATCTCTCTTCACTTAAAGGATCCTCTTTAATATATCTTGCAGGCCTGGTTTAGTGATCACAAATTCTTTTAGTCTGTATTTCTTTCCTGGAAGCCCTTTTTCTCTCCTTCTACTCTGAATGACAGCCTTGCTGGATCAAATATTCTTGGCTCCATCTTTTTCTCATTTAGTATGATTAGTAGATCATGGCAATCCTTCCTAGCCTGTTTGTTTGGGGTCTCCAAATTTTAAGCACTCCTGTGGCCTGCACATGCACTGGTCCTCCTGGGGGAGGGGTGGGGAGGGTGAGAGGCTCTCTCCTGCTTCTTGCTGGGCCCCTGCTCAGGGAGTGGTTGGTGACTGAAGTGTTTTGGGTTCATGGAGACCCTGAGCAGAAAGCCTGTGCCTGAGCTCACTGACTCAAATCAGCTTTCCCGCCCCAGCACAAGGGGACTCTGCAGCCCTCAGGCACCTCCATTATTCTTGTGACCCTGGGGATCCTGAGCCCATTCTTTCCTACCTGGGATTCAGCCTGGCTTCACCTCCTGAGTAACTTTCAGGCAAAATTCTAAAAGTTTGAATTTTGCTCCCTGCTGCTTATAACACATTCTGGTACCCACTTACTGAGGCTCCCTCCTGCCATGGTTTATCATCCTATATACCCCCTCAGGTTCATGACTCCACACCTCCTACCTTGCAAAAAGTGGTCACTTTTCTATTTGTAGAATTGTAGCAATTCTTTTCTCATGGCTCTGGTTGATTTTGCAGGTGGGTAGGTTCAGAATGATTTGATAACTATCTAGCCGATTTCCAGGGGCCAGACAAAATCAGGGTCCCCTACTCCTCTGCCATCTTAACTCTTTCCCCTAGAATTTATTTTCTATAGAACAGTCAGTGCAGTTCCCTTTATTATCCCTCTCTATATTGTGATGGCCTGATATTTTATATCTACATACATTAAAAACAAAATGTTTTCAAATATCAAGCATATTTAAAAGAATTATAGAGGATAAGAATAGTCTGTTATATTTTCCCAGATATTTACCATTTCTACTGCTCTTCTTCTCAATGCTATAGGCATCTTTTGGGTATTATTTCCTTCTGTCTGAAGAAATTCCTTTAACGTTTCTTTTGGGACAGATCAACCAGCAAGAAATTCTCTTGGTTTATCTACCTTCATCTGAGACTATCTCTATTTAACCTTCATTCCTAAAAGATAGTTTCTTCGGATATAGAATTTTGGATTGATAATCATTTTCATTCAACATTGAAAGATGTTATTAAATGCTCCATTTCCTTTTGGCCTACGTGAGACAGAGTTATTTGAATAATATTTCCCTGTAAATGATGCATAATTTTTCTCTTGCTATTTTTGTGTTATTTTCTTTGTCTATAGTATTTAGCAGTTTGGTTATGATGGGCCTGGGCATAGATTTCTTTGGGTTTATTCAGTTTTGGTTAACTGAATTTCTTGAACCTGTAGGTTTATGTCTTTCCTTCAAATGTGGGTACTTTTTAGCCATTATTTCTTTAAACAAATTTTTTAATGAACATTTTCTTAATTCTCTGTGACTTAGATGACACCAATATTGGACCTTTTGTTATTGTACTACATATTACTACATATTCCTGTTGTTTTGTGTAATTTAATTTAATTTTATCAGTCATTTTCTCTCAGTTTTTCAGATTATACAATTGCTATTACTTTATCTTCAAATTTACAAATTTTCTTTCTAATCTCTGTTCTGCTAGGGAGTCCATCCAGTAAATTTCTAAGTTTGTTACTGTATTTTTCAGTTTTTGCAATTTCCATTGGATTCTTTATATATTCTATTTCAAGATTTTCTACCTTTCCATTTATTTCAAGATTATTTTCCCTTACTTGTTGGGCCATTTTTATAATAGCTACTTTAAAAGTTTATCAGATAATTACATAATCCCCATCATTTCAGCATTACCATCTGTTGTTTGTCTTTCTCAATATGAGTTGAGATTTTTCTGGTTCATCTATCATATGTTAAGTAACTTTGAATTATAACCTGGACATTTTGAATATTATATCATGAGACTCTGGGTCTTGTTTAAATTGTATGGAAAATACTGATATTTTTGTTCTCGTCAGCAGTTGGCCTATTTGGGTTCTGTAACCAGCTTTCTGCAAGTTGTAGTTTCATATTAGTTTTGTTTCCAAAGTTTTTACAGTGCAAAGGATCTGTTTTGTGTATGTGTCCCCTTCAGTGGCTAGTGTGAGATCTGGGCAGTGGTCTCTATCATAGTTCACTTTTTAGAGTTGTTGGTATGCTGTTTCAGTTCAAATATACACATATGCAGCTGGTAGGTGAGCACAGGAGTTCATAAACAATTTATGGTGTCTTTTCCTCACATTCCTCATTCTGCAATTTTCTCTGTACTTTTCTGTTTCCTCAGTCTTCCCTTTTTGGTCCTCTGGCCAGAACCATAGGTCTTTACTCCACTCACATGCTTCCTGTGATTCTCTCCAC
This sequence comes from Canis lupus familiaris, assembly GCF_011100685.1. Taxonomy (NCBI): domain Eukaryota; kingdom Metazoa; phylum Chordata; class Mammalia; order Carnivora; family Canidae; genus Canis; species Canis lupus. Next base: position 77,364,471 of record NC_049227.1, on the reverse strand, counting down.
ATTTGGTGCAAAACAGCAGGAGGACAGCAGTGGGTGAGTGGGGGGCAAGGAGAGTTTCCTTATCCTTTTGGAGCACAGCTTATATGACTGGAGATGAATATCCCTGTCACATAAAGTTTTAGGCTCCCACTCTTCCACTGCCACCTCTGTTACAGTCACTGAGCCACCATAGGATTGCTTTGGGGCTGGGGCATGAGCCAATGGGAAAAAGAAAAAAAAGAACAGACTTCTTACTCTTTGTGAATCTTAGTTTTTTCTTTCCTTTTTAAAAGATTTTATCGGAGAGGGAGAGAGAGAGAGAGAGAGAGGGAGAGAGAACACAAGCAGGAGGAGGGGCAGAGGCAGAGGGAGAAGCAGACTCCCTGCTGTGCTCAGAGCCCAGCACAGGGCTCCATCCCCAGACCCTGAGATCATGACCTGAGCCCAGTCAGACACTTAACTGACTGAGCCCCCCAGGAGCCCCATATTAGTTTTTTTTCTGTGCTCTGAGGTCCTTGATCCAGAACTGGAAGGATTCTCTTGGCACTATCTCTGACCAAATTCCATTTCTGAGTTTCAGGCTAAGTTGAGCACAGGCCAGAGCATTCCAGAGTAAAAATTAAAACTCACTGTCAGTTCAGTGGTACTTTGATTTCTAGTTTTTCTTTATTGATCTTCTTTCTGCTGTTTACTTTCCAGAGTCCTCAAGTAGCTACTCCATGCATTCTGTTCAGGTTTTACAGCTGTATCTGGTATAGTAATGAATTGTTAATAAATAACTGGTTGATTGATTATGGTGAGAGATTATCATAGTATCTCAATTGAGAAATTTTTGAATGAACTATTCTTTGGAAATAATTTATTTTCTTTCATGAGAGGAAATTTAATTTCTCCCTTGTAAAAGCCTTCTCTATATATAAACAAGTTGTTCCTTTTTATCCTGAAAGAAATAATGTTCTTCACAGAATTATAATTGTTTACTCCTCAAAGTATTTGCTGCAGGTTTAGTAAGTGATTGATTTTTTTAAAATTCTGTTTTATATATCTCTTCAGTATGATTTTGTCCATTAATATATTTGCTTCCTTTTTTCTTAAAATTGGTAGGTTCATTCTTATAGTTTGAAACATAAATTTAAAGTGAAATTCTTGTGTAATTGAACATAAAGAGTAGAGACCATTCTTTAAACTTATCTTAAATGGAAGGATTTATAAGTAGAAAACCACTCCTCAGTAAACACGCTAGCTTTTAAGGAGTGGGGGAGAGGGAGGAAGTGTTCATATGTATCAAAATAACCAAGACTCAAAATGACCAAAAAAAAAAAAAATGACCAAAACTAATTTATTTCTGAGTTTGTCTCTTTTAGAACATAGCTAAGGTACGGTTACAAGCAATTGGAAAGGGATTGTATTGTAGCTAATACTTTAAAATTTATGAACATTTAGTTATTCTATCTTAACTGCACCTCAGAGACTTTATAGTCTTACTGGGTTTTAGTCATTAGAAGGAATCCTAAATATAGAAAACATAGTGTCATGGACACTGTAAAATTGGACTTTGAGAATCAGGCTACTGCAGGTTGGATGCTTACTTCCTAGAGGCCTAAGCTTCTAATAGGCATACATTTCTTAGGGACCGTAATCCATTTAATCATAGCCTTAATGTTGACGTTAATCCGTCCTAAGATTTTCCAGGAGTACTTATCAGGAAATAACAGATGTTTTTCTGACTACATAGTCTTGACTCTTTGGTAAGTCATCACTTCTATCTAAGCATTCATTCATTGCTTTAGTAAATATTTATCGACTGCCTGGGATTCTGGGATTTTGCTAGATCTGGGGTTATATTAGTAAAACAAAGTTTTTCTCAAAGTTATGTGCAATCTTGCAGGAAATGCAAGCCAATAACACAAAGCTTAATTGGTGTTGTGTTAGAAGTATATGTGGAAAGAAAAAAAGTGTAAGATATTATGATGGTACATAAGGGGGACATGTAACTCAAAGGTCTAGAATAATACTCAAGACCAAGAACAAAATAGGCCAGTGAAAAGATGATGGAGACTTTTTCTGACTGTGAACAGAGAGATTTCCCTGATAACGATGGCCTGTAAAAATAGTGATGCTTCAGTGTTATCTTCTAAAGAGTGAAGACTTGGAAAAGTTTATATACATTTTTGCTACTCTAAGTGAAATGAAGAACCTAATTAATATGGAATTATGATCAGGTATATAAATTAGTAGAAGTTATTGATCATAAATGTTATCATACATCATTTCTTATTACTAATAATTTTATATGTTTACAGCCTCATAAATCAAGCTTATTATAATGATTCTTGATGACATCCATCAGCAGCTTTCTTCCTTTGTTTTCTTATCTGACAGTGGATCCATGTATCTATTTGCTTTGAGTTTTGTTTTCAGAGTCTTTCCATTTTTCTTATCCATATTGAATAAAGGGTAAAAATGTCAATTCCAAAATATCCTTGTCAAATTTCAATACCATTTTTGTCAGATTCATTAATCATCTTATCCTTAGTTTTACAAATACATCACCATGGCTTTCAAGTATTGGGTATATCAATTTAATATCTCTACTAACTGTTCTTTGATATCTTTTTTTTTTTTTTCCTCTTGTCACTGGAAGTTCCACTTCTGACTTTGATCCCTTCAAGTTAGTTTCTCAGTATCTTCCCATAGCATAGAGAGAAAAACAATCTGGTTTGGCTGGACAACACAGAAGAATGAATCAAAGGAGAGGAGAGAGCATGACCAAAAGGTGATGGTGGAAGTGAATATTTCTGTCTTCATGGACAAGAGATCTTTGGGACATGATGATAATTTATTTGTAGGTTATTTGCAGGTGAACTCCAGACCTCCAGGAGAATGACAGCATGTGGATACTCTGATGAAGAACCTGGGTATTACAAAATGTATGTGTAGATGGGCTTGTACTAAGTTTAGTGCTTAAAGAAAATAACTGAATTTTCTTAAGTTGTGTTTGAATGTGCCATGTTCTTAAGGATGTGATGAGCTTGAGTGTTTGGGGTATGCTTATTGGACTGCAGATTCCATGAAGGGGTTGATAGACATTGTGGCTATTCAGTAAATGCTGTGGACTTAAAAAAAAAATGGCATAAACTGCAATACTGAGCTCTTCTCAAAAGGGAGCCTTGTCTCTCTCTTTTTAAATAGGCTCCACACCCAGCATGGAGCCCAGTGTGGGGCTTGAACTCATGACCCTGAGATCAAGACCTGAGCTGAGATCAAGAGTCGGACTCTTAACCAACTGAGCCACCCAGGAACCTGTGTCTCTCTCTTCAGAGAGATCTAGGTTGTACCCTCATGTGAAATAAAATAAAAGTTGTACCTTAGAGGTTTTCAATGTGTATTTGTGATTAAGTGGGTGGTTTGAGGCAGTGTTGGAGAGAGAAATATACTTGGATAGGATAGCATTTGGTCCCTATGAGCATGGCCACCCTTATAAAACATTATAAACTAAAGAGATTTGTTTACTCTGAAATCAAGGTGCCATCAGGAATTACTACACAGAGCTGAACTTATGTTGCTTTTATTAATATGAAAACTTCTATGAAGCAATAACTAAGAATAATCTATGATTAATGGTTTAAAACAAAAAATGAGATGGCTATGAGAAGATAGCTTTTCACTTAAAAGATGGAGATGAGACGATAGCTTTTCACTTAAAATAGTTTCTGATCTCTTATCCAACTTACTCATTTGTTTAGTTTTAAGACTTTATTATCTTTTAAGAATTTATTATCATAATTAATATAGAAAATGTGATGCATTTCTGCTTCCTAATTACTGCTTATCCAAGCACCCACAATCTTTTATAATTCTATTTGGTACTCTCATCATATTTGTTTTATAAATGAGAAGTATTAAGTTTTCTATTTTAGTGAGAGAATCTTATTGTGGTACTTGAATAAAGCAGCATTAAATCAAAAAGTTCGAATGTTAATATACATTGATATTAAGACACGCACATATTTTGGGGGGCACCTGGGTAGCTCAGTCAGTTAAGCATCTGACTCTTGGATTTGTCTCGGGTTCTGATCTCATGGCTTATGAGTTTGGGCCCCAAGTTGGTCTCCCTGCTCAGCGGGGAGCACTGATATCTCAGTCAACTAAGTTTTGCTTAAACTTGGAACTGTTTGTACTCAATGTTACGTGTGCTCGATGAAGAGGTTGTACAAGAGGGAAGAGTTTTGGACAAAATGAAGTTGTTCCTGTATCAGCAGCAGAGGAACAAGACCTGCCGGCGTCAAGTTCTCTAACCTACAAAGTTTACCTCACTCTGCTGTGAGGGATGTCGGGGGATGGTAGTCAAAGTGTCCAGCATGACTACTCCCAGTTGGTCTGGAGTTCTAGACCTGATGGGCTTGTGTGTTGAAAGGTCATACCATGGCCCACCTCCATCACATGCTAGGTAAAGTTGGGTAGAAGAACCTGGGCTGGGCACCTGGGTGGTACATCTGATTAAGCGTCTGCCCTTGGCTCAGGTCATGGTCCGTGGGTCCTGGGTTTGAACCCCTCATCGGCTTCCCTGCTCAGTGGGGAGCCTACTTCTCCCTCCCCCTCTGTAGCTCCCCCTGTTTGTGCTCTCTCACTCTCTTCCAAATAAATAAATACAATCTTAAAACAAAAACAAAAACAAAAACAAAAACAAAGAAGGATCTGGGCTTCTTAGGACCAGAGAGGAGGTATTCCTTTCCATTTCTTCTTTTCATGGGGTCTTGTCTCTGGCAGGGATTTTCCTGGAACTGGGAGGTTTTGATACCCCTATAAACTAACTTCCTGAAAATAATGCTACTGTGCATCCTGGAAAATATGATTCTGAAAGTGTTGCTAAGTTGTTACTGGTGGTGAGAGGTGATGATATTGCGGAATATTCTAGCTGCGTAACGTTCACTCAGGTTATTGGAGACGTTAAAGACTTACACGGGGGCATGCATTTCATTTGATGCTAATGGGAAGGTGAAATTTCGCTTTGATATTTATTTTAAAAACTTTTCTACTTTTGTACCTTTAACTTGAGTGAAAATTGTCATTAGAAATAAGCACATTTTGGGCAGCCCTGGTGGCTCAGCGGTTTAGCACCGCCTTCAGCCCAGGGCGTGACCCTGGAGACCGGGGATTGAGTCCCACGTCGGGCTCCCTGCATGGAGCCTGCTTCTCCCTCTGTGTCTCTGCCTCTCTCTCTGTCTCTCTCATGAATGAGTAAATAAAATCTTAAAAAAAAAAAAAAGAAACAAGCAAACAAGCACATATTAACATAAACCACACAGTAATGACGGAAGAATTTTCACGGCAAGGAAATTGGTGAAGTTGGGAGTAAGAGAAAGTTTCTTAGAGAGGGTGACCTTTCTTGAAGAGGTCTTGATGCAAATTGGCATCTATGTTATGATTTGCATTGAACAGCTCATTTAACCTTATCAAAGACTTTTCACATTTATCATCTCACTTTATCCAGATAAAAGTTCTGTAGCAATTATCATAGCAATTGGATTTTTGATTAATAAGGACACCAAACCATCAAGAGGTCAAGTGTTATCAAAGGACACATTTTGTTAGCTGAATATCTGGACTTGAACCCAAATCCCCTGTGTTCTGATTTTTTATTATTATTATTAATAATAAATTTATTTTTTATTGGTGATTTGTTTTTTTATCCATAGGCTATATATATAATCTATTCCTTACTTTGTCCCTCATTATATAAAAAACACAGAAAAGAAAAACACAGATATTCTAATATTTTTGCAATTAAGTTAAAAGTGCAAAAATACTAAGACAATAAAACTAAAGAAATAATTAAGCTTTTAAGGGCCACTTGGGTGGCTCAGCTATTTAAATGTCCGACTGTAGATTCCGGCTCAGGTGGTGATCTCAAGATCTCAGCATCGTGGGAGTCTGCTTGAGATTTTTCTCTCTCCTCTCCCTCTCCCTCTGCCTCTACCCTTGCTTGCACTTTCTCTCTCTCTCTCAAATAAATAAATCTTTACAAATATAAGTGAAGTCAGCTATTAAACAAAAAGAGTTATGATATTTCTGAAATATTCCCACAAAATTAGTGGAAATGAATTGCCACCAAAGATGAGGTCAACCTGAGGAGATAAAGTACCCTAACAATTCTTTTTTTTTTTAACATAATTTAATATTAACCATTCAAAGTTCAGTTCGTATAGACTGTTTTTTTTTTTGTTTTTTGTTTGTTTGTTTGTTTGCTTTTAATTAACAGCTTGCTCCAAGCATGGTGTCAAGATTTTTGTAGCATGCTTGTGTCTGGAAATGGAACTGGGTGTGATGTCCTGGTCGTAGGCTCTCGTCCCTGAGGCCAAGAAGTGTTAGAGTGGGGTTGGGTTGTCAGCACTAGCTCTAGATTGCTTTCTCAAAAGCATAGAGGGAGCTTAGCCCACCACCGATTCTTCCTCATATGACTATCGTCTTTGGGCTAGTTAAAAATGGCTTGAGAGCCTGCATTGCACATATTACCCTCATTCTGACTGTTTTGTTTGTAGGGCTTCAAACGTGGAAATCTTTCCTTTGATCCCAGCCTCCCTGCCTCATTCACATACCCTCCAACATTTTGTTTCTCCTGAGTCTGCTCTTTATCTTTTGACTTTGCTCTGGTATTTTAATGACTAGATAACAAGGCTCCTGCTTTTAGAAAATGAAGGCAAACCTGGTTAAAAAAAAAAAAAGAAAGCAAAAGTTTTAACTCTCGAGGAGTTCAGTCTACTATGATAAGCAAAACAAGCAATCGGTCACAAGATGGCAATACCATGTAGCAAAAAGGTTGTCAGAGATTGTTATCTCATTTTAGTATTGTGCTCTCTTGGTGAACCGTATGAAACCCAAGCAGGGTTTTGAGACTAAATAGTCCAAGCCCCAGTGTACTTTCTAGTGCAAGTTCTATTAGCTCAGAACTTCATGGCTTAAAACAACATTATCTGGAAGTTTCTGTGGGTCAGAAGCCTAGGTTGGCTTAGCAGGTCCTCTGTCTCTGGGTCTCACAAGGCTGGAGTTGCTATTGGGCTGTAGTCCTCCCCAGGTGTGTCTGGGGTGGGTCTGTTCCGGGTACCTTGTTTACTTTGTTTGTTGGCAGGATTCGGTTTCTTATGGTTGTTGGATTGAAGGCTGGTGTTGCTCGGAGGCCGCCTTGAGTGTCTCACCACGTGGACCTCTCTATAGGGCAGTCCATGGCCTGGCGGGGCTTCCTCAGAGTGAGCAAGTGAGAGGGCAAGGGAGGGAGTGTAAACTAGGTCATCGGGGCAGTGACACCTATCAATTTGCCTTAATCTGTTTGTCAGAAGTAAATCAGTAGGTTCAGCCCACGGTAGGGGAGGGGATGACCCAAGGCATAAATACCAGGAGGTGGTGATCACTGAAGGCCTTCTTAGAGATCTCCCAACACACCCAGGATAAAATAGTCGTCAAGAAGTCCATGAACTTTTACCTGTAGGGGGTAAGAGTTTATCCCTCGGGCCGGAAAGTAGCTTGGAGCTAATTGTTAAATTGACAAGTCACCTCGTTTCTCTGGAGGTTCAGCATGTGCTAGATGAGACGCAGCTACAAGAGGTAAAAGACATCGAAGCGTGGCAAGATGACAAGCAGTGACCACGTGGGGACAGGCTATGTGTGGCACTGTGTGCGGTGCCCCCGTACTTCCACTCGGCCTTCCAAACGGAGGGGGTGAAGTAGGGAGGCAGCCGTGGGCGTGGCAGGGGTGCTTTGCTGAGCCGCGTGGGGGGCCCTGCGGGACACCGGGGTCATCACTGGAGGCGGGAGGAGCTCGGTTGGGGTCGGCACCCTGGCCGGCCTTCTGGTTACATCCTTGCATCTGCGGCCAGTACTTCCTGACTCGCAGGGTGACCTTGACAAGTTACTTAAGGTCGCTAAGCTTTAGTTTCTTCATCGCCAGAATAAGGACTTGTGATAGTAGGTCCTCAAGATTGCTGGGGGGTTCCATGAGGTCCCCGTCCTCCTCCTCGTCACTCTCACTTGCTCTATGCTTACTAGGATCCAGGCGCTCCTCTAGGTGTTTTGAAGATATTAATTTTCATAATAACTCTGTGAAGAAGTTATATTTTAAATTTTTTTAAAGATTTTATTTATTTGTTAGAGAGAGAGAGAGAGGAAGAGAGAGAATAGAAGGAGAGGAAGAGGGAGAAGCAGACTCCCTGCTGAGCAGGGAGCCCGATGTGAGGCTTGATCTCAGGACCCTGGGATCATGACCTGAGCTGAAGGCAGAGCTTAACCCACTGAGCCCCGCAGGCGCCCCAGAAGATCTCTATGGTCTCATTTTTACTGATGGTGAAACTAAGGACTGGGAAGCTAAGTACTTTGCCTAAAGTAGTAGAGCTGGGAAATGGTCCAGCTCCCTTTGCACTGCTCGTTCTGGAGTCCAGACCACAGCATGGTGGCCAGGACCTAGTACCTACTCATTACGGGCTCTTGTTTTACCTTCATTTTGCTAACGGAAAAGCAAAGAGTCTGAAGTGGTTAGGTTAGTAGCTTACCTAAAGGGAGACCCAAGTCGTGAGTAGGAGAGCCAAGATCTTAATCCATATGCAGCCGAATCCAAGGTACGTGGTGTTCTTCGTTGTCCTTTGTTTTGTTCAAAAAAATTATGCCAACTCTCAAGTGGTCATAGTCTAGAGGAAAATGACCTGCGTAGCTCCTTGGAGTACTGATACTTTAGAGTGCACCAAAAACACTCTCAGGATGTTTAAATCTTCCTTTTTTTTTTTTTTTTTAAGATTTTATTTATCTATTCATGAGAGACAGAGAGAGAGAGAGGCAGAGACACAGGCAGAGGGAGAAGCAGGCTCCACGCAGGGAGCCCAACATGGGACTAGATCCCGGGTCTCCAGGATCACGCCCTGGGCTGAAGGCAGGTGCTAAACCACTGAGCCACCGGTGCTGCCCTCTCAGAACATTTATAAGATGAACCTGGGCCACCGAGAAAAGGTACATTTTACATAATGTAATTTCTGGATAAAGGACTGGAAGTATGTATTTTAGAACATTTCCATCGAATTAATTAAAGTAGAGTCAGTTTGGTCCTACAGTAGGTAAGCTTCAGCTCCCTGGAAAATTGATTTATGTTGCACGTCTCCTTCCTGAGCTGTGTCAATTAAATGAAGTGTGACTACGCAAAGTGAGAAGGGAACTGGATGCAATAGCTTTGGATGTTTAGCTACAAATGGACCTTAGCAATTTTAGTCCAGTTTTTCTGCATCGCACCAGAAATATAGAATGTTCTGTAACTCATGAAGTGAATTGCATTAAAGGAATGTGATCCATAAAATATACTTCTTTTTTTTTAAGATTTTATTTATTTATTCATGAGAGACACACAGAGAGAGAGAGAGAGAGGGAGGGAGGGAGAGGCAGAGACACAGGCAGAGGGAGAAGCAGGCTCCATGCAGGGAGCCCAACGTGGGACTCGATCCCGGGTCTCCAGGGTCACGCCCTGGGCTGAAGACGGTGCTAAACTGCTGAGCCACCAGGGCTGCCCAATACACCTCTGTTTTTGAAAAGGTATAGACACCTGTCCTCTAGCCATACCATAGGGTTTCCATACAGGTGTGTGTGTGTGTGTGTGTGTGTGTGTGTACAAAAGTTATCAATCATGTAGTTTATTCTGTGCTGCTGCTATCAAGGAATAGAGAGTGGAACTGATAGATCAAATGTCACAGCATAAAGAAAACAAGCATTTTACTTGTGAAGACCTATCGACCACCAGCAAAGTAGGTGTCATTATAAATTTATGTTCTTCATTCTAAGTTGGGCCTCAACAATGCTTTGGAAAACAAACAAACCAGACTTTTACATTTCTGTAATGACTCACTGTCTTCATCTTACAAAATATCTAAGTTAACTTTTCTTGTTTTTTTCTTTTTTTAAATTTATTTTAGAGAGAGGGAGAGCATGAGTGGCAAGAGGGGCAGAGGAAGAGGGAGAGCGAGAATCCCAAGTAGACGTTGTGCGGAGCACAAAGCCCAGTGTGGGGCTCAGTCCCAGGACCCAGGACCCAGAGACCATGACCCAACCAAAATCAAGAGTCAGATGCTCAGCTGAGCCACCCAGGCGCCCCAACCATTCTTTTCTTTTCATCTTTTCTTCTTATTTTATGTATCTCTAAATAATGACATCTACTTTTATGTTGTTGAAAATGTTCAGAAGGCCGCTTGTTGAATTCAATCAAGGAAGTGGCCTGGCCAATCGAGGCAGAACTACTTTCATTTAGATACCTTGTTCCGTTGTTTACCAGCTAAGAAACTGGGGCAAGTCCTTTACATTCTATGAATTTAATTTTCCTTCTATATAAAATGGAAACAAAGTGGTATCCACTTTGGTATATTGGGTATATTAGAATGTCCTAAGGATTAAATTAGCTAATCCACGTAAAACTCTTAGTATTGTGCCCGCAAGTAGTTCAATAAATGTTACTTGTTACCATGAATATTATTATTATAATAATATTATATTTTTGTTATTGTTGTCTATTGGTGATCTTTTAGGTGCTGAGAGCTTTCGAATCGCTGCCTTTAGTTCAGATGTCGCTCCGGCAGGCCTGAATGCCGCATCCAGCCTCCAGTGACCAATCTGCTTAACTCCACTTGTATTGCCGTTAGCTCTCCTCATGACTGGGGCCAAGCTCTGGGGAGAGCAATTCCATTCGCTCCGCCTAATGCACTTGTGAGTAGACTCTAAGATCACAGGCTCTTTCAGTTATTTCAACAGTCCTAGTTCAGCCTCGACCATCTCAGTCTTGGAGATTTTAAGACTTCTGTCTCAAACTTTATCCGAAGCTCTCTCTCTTCTCTTAAAAGCACAGCTGGGACTCTCGGGTCTTCAATAGCTTTGAACACAGTTTCCCCATCCGACTTCCTCTTCTAGGTGCTAGCTCCTCCCTTAGGTTCTGGTGGAGAGGAACGGGAGGGAAAAAAAACCCCAAACCTCTACGTATTGAACTGAGCGTGGAGGCACTGACTCGTTAACTCTCAGAGGTGGTCTCCTTGGCTGCCATCGGTCACCTCTGTCATGGTGCAGAGGACTCTGCAGATTCCCTGACGATTCCCTGGATGGCGGATCCAGCTCTAGTTTGGTATTTTCCGCTTCCTATACCCTTAGGTCCAGGCTCGTCCCAGAGCATCTTACTGGATGCTTAGGTCCAGGGTTCCTCTTGTGAGAAGTTCCTGTGAGATAAGCTCCAACTCAGCTCCTCCTGAGGTGGTCACTTGGCTCGGCCTTAAACGCAGTGAGGGCGGCATCATTGCTTCTCTCTTTTAGCCTCGTCTTCTTTCTCTCTTCCCAGCTTATGGTTACATCGGGGTAGATTAGTGAGTCCTTTGGTTCCTTTAGTAGACAGCTGGGAACAAAATGTTTTTCCCCTTTTCTTGTAGTGTTCCTATATGTACAAGTGATTTCCACGAAGCTCCCTGTTCCCAGTAGACTTTGGAAGGAGGAGCCCTCGTGTAGCTGTATCGGGAAAGGAGGACAGTTGCCTTTCTCCTTGGGTACTGCACGTCTGAAAAGGCAGTTCACTCCTTCCCCATCGTCTGTGTGCGGTGAGGGTCAGAGATGATGAGCCCCGAGCGCAGTAGAGACGATGTTGGATTCTTGCCTCTCATTCGGCCTTGAATAAAAGTGTGAGCCCAATTGCTAATGAATTTCTCAGCTTTAGAATGAAAGAACTGTGTAGGTTTTGCATGTAATTTTGAGCCTTTGCAGTAACTCCCAGAACATAGAACAAAACCTCTTATGGACCTCCCGTTACACTCCACTAAGTTTTAATACCAGAAATCTGGGACCGTTGTTCTACTCTCATTTTATGTATTGATTTTTGTGATTTTAAACTTTTAATTGCAGCTTAGTTGGCATATACTAGCTTCAGGTGCACGACATAGTGATTTGATTTACATGCTTTATATAAGTGTGTCTATATATGTAGAATCATATACATTATGAAATGCTCACCATAACAAGTGTAGTTACCGTGTGTTAGCCACACAAAGTTATTGCAGTATTATTGGCTATATTCCCTAGGACATGCCTTGCATCCCTGTGATTTGGTTATTTTATGACTTGAAGTTTGTGACTCTGAATCCCCTTCACCTATTTCGCCCGTCCCCCGACTCCTTCCCCTCTGGGAACCACTGGTTCTCTATACTTATGAGCCTGTACCTCTTTTGTTAATGCTGTTTGTTCATTTGTTTTGTTTTTCAGATTACAAACATAAGTGAAATCATATGGTGTTTTTCTCTGACTTATTTTACCTAACATAATACTCTGTAGTCCACCCGTGTTGCCATGAATGGCAAGATTTCACACTTCCTTATGGCTGAGTACTATTCCATCATGTATACATACCACATCTTTATCTGCTCAGCTACCTGTGGACACTTCCCCTGCCTCCGTGGCTCAGCTGTTGTAAATAATGTTGCAGTAAACCTAGAGGTGCATTTATTTGTTCAAATTAGTGTTTTCATTTTTCCTCTTCTCATTTTATACCTCCAGCGTCCCACGGAGTATCTGCAAAATTGTAGACGTTCAATAAATACTTGCCAAATGAATGAAAAGCCAAACAGGACACATAGAAAAGCTGATTCTAATCTCTGTGGCACACGATAGGGAGAGAAGACACCATCTTGGCAATAGGCACCCAGAAAAATTGCTATCAAGATCTTAATAGCTTAAGACACCTTGATTTCTTAAACTGGCCCCGTTGATACTGTTGTGTGCATTTCTACACTTCCATACTTTGGTTTCACTTTCTGCTTACAAGTTAAATAATTATAAGAATTGTGGGGATATATTTAAAACTGCCCTGTGTTTCGGGGATCCCTGGGGGGCTCAGCTGTTTGGTGCCTGCCTTTGGCCCAGGGCGCAATCCTGGGGTCCCCGGACCTCCCTCTGCCTGTGTCTCTGCCTCTCTCTCTCTCTCTCTCTCTCTTTATGTCTATCATGAATGAATAAATAAAATCTTAAAAAAAAAAACTTTCCTATGTTTCTACGGAGTTCTGTTATAATATAAATACTATGAAATGATTTCAAATCTACTCAGAATTATTAACAGGCATGGTCTACGAAATGTTATTTTTCTTCATTCTTTTCCAAGTCACATTAAAATGATCCCCTTTGCATTTAGGTGACTTTGTTAAGAGTTTTATACTCACTTTAAAATGCCATATTCTAATTTTTAAAATTTCTTTACCAGAAACTTGATTTCCTAGCAAAGTATTCAAGAGAAAATCTAAATCTAAATTCAGTTTGTCAGATAAATATGAATAAAATTTGGTGAAAAGTACTGAATGCTGTTTTTTATATTTTCTTAAAAGGTTTGGGGATTTTGCTGGGTTCCCAAGTCGATTTACCTGAGAGATCAGCCACGAGCCATCTTAAGGTACCTGAGCTTGATACAAGCAAACCTCTACATGTCGGTTAAAAACACAAAGAAAAATAATCATAATGTTCTGTTCCAATACATTTCAATAATGTTTAGAATAGGAAAAAAGACATAACTTTTTAAGAAGTCCTGTTTAAAAAAATAACTAGGAGTTTACAGAGGTTGTTAAAAAAATACTTGCACACTCAACCAAATGCTTGGCTATTTCAGGTTCTTAGAGGGATTGGGCTTAGTAAGGCAAGTTACCAGGGAAACCTTCTCCTCACTGGAAAAGGATAATTGTGCACTAGCAGTCCATGCCTAGCAAGGCTATAATCTTGCTTTTATTCCATCTGGGTTAGCCACAGAGGAACAAACATTGTAGAGACGAGAGGCTAAGAATGCAGAAGAGTAAAAGCAATTTTTATAACCTTAAGTTGATCATTCATACTAATTATGGTGTGAAGAGTAGTGCTGATATTATTAATAAAAAGAATTATAAACATTTGTAAATCGCTCTATAGTTTATTTTTTAATTTATTTTTTATTTTTTATTTTTATTTTATTTTATTGTTTTTGTTTTTTTGATTTTTTTTTCGCTCTATAGTTTAAAAACTGCACTCACTTAAATATATCTTTGGGGAGATGCAATTGTCACCAGCCTCATCTTAGATATGAAGAAATTAAAGTTACGTGCATGGCCCATGACAAACAGGCATTAAATAGGAGCCTGAAAGTTGTACCCAGCCTTCTTGATTCCAGAACATTTACCTTTTATGAATCATCCATTAAGCGAATTCCTGGTCTTTTTAGTGAGAAGATGCAAAGGTAGGTTTAGTGTGAATTAAAGGAAGCATAGTTTTAGGGCCTCTCACTTACTTGGGATCCTATTAAAGTCTTAGGATGGGCAGCCCCAGTGGCTCAGTGGTTGAGCATCTGCCTTCAGCCCAGGGCATGATCCTGGAGACCAGGATGGAGTCTCACGTTGGGCTCCCGGCATGGAGTCTGCTTCTCCCTCTGCCTGTGTCTCTGCCTCTCTCTCTCTCTGTCTCTCATGAATAGATAAATAAAATCTTTAAAAAAAATATAAAGTCTTGGGAGAGGCTCTCACAGGACTCACATATTTTTGTAAAATTTTGCAATATTTTTAAAAAGTAAGATCTCTTCCATCTATACTCAGTCTTTCCACTGCATCTTCATCTCTGTCTTACTTCCTTTTGTGTTGGCTTGGTATTCAAGTTGCTGTGGGTAGTTTCGGAATCTGGCTTAGAGGAAATTGATTTGAAAATATACTTGGTTTGATGAAATTTATTTATGTGATTTGCATTTTCTTCCCCATATAGTTAAATCATTGCTAGCCATGCTGATGCAGAGATGTTTTCTAGGAATATTACTATAGTCTGCTGTGCCGACTCAATCAGGATCGAAACAAAAAATGCAGCATAAGCAGTTATTTATAATATGAATTAGTGGAATTAGTGTTACAGCGTCAGCCCCTAAAGTATGTTGGAAGAGGAGGACAAACAGAATAGTTCAGAGCCAGAAGTTAATTTGTAGAAAATTCTTCCAAATATCAGATGAGTAAAATATAAGTAGAGAAATGGACTCTCATCAACCCCTAGTCAAAACAGCTTTCTTCTTGTTGGAGGTTTTCCCAAACGTGACAACTATCCTAAAATTTTGCATCTTGTTACTAATGACAAATTGTGAAGCTGAAAGTTTATTTAGTAAATGAAGTTAAATGATAGAAATATGGCATTTTCTTACTTTATATTTTTGGTATTACAACTTAATACAGTTTGTAATTTGTCCTGATTTATTTTTTCATTCTAAATATTTTTTATCAAGGATTTTGTATGTATAATTTTATATAATTTTTTTGTTAAAGAGGCTCCTTTTCACCCAGATTGTGTTAGATTAAGCCTGAATTGAATAAAGCTTGGATCTTCCACTGAAATATGTGTGCCCAGCAAATACTTGTTGAATGAATAATAAGCTTTGGGAATTTTGCCAATCAGGATTTTGCCATCAGGAATTGATGCCAAAATGATCTGATACCCTGAAGTTCTGACCTTAAGGAATTTTGTGTGGATTTTCTCTTGCAAACTATGAGGTAGCTCCATACTTTGTGAATCGTTTTTATTATATTTCCATTCCAGTACCTGCCCAAAGCTAATTACTTGCATTCTATAGTCAGAGATTTTCCCTCCCTCTCTAGAAACTTAGTTTATTGCCTTCACAGGATGTCAAACAGAACCTTATTTTTGAAAACCTAGGCTCATCAAGGTGATGTGAATGGATTGTTTTAGACTAGGAAGGATTCCTTTGGAAGTGGTTCTTTCTGGGAGAGATGGCCTTGAGTTTGGTGTCATAGATGATGGAAGGCTGTTGGGAGTAACCTCGTTCCCCACAAACTCACCATTTTTGGAAGTGATGGTTTTTCTATAAGGCTGAGATGATTGTGGCACTAGAATTCATAGCTTGAGACACTTATTAATGATTTCTGAAGTCCTGAGTTATCACACAGTAGGTAGAAACTCTAGTGTATTAAGGGGTGGTTGGATGATTGGACAGTTCATACCATAGGGGAATCATCCAGATGGAAGATCATAGTCTCTTTTTCCTCATTTGCTGAACTATCTGATCACACCATCCCGTCACTCCAATCAAAGACTTGTATATATAATGACATTGAACTAGTAATTCTCAAAATACGATCTCCTTTCCACATATCAGAATTATCTGTAAACATTTTAGAAATAAATTCTCAAGCCTACTAATCAGGAATTGTAGGGAGCAATGCTATAGAGCAAATTTATATGTATACATATGGATTCATAGTATTTCACCTGAGTGAGGAATAGGAAGGTCAATGAGGCCTCACAAGGGATGAGAAACAGAAACAGAAAAGCCATCAGAAGACAAAGCAATGACAAAAGCTCTAGACACAGAATAGAATAGTCTGTCCTAACTTTGCTCTGTGAATCTGAATTTCTCCTTGTTTAAAGATTTTTGTCCTGTGTCTCTATAAATATGGCTAAAAAGTAACCCTCCTTTTGTTCCACAAGATCTCAAGCAGCTAATAGAGGCTGACTATGACTCTGAAACCCAATTTTAGAAGAGAGATTTGATTACCTGCATTTAGAAGGGTTAAGGTTGGACTGATATGATCATATGGGACAAACAGCGCTATGGGGCCTCACGCTCGCGTGTTGGTGAGTCAGTTTCCAGAAAAGGGGCTCATGTATCAACACAATGATCATCAGAATGCATAGGACTAAAGACTATTAATATTATGGGTTACATTTCTAATTTTATTAAATTTCTTGCCTTCAGATTGATTCTTTTGTACCTTGACTAAGTTCAGTACTCATTTCCATATGCTTGGATATATGAAAATAAATCCAGTGTGGCAAGAAAGTTAAATTTCTGCTGCAGTAAGAGGTAGTTGGAGGCTTGATTTTTATACTGGGATTTTTATTGCCTGCTTAAGACATAAATTGTATTTCCTCCAAAGCTCTGAAATAGCAGCTCAATAAATAACTACTAATACTGCAGTTTAAGCATTTTAATTAAGAATCTTTAACTTCTACTACTGTAATATTCAAGTAATGTATGATGCAGCAAGCCTGTTTGGTTGCAAAACTGGAAGCTTTCCAGTAATTTAAGCAACACTTCAAATGAATTTAATTTTAACTCAGACTCCAGGTAACTAAGAATTATTTTTACTAATATCTAAAAATAATCACAGGTTTGTTATACTTTTAATCTTTGTTTGGTTTCTTTATTGTTAATAAATGGTTATTTTCAAGTCTAAGTTTTTATTTATTATTTCTTTATAGCTAATTATGGTGAATTGTCAATTCTTTTCCCCATTTTTTCCCTCTTCTTCCTTCTTTTGCTCCTTGTCCTCTTCTTTTTTCTTCTTTGCAACGTATTCTTAGCTTATGGATCATATAAACACAGGCTGCAGGCTGAGTTTGGCCCGTGAGCTCTAGTTTTCTGACCCATGATTATAATCCAAAAAGGAATTTGAAAGTAATTGAATTTTCTCTCTCCAAACTCATGAATTATCAGTCATCCTTTTGTGATCGAATTATATGATCGGATTGTGGTGTAGAAAGAAGGTGAAACATGCAGAGCAAGGGAAGGGAGAACAAATTGTTAAATGACTTCAGAATTAATAATAGAGAGGATATTTATAAGCATCTGTGTCATGCCAGGTACTAAATAAGTATGTTTTTCACTTAATCTTCCAAACTACACTGGTAGGTTTTATAATATCCTCTTTATAGATTAGAAAACAGATGTGAAGAGGTAATATTACTGAGTAACTTAAACTATTTGTCAAGATTCAATTTCATGTTTGTGTGGCACAAAAAACCCATCTTCTTTGTGATATACTTCATTGAAATCCTTCATAGAGTGGAGACACACCTCGCCACAGATTCATAGACATTTAAAAAACCGCCTTCTAAAAGCATCTTACAGTGGGGCCCGAGGGGCGCAGTTGGTTAAATGTCTGACTTGGTGTCAGCTCGGTCATGAGATTGAGCCCAGCATTGGGCTCTTTAATGATAACAGATTGTTCTTTCATACTACGTAGAGTTTGAAAGTTCTAGTTTCTAATAAATTCCAAAGTTCTAGTCCTAATAAATGGAAATAACGCATTGCCTAAAATGATCATACACCTGTTCCCTTTCTCCATATCGGTAGGCTTATAATCACAATGTATTCATAAAATATGCAAGATAAATGTGGAACTATTGTTCTACTCTGTTTTCTGAGGCTCTGGAACATGAAGGAGCTGGAATGAACTTGCTTAGTCAGTGGCGAAGCTGAGACTGCTGTTAGAATTATATACATACCCTTAAGCTAATGGATATTTTACTAGATTGCCTCTTGTGTGTTGCTTTATGTTTTAGGGAGAGCATTTTCCTTAGTTCTAATGAATATACAGCTGGACCTACTTTTCTCAAATTAGCTTATCATCAAGGCTATTATTCCATAAAAGTGCATCAGATGTTACTTAAATCTAGCTTGATTACAGATACTCCCTACAGTTTTATTCAATTGCTTAACTCTAAACATTATGCCATCAAACCATTTAATTTGACGATCTCCAAAAGTTTTATTTAAATTGTTTAATATTATGGGAATTAGATAACTCATTACCCAAGCCATAAAAGGGAGGTCATAACACAGTAATAATATTACCATCTGAATATTATTTTTCCTAAGTCTCTAACATAGTAATAAAATACCGTATCAACTCTTAACATAGCCTTGTGAGGTATAGTAACTACCAGATTATATCTGGACTTTATAGATGAAGGACTCATAGTGGTATATTGATTTGGATTAAGCATAAAAATAACTCAAA
The DNA here is from genome assembly GCF_011100685.1 of Canis lupus familiaris. Lineage (NCBI taxonomy): Eukaryota > Metazoa > Chordata > Mammalia > Carnivora > Canidae > Canis > Canis lupus. The sequence goes on along the minus strand of NC_049227.1, from coordinate 77,345,692 downwards.
ATACTTCATAACTTAATGGCCTTTCACAGAATAAGAATGTCTTGGTCTGTTTGGGCTGCTATGACAGGATGCTACAAACTGGGAGCCTGAAACAACAAACACGTGTCTCTCACAGTTCTGGAGGCTGGGAAATCCGAGATCAAGGCATTGAGAGAATTCTTGTAAGAGCCTGCTTCTTGGTTCAGAGATAACCATCTTTCTGCTGTGGCAAAGGAGCAAGGTCTCTCTCTAGGGCCTCTGTTACAAGGGCACTAATCCAATTCATGAGAGTGGAGCCTAATTACCTTCTGAAGGTACCTCCTATTTTTTTATTTTTTTATAATAAATTTATTTTTTATTGGTGTTCAATTTGCCAACATACAGAATAACACCCAGTGCTCATCCCATCAAGTGCCCCCCTCAGTGCCCACCACCCAGTCACCCTCACCCCCCTCACTCTCCTCCCCTTCCACCATCCCTAGTTTATTTCCCAGAGTTAGGAGTCTTCCATGTTCTGTCTCCCTTTCTGATATTTCCTACCCACTTCTTCTCCCTTCCCCTCTATTCCCTTTCACTATTATTTATATTCCCCAAATGAATGAGAACATATAATGTTTGTCCTTCTCCGATTGACTTATTTCACTCAGCATAATACCCTCCAGAAGGTATGTCCTAATACCATCACATTGGGAATTAGGGTTTTTTTTTTAGACATAATGCTATTGCGTACTTAGTAGACTATAGGATAATGTGAACATAATTTTTATATACATAGGGAAACCAAAAAATTAATTTCACTTGCTTTATTATATTTTATTGTAGTGGTCTGGAACTGAATCTGTAATATCTCTGAGTTATGCCTTTATATATTTTATTTACTTTTACTTTGTGTCAGTGCAAAATTCATTTTAGGAATCTTATTAAAAAGAATGCCCGCAGGTGGTGCGGTCAGTTAAGTGTTTGACTCTTGGTTTTGGTCAGGTCATGACTTCATGGTCATGAGATTGAGTCCCACATTGGGCTCCCCACTCAGGGTCTGCTTGGGTTTCACTCTCCCTCTCCTTCTGCCCCTCAACATTCCACTCTCTCAAATAAATAAATAAATCCTTTTGAAAAAAAAAACTAAATATAATAAGGTCAAAACAAGTTACCAAGGACAAAGAAATGGAGACATAAATAAGGAAGCAAGAAATCTGTGCAGAGTTTCTGAGAGTCAGGAATTCATGAACATCTTAACTAGCATGAAGTCTCTAATAATGTTGCAGTCAGGATATCAGCTAGGGCTGTAGTTATCTGAGGGCTGGAAAATCTGATTTCAAGGCAACCCAGTCAAGTGGCTAGAAAATTACTACTGGTTGTTGGTGGGAGACCTCAGTGTCTCCCCACATGAACCTCTTCAAAGTCTAGTTTAGCGTCCTTGTTACAACATGGTGGTTGGCTTCCTCCCTGGTGAGTGATTTTAAGACCATAAGGCAAAAGCAACAATGCCTTTTATGACCCAGCCTCGAAAACCACATATTGACTCTTCTGTTATATTCTGTTTGTTACAAGTGAGTCAACAAGACTAACCCATATTTAAAAGAAGTAAAGTTAAGCTACAACTTTTGATGGGATAGGGATCACAGAATTTTCAGATATATTCTAAAATAATCATATTATTTTTTGCAGATTTTAAATATTTCTTACAATTTAAAAAATCCATGAGCTCAGATTAAGAAGAAATTAAATGAAAAAAAAATTATCCCTGAAATGAAGATCATGTGACTATAACAAAGGATAATAGAAACTATTGAAAACATGATAAGAGTGGGTGAAGCAAGCAAAATAAACTGGAAATGACCAAGTAATTAAAAAGGATTTGTGGTAAATTGAATAATGGCTCCAAATAGATACAGATCCTAATCTCTGGAACCTATGAATGTTATCTATATGGCAGGGTGACTTTGCAGACAGGATTAAATATCTGAAGATGAAGAGATGATCCTGGTGGCCCCTAGATGTAATCATAGCTGTCCTTATGGGAAGGAGGCAGAGAGAGATTTGACTATGGTGACAGCAAAGGAGAAGGTGATATCGTGATGAAGCAGAGATGGATTTAAAGATGTCATGTTATTGACTTTAAAGATAGACGAATGGGCCACAGTCCAAAAGATGCAAGGAACACAGGTCTAGAAGCTGGAAAAGGCAGGAAAGCAGATTGTTCTCTAGAGCTTCCAGAGGGAGCACAGCCCCACCCACACCTTGGTTTTGGCCCAGTGAAACCCGCTTTACACTGCTGACCTCTAGAACTATAAGTGAATAAGTGTTTATTGCCTTAAGCCACTAAGTCTATGGCAATTTATCACCGTAACTGTAGGAAAATAACAAAGGATTGGAGAGAAATTTGTGTGGAAGAGAGACAAAAAGAGAATTCCAAGCACCCACAATTGTTTTGACTGAAGAACAGAAATAAAAGATTGAAATAAAAGATTGAATAAAAGATTGAACAGAAATAAAAGCTATAAAATATAGCTCAAGAAATATTTATAGAAACAAAATATTTGAAAATAAAAGAACTAAAATTTTTGAGTCAAAAATTAAAAAGTAATGTTATATCCTAGTGTCACAGAAAAATCCATATCAGGACTTTAGTCATTCTGACAACTCTACATTTTAATTGGTATGTGTAGACTCTTCATATTTAATGTAATTTTCAGTATATTTGGATTTAAGTCTACTATCAGCTATTTATTTCCTATTTCTGGCATCTATGTTCTTATTCCTACTTTTTAGCCTTTATTTAGATAGTGTGTTCTAATATTCTATTTTATCTCTATTATTGCCTTATTGACTATGCTTTTTTTTTTTGGCTCCAGAGTTTAAAATCTTTAAAATATATTTAATTTACCATAGTTCACCTTCAAGTAATATTTAGACCACTGTATAAAGACCTTACAATAATATACTTAATACCCCCTCCTTTGCGCTATTTTTTGTCATATATTTTACTTCTACAAAGGTCATAATTCCCACAATATGTTATTGTTTTTGTTTGCAATATTTATCTTACCATTTTTTAATGAAGAAAAAAAGTCTTTTTTATTTTGTCTGACGTTTACTGTATGCCAGCAATAAAAATAAAATGTTTTGTGCATACAAAGAGGTTAAAGTTATCCAAGGACAAAATATACCAAGCTGGCCACAGACTTCCCAGTAGCATATATAATATTGGAAGATTGTGATCCAAGACTTATATATCAGTCCAAATATTATTTAAATAGAAGTGGGAGAAATATTTTTGAATTTACATAAAGAAGAAATTATAACAATTATCAGTCACATTTGAAAAAAATCCAGAAAAAAAGTTCTTGAAATGGAGAACTGGGTATTTGATACTAGAGATAATATGGATGAGTTAAATAGCTTAGGAGACTGAAGAATCTGAAGAAATGAAAGAAGTAAAACAAAAAGTGAATAAGTAATGGGAAAATAAAGAGAAATTAAGATATGCGGAGAAATGAGAAGGTCTAAGTATATCTAATCAGAATTCTAATTTTTCAAAACAAAGGAAAAATCTTTACAGCACCCAGAGGGTTACTTACAAAGAAATTATAACTGGTCTGACAAGTGACTTCTTATTTGCAGCAAGGGAAGCCATAAGGGAGTGGAATAAAAATCTTCAGCAACTAAAGAGAAAACAATTGTCATTATGGAATTGTAAGGTATATAAAAAGAAAGAAAACTTACTGTTAACCTCTCACTAAAGAACCTTTAAGAGATATGTGTATATGGTATCTTTTTCCAACTGACTTGTTTTGCTTGCTCCATCCATGTCATCGCAAATGGCAAGATTTTGTTCTTTTTATGGCTGAGAAATATTCCATTGTGTATATATACCACATCTTGTCATTGGACACTTGGGCTGTTTCCATAACTTAGCTATTGTAGGTAATGCTGCTATGAACACCGGGGTGTGTATATCTCTTTGATTATTTTTGTATTCTTTGTGTAAATATCTATTGTGGCGCAATAGCTGTATCCTAGCTAGCCCTATTTTTAACTTTTTGAGCAACCTCCATGCAGTTTTCCAGGGTGGCTGCACCAGTTTTCATTTCCACTAACAGCACAAGAGGGTTCCCCTTTCTCTGCATCCTCACCAACACTTGTTGGTTAGCCATTCTGACAAGTGGGAGGTAATATCTCATTGCAGTTTTGATTTGGATTCCACGGATGATCAGTGATGTTGAACACCTTTTCATGTGTCTGTTGGCCATCTGGATATCTTCTTTGGAAAAATGTCTATTCATATCTTCTGCCCATTTGTTTACTGGATTATTTGTTTTTTGGGTGTTGAGTTTTATAAGGTCTTTATATACTTTGGATACTATCAAAACAGACTCTTCATTGGAAGATTTAGCTATAATTGGCTAGTTTTGGGGAAAAGAGCTATATTGGAGTTGGAGAAGAAGTAAAGAGTAAATCCAAATTTTTATTTGATTTAATCATAAATCAGAATATAAGCTCAACTATATTCAGACCAGGGTGGGTCTCCTGTGGAGTCCTCTATGGATTTTCTGGAAATTTTTGCCCATCAAACTATGACTTTCTTAGTGGGCAGTGCCTCTTCTTCAGATAATGCCCTTTTATCATGTGCCCCTGGCAAGACTTTTCTCAGTCTTTCTGTTATGACCATCTTATCCTAGCAATAAGCTGACTTAACTAGTGACCTTTAAAAATGATCCCATACTAAAAATAAATAATAAATAAACAAACAAACAAACAAACAAATAAATAAAAATGATCCAATACTGACATTCCAACCATGAATTTCACAACTCATCCTTGGGATTCAAGAAACTTTTTAAGAGTCGAGTTTTTAAAGCTGTCGATTTTTAAAACTTTCATCAGACATGAAGTCGTTCCCAAGCAGTTCCAGAACAATAGGATAGTGATGGACGCCGCTTGTCTCCCATAGTTCTGGCTAGGGAGATAATGATCCCAAATCTACTTAGAGCTTGTTATTTACAGCATAGTAGGCATCGTGAGCTCCACGTTCACATCAGTTTCCCTTTTCCTCCAAGTTTTCAAGAAATGATCTGGAAGTGGATCCAGGTGGATTCTGTGCCCAGCTGAGGAGCCCTGATCTTAGGAAACCTCCAATCTTATAAGAGAATGCTGGCAAATCTACCCATCTTCCCCCTTAAGAGAGACCTTATCTTTATTACCTTATGTTTTCAGAAGAAAAGATGTCTCTATCTTTATTACACATAAATGTAAATAAAGTTTTTTCCAGAGCTTCTGTTTCTGTTCTGCTAGGGCCACCTGAAAAACATTCCTGAAAAAATAGTTATGGAGCAAATGGACTATTAATGCCTAGACATGTGTAAATATGAAGATACGTACAGAACTGTTTCTAACCTTTTTTTTTTTTCTGTCCATGGTGATAGTGGAAGGGCAACTCCTAGCAGTACAATGAATAACTTCATTCTTATTAAATCCTATCTTTCGCTTTTGCTATGTGTTGATCCTCCATGTGAGCAAATAATTTTTAAAATGTGAAACCAGTTCTCAGATCCATCATTTGAAAATCTAGTCTTGCTGCGCCCTTTACTTTGGAATTTCCTTTCTGTGGCATGTTGATGTCACTCTAAAAAGCTTTCATATAAACGGCCTGCTGCTTAAATGTCAGATAAGATAGATCTTAAAACAAAGTATTAGTAAGGAGAAATATTATACCTTGACAAAAACTTTTCTTCACTATGAAGACTTAAAATTCTAAAGTTGCATGCACCTAATATCTAGTTTTAAATATATGTGAAAAAATTGGCAGATCTAGAAGAGAACTGACAGATGTACCATCCTATTGGGAAATATTAGACTTTCCAACTCATTTTATGAGGCTAGTAAGACTTGATACCAAAAACCAATGAGAAAAAAAAGAAGACATTATAAATGTATTTCACACAAAAACACACAAAACAAGTATTAGGGAATAGAATACATCAAAAGCTAGTGCATCATTATGAAATTGGAATTATAGGAATACAGCATTAGAATTAGAATTAGAAAATCAGTGTATCTTACTCTAATCATTTAAAGGACATGCATGATATAATCATCTCAAGATATAAAATATAATTTTAAAAAGGTAACACTGATTCAATATTTAAAAAAAATCTCATAGAAAGCAAATTATGGAAGAGAACTTCCTTAGCCTGCTAGAACCATCCACAAAAATTCCTCGCAAACATCACTCCCAATAGAATTTTTTTAAAAATTAGAAACAAGACTTGTATGCCTGATACCACTTCAACATTTTTCTAGTTATTAGCTTTTTCAATGAGTTAAATAAAAGAATAACATTTGGAATATATAGAAAAAAACCCAAAATGATTATTTTTAGCCAATATAATTGTCTACTTGAGGAACCAAAAGGAATTTACAGAGAAATTATTAAAATTAATGAGTTTTGCAAGACTGCAATATATGATATTGATATTTAAGTCAATTTTATTTTTCTATCCCATCACAACTAATTAGAAAATGTAATTTAAGATATTTGCAATAGAAATAGTGTTATTTTAATATAACAAAATGTTAAAGATTGCTGTGGAGACAAACAGAACCTCTCATCGAAAGACATTGTTAAGTAATACCTAAATATATAAAATGCTATATCATAGTCCTGGGTCTATAGGACTCAATATTGTACAGAAAGTTCATTCCAAAATGACTAGTTAAGTGTCCTAACTAGGAAAGCTAACTATATGGACTATTGTTTTTTGTTTTTTTTTTAAAGGTCTTATCTATTTATTGGAGGGAGAGAAAGCCAAGCAAGGGGACAGACATTGTGACGGATGACCTGTTTAATGCCAAGTGCTGTTTATGTGGTAGCCACAGTGCTGTCGAGGATGAAATAACCAACACAACATTATGGGATCAGGCAGCCGGGACCCCCATCCCGCGTGGAGAAGCTCATGCTGTTTAAGGAAGGCTCACCTGAGGAGGCAGCGTTCACATGTGACCTTCACGAGAGGGCTCTTGTTTTGGGGTCGGTTCTCAGAGAAGGATTCCGCTCGGAGCTGTAGCTCCTTTGCTTCCAGCAGCAGGTGGATTGAGTGTCCCCAATCTGCAGGTGGCTGGGTAGCGCCCAGCAGCGTGTGATTTGGGTAGGGTGGGGGCTCTCGAGCTTGAGGATACATTGGAATCATCTAGGGGATTTGTTCTCATTTTTAAAGATTTTATTTATTTATTTGACAGAGAGAGAGAAAGCAGGGGGAGCAGCAGACAGAGGGAGAGGGAGAAGCAGGCTCCCTGTTGAACAGTGAGGCTTGGCCCGAACCCCAAGATCACGACCTGAGCCCAAGGCAGACGCTTCACCGACTGAGCCACCAGGTGCCCCAAAGGCTTTTCAAAACACCAACTGGTAGGCTCTAGTGTCAGATTTTCTGATTTAGTACATCAGGAGAGGGGCCCAAAATTCGCATATCTAACAAGTCCCAGGTGATGCTGATGCGGCTGGCTTAGGATCCACACTGTAGGAGTCACTAACGTGGAGCAAGGTGCATTCGAAGTGCCCCAGGGCGCTGGTCACCAGTAGGCAAAGTCGTGACACTGTTTATGGACTAAATATCACCAAGTTCAAGAATCCTACTTACCACTGAGGGAGAAAGAAAAAACATGATTGTAGTACGATGTGACAGGTGTCGTAGAAGTTAGTGCAAAGTATTCACAGGGTCGGAGAAGAGAACGGCTGACTTTTCCTTCGTGTGTCTTGACAGGTGAGTGGAAATCACCTCTGGCTGAGTGAACTAATCATGAGTAAATTATTGATTGTATTTGCATTTTAGTTTCCCTATGAGCAAAATGGGGGTATTAATGATGATATCAGGGGTCGCCTGGGTGGCTCAGTTTGTTAAGCGTCTGTCTGCCTTCGGCTCAGGTCACGACCCTGGGTCCTGGGATCCAGGCCCCACATGGGGCTCCCCGCTCAGCGGAGAGTCTGCTTCTCCCCCTGCCTCTGCTCCTTCCCCTGCTTGTTCTCTCTCTCTCTCTCTCTCTCAAATAAATCTTAAGGTCGTGCTGTCAGAGGGTGGTTGTTAGGGTTAATAAAGGTCAGACATGTGAAATTACCTTGTAATTTAAACTAATACTCTTTTAAATTTAATTTCGAGTTAGTTAACCTATAGAGGAGTATTGGCTTCAGGAGTAGAATTGGTGATTCATCTCTTACATGCAGCACCCTGTGCCCATCCCAACAAGTGCCCTCCTTAGTGCCCACCACCCAGTTACCCTGTCCCCCACCCCCCTCCCCTACAGCGACCCTCAGTTTGTTCTCTATAGGTAAGAGTCTCTTAAGGTCTCCCTCCCTCTCTGTTTCTACTTTTCCCTCCCTTCCCCTCTGATCCTCTGTTTTGTTTCTCAAATTCCACATATGAGTGAGATCACATGGTATTTGTCTTTCTCTGACTGACTGACTTCACTTAGCATAATATACTCTGGTTCCATCCATGTTGCAAATGGCAACATTTCGTCCTTTTTGATGACTGAGTAATATTCCATTATACACATGGAATATACACATTATTTATACACATAATGGAATATTATCTTTGTGCATCCATCAGTGGGTGGGCATCTGGGCTCTCTCCATAGTTTGGCTATTGTTGATAATGCTGCTCTTACCATTGGGGTACCTGTGCCCCTTTGAATCAGCATTTTTATATCCTTTGGATAAATACTTAACTAGTGCAGTTGCTGGGCCATAGGGCAGCTCTATTTTTAACTCTTTGAGGCCCCTCCACACTGGTTTCCAGGGTGGCTGCACCTGTTCACCCACCAACAGTGCAGGAGGGCTCCCCTTTCTCCACATCCTCTCCAACACCTGTTGTTTCCTGACTTGTTAATTTTCCCCATTCTGACAGGTGTGCGGTGGGATCTCATGGTGGTTTTGATTTCAAAAAGAAAATTAATATTCAAAACTTCTAGCTTTTGTTCTTTGCTTGATTATCTTTCTAAAATTCTTTGCTTGTTTGCTTAAGTATCTATGACTTCGTTGCTGTGGTAAAAAATGATACCTGTGTTTTCAGATTTCTTCTATTGTTTTACTGGTAATGCACAAGGAAACAGGATGGAAGTCACCATTAACAGTTAAATTAAATGAGGAATTAGAGTTTTCCTTTGTCATATAAAATTTTGCCTTTATTACAGGAATTTGGTAAAGTTGCAAATTTTTTACAGAGAGACAGGAATATTCTCTAAATGATATATGCATGGATATCATTGGTTATATTTGGTTAGAACTTCTACTTGTGGATTTAAGTTTCATCTCTGGAATTTTTTTTCTTTTTTAAGAAATTTAATCTCTTTTGCCACATGATGGTAGTATTGCTTCTCTTGTTAAGCCACAAAAATAGATTTTAGATGCCCGGTAAAAATCATAAAAAATTATATTTCTCCAAGGAGACCTAACAATAAAACATTAGTTTCATAAAGAAAAAGGACTCCTACACATTTATGTTATTTTTAAAGAGCAGGAAACATCAATGCCAGTGTTTCCTGAGGAGAATTGCCATTTCTTCTTTAGGAAACAGGTCTTTGCATGTTAGGAATATCATTTCTCTTCTTACCAGAATTTTGTTTTAGTCACTGTCTTTCAAATTACTACCCCTTCTAATTGGGTTGACCAATATAATTCATTTCCTTAGATATTTATTCTTGAAGAAGAGAAATTTTAAATGGCACTTATATTGATTGTATTTTGCATAATCTTTTATATCAGATTCAGAATTAGAAGCCAACTTGGACGTTGTCTGGTGTGACCCTCTTTGCATGCAATAATTTCTTCTGCATCATCCAGAACAGATGGCCATGCAGTTTCTCAGCTGCCTCTAAAGATGCCCTTCAAGGCAGCCTCTATTCTTTGCAGGACCCCTAGTAAAGGAACTTGCTTGCTGTTGTGCTCAACATAATGTGGTGTTGCTTGGAAGCTGTGAAGCTTCTGTTTGCTTGAATTCAAAACCATTTCTTTTGTCTGGAGGCAACCATCTTGTTGAGAGAATGAGTCATAGGATAAAATTATGAAATGCAGTTTCCTGCATGCTGTAGTCAGTCACAATCTGTCCCACAGATCAAAAAAAATATCGAAGACCTATAACAAGCTACATTTCATAGTTTGAGCAATCTGGGTTTAACATGTCAGAAATTTATTTTCTTTATGACCATCATGGATTTACTGAAGTGTTAAGACAATTAGGATTTTGGGTTGTCATTTCACAATAAGCAGGTGTAGCAATATTAGGTCTTTGTCATCTTGTCAAATGGGGGTGTGTGTGTTGAGAAGGCACATATGTCTCTGTAGGGCTTTGGGTATTTTGTCAGAGGACCCGTTTCTCATCCCCTAGTTATCCAGTGACGGTAGCCTGTTGTGGGTAAGATGGTGAGGGAGAGGTTCGTGCAAAGTTGTAGAGTGAGCTTACAGGAATCTGAATGAAAGTAGAGTCACTGTAGGTCCAGAATGCATCCCTCAGCTTTGCGGGTTTAGAAATATCCTCTTATTGGTTCAGCAAGGGGCTGATTATGCCCCGGGGAACCCACCACGCTGACTGATCTCAGAAGAGAATGTGATATAAGTCTGAACGCTTCTTTATCCTGTTTCCCACGAGACGTTCACCTGGAAGATAACTCACAGTGGTCACTGCCCATGCCATACTATTTCAGTGGGTATTATAATATCAGCTCCCTGAGGGGCACTATGCCAAGGTATAGAGATGAATCAGACCTTATGGGATATGCTCCTTCTGCAGATGGCTAATTACTTCCATTTTGTACTCGTTTTGTTGGTGATAATTTCAGAGGGTGATATTTCTGACTTTGACCTCCTGAAGCTACTTATGCACGACAACTGCATAGATTGTTATTATTGTAGATTTTGTGATGTCTAAATCTAGAAATTAACTATGAATTATGTATTTTTCAAGTGCATGCCATTTGTAATGATTTTTTGTTATTACACAGCATTTTGACCAGAAAGATGAGGGAAAAAAAATTGAATTTCCTCATATTTTGATTAGACATGGCAGACACTAATTAAATAAGGTATAAAGAATGAAAAAAATGGAGTAGTAATGTAAGAACAAAGAGATAACAATTTAGTCTTTAAGAGGAAGGTCAAATAAAGATTCATATGATGTCCATCTACTTTAAAATATCGCTGTTGACTTTTTTTTTTTTTTACTTGATGAGGGGCATCTTCTATGTTTACGACATGGTGGGAGAGACTAACAAACAGCCAATTCTAATTAAGTAGGACATAGAGAAACACACAGTGCTACTGGAACTAATGAAAGTGTTCAAACTAGCTTTTATATTCGTCAATAATGCAGGGAAAGCATATTGTAGTAAATATTTTCTATACGTTTCCATACTCTTCCTTTCTATAAGATTTAAGATAAAGTAGATGACTGTCCATAAGAGTGAGATGCACTTATTATATGTATTAATATGTTGGTATCATCAGGGCCTTGATTATGGAAGTGATGGTCTCCAGAGAGTGAGGGAGATAGATAGGTAGATATCATCAAATATGGATTTACCACTGGGGTGGAGTTGTAGCAATATTCTCCCAAATTTTCAGTGTCTTGTCTAAACTACTCCACATTAAATATCCAATGTACATAAAAACAGGATGCTTGGAATGTAGGCACAGCTTCAGGCAAGTTTCTTAGAACCTGACCTTTGCTTACCACACACACACACACACACACACACACACACACACACGGGAACTCATTCAACCAGAGTGCTGCCTCCAAGCTCCTCCTATTAAGAAATTTGGAATCTGCTACTGTATAAACATCTTTGTATGATATGAAGCAGGACTCACTGCAGCAAAAGTAGAATATATGCTATTTCTGTATGACAAACAGCATTATTGCTCAAGATGTCAGAGTCACAATCACAACATTCCTTCCTTAGACTATAACATTTTAATATCCCTACTATGGACTAACAGAACACTTTATTGCACTTTCCAAAACTTCAGAGAACACCACCATCGGGCCAGTATGGATCCTTCTTCAGCAGGCTGCAGAGAATCTGTGCTCTCAATCTGTATCATAGGGCATAGTCCCATGAACTCATCAGCTCCTATCAATCACTTGACTGGCATAAATGCTATTCAACAAGATTTCATCTACCCATTACCTGCCCAAATGGCATCTGTCAAGCTCCTGTAATGTTCTGGGTGCTGTTGCAGATGCGGGGGTTCCGTGAATGAATAACATGTGATCTTTATCTCCAGGGAGTTCTCATTTGATCATGGGAGGTAGATTTACTAATGATCTATCATGTAATAAGTATTATAATTTTTCTTGAACATGGTACCACAAAGAGTAGAGAGAAAGGATAAATATTGTCTTTTATGGGTGGAAAAGACTCTACAGAGAGGAAGCCACATTAATATAGCTTCTTGAAGAATGAATAAGAATTTTTAGGTGGTTAGAGTGAGACATATTGGGAAAATATTATGAAGTAAATCACATATGATTCATTTATTCTGTTTATTTTAAATTCTATCTTTTAGAAATTTAGATGACTAAAAATCTCTATGCTTGGGCTGCACCATCTTAGCTTTCTGCAGAAATGCCTCCACTGGATTTGTTTAATATTGTGGTCCTAGATTTTCCTAAGAAATGGCTATGTAATGAATATGGTTGCATTATTTGTAAAATGATTTTGATTAGTATCACATACTGGTTTTTCCATCTGAGCAGTGTTTATCAGACCTCTTCTTCACACTCATGGTAGGTAAATATCTTTTCTTGATGTTAAACTGTCCTTACCCTTTATCATCTTTCTTAATTGAGATGCATGTACTTCCTCCTTTATCTCACTTTTTTTATGGATAAAATAGATCCTATCAGATATGAAAACTATCAAAATCCTTCTCCTTGAACCATGAAGTTTTTTTTTTTTAATCTTCATTTATCCTTCCCACTTTTCAAAGACTAACCTTTCTATAAGAGCCTTCTCAACTATTTTCAAACTCATTTTTTGGATTTCATGTGGATCAAATATTGCCTCTCTTCTAAAATCTGTATCTTTCTTGGTCAACATCACTTATCAGGGAGATAAAAATCAAAATCATGATGAAATACCACTTCACACCTGTCAGAATGGCTAAAATTAATAACACAAGAAACAACTTATGTTGATGAGGATGTGGAGAAAGGGGAACCCTCTTGCACTGTTGGTGGGAATGTGAACTGGTATGACCACTGTGGAAAACTGTCATGGAAGTTGCTCAAAAAGTTAAAAATAGAGCTACCCTATGACCCAGCAATTGCATTACTAGGTATTTATGCAAAGGATATAAAAATGCTGATTCAAAGGGGCACCTGCACCCCAATGTTTATATCAGCAGTATCAACAATAGCCAAACTATGAAAAGAGCTGAAATGTCTGTTGACTGATGAATCCATAAAGATGATGTGGTGTGGGGGCACCTGGGTGGCTCGGTGGTGGAGCGTCTGCCTTTGACTCAGGTCATGATCCCGGAGTCCTGGGATCGAGTCCCACACTGGGTTCTCTGCAGGGAGCCTGCTCTTTGGGATAATGTCCTTTGGACTTTGAGCATTGCACTCTTCTTCCCATTCCAACTTGCCATACTACCATTTGCTAGTTTTGGTTTTTGATACAACTAACCGGTTGTAATTCCCTCGGCATACTCTTTACTTAGAGATATCTGGAAAAGCTTTCTTTTCCCTTTGTGTTTTCTTCAAGGTTCAGATCAGTTATGTGAAGACCTCCAGGATTATCTCTGAGCAGAATTAATCTCTCCCTTCTTTGCCTTTCCTTGGTACTTTAGTTTATGACTGTCAAATAGATCCTTCGAAGGAAGACCATATCATATTTATATTCAGCAGAGTGCTAGTTGAATGAATTTTGAATCTTCTTAAAATCTTTTTGGACATATCCTAGGTATCAATCATGTGGTAATAAAAACAAGGTGATAGTAACTGTTATGCCTTATCATCTAGGTTTTTAATCATTTAAAGTATTGTTTCCATTTGCTGTGCATAATTAAAACATTCTTGAAGTGTCTTTCTCTCAAAGATCTGGACATAATTCAACAAACAAAGTTGAAGTCTTCCATTGTGCTGAGGAGGGCACTACTGTAAAATAGGGAGAAAAGCATCTTCCCGTTGTGCTCCTATTATTTTCTAGGACAGAATATCCTCAGGCTGCCAATAGCCTAATGTGATTGCTGGCATAAAGTTTGGTAGTGTCTTTCAACACCAGCATAGCAAAATCCTGGATGGGCAGCACTCCAGGAGCTGCTATAAAAGCCCCTAAATTGCCATTCCTACAGAACTTTCCGTGTTGTGCTGACATGTGCTGGCTGTGGTTTGCCCCTTTTAGGACTGTGTAGTAACCCGGAGGTGCACAGAAGATCTTTCTCTTCTGGGTACTCAACTACCCACCCAACTCCCACATCTCAGGTAGGAGACAGGGTAAGACCAGCAGTAGCATGAACATTCATGTGAAGTAGGTCATGCTCTACTTGGCTGGGTTCTCTGTCTATCACATGCATCCTGAACCCAGAGGAGATACAATCTGATGTTAGTTTTTAGACTAAATAAATTGCTAAGTAGTTATGAGTCATGTAATGTACCATATATAGTACCTGAGGTTCACCCTTGGACAAGGAAGTATCTCTGAACAGGGAGATAGATGCATTATCGATAAAGGAAACCACATGCAAACAACGTGTAAACCAGTGTTGATGAACTCTGAGTCTTCCAAATCTTTGTCATTAATGTCAGGCTCTAAGGGAATGATACAGGTGTAATTAAATCTGTGCATAATGTACATTTCTGAAAAGCCACTTATAAGACCCATTTCTATGTGATTCTTATGTTTTTACTGAGTTCCAGTTTTGGAAATTAGTATAGCATATAAGCTCTGCAGGGAAGAAACGGAAAGAAATGGTAAGAAGAGAGCTCCAGGTCTAGCTCTAGCAAAATTAAAACACAAACAAAAATGTTAAGGGTGATAGGCTCCAATCAGCAAACCTGGGGGTGGATATAAACTTTATTTGCTCAAGTTGGCAATGATCGAAGGAAGCATAAAATGGCGGTGGGAGAATGACTGCCCAGCAATGGCAACTGGCAGAGTTCTGGTTTTAACACTGACATTAGAATTCTCTGCTGCATAAATTCTCCAAGTTGGAATTTTTAGAGAAAATATTCTCTTTTCTGATTCTTTGAAAGTCTTTTATCCTCCTTAAGAAATGTATACAGTAGCTTTAGGCATTTTTGTTTCATGGGTGGCCAGTGGTTTCTAACAGTCATGCAATGGATGAGTCCTACGAACATAAAACAAAGAATAAGGTCCCAATCAGGAAAACCTCTAATGATAATGATCAGAAAAACATTGCTATCCATCGATTTAGTTAAACTTTAAAGATACTATTTTGTAAAACTGATGCTCTTCTGGCTTCTATAGTAATTTTTTTTTTTAAATAGTTTGTCCGGGAAAATTGTGAAAGACTGAAATGGGCAAAAAACAATTATTGGATCTTTTGTCTAGTGTTTTTTTCCAGGTTATTTCTGCCTTTCATTGTCTCTGAGCTATTTTATGACTCTGTAAAGCTACATAATACAAATAGTAATGCAAATGATTCTTGTCCATAGAAATGCAGATTATGTACCCCAGAGAACGGGGTTGGTTATTGCTCTGTGGGTATTAACCAGTTTGGCATCTACTAAGCAAGCTCATTTCAGCATTCCTTACAGTCTAGTCTACGTGTGGTGCTTCCACTTCCCTTTTGTATCATTTGTAACCTCCTACTGGCTCCTTCATTTAATGAGTTAAATAAAATCTTTGGCACATGTGTTCTTTTTATATTTGTGTGTGTTTAGCTTCTTAAAAATTAACTGCTGGTACTTATGGCTTAGCTCAGTAAGGAGTGGTAGAGTGGTTCTCTTCCTCCGTCCCTTGTCCTGTTCTGTCTCCCATCCCCTCTTCTTTCTCTTCTCTTCCTCACTCCTACTCCTCTCCCTTCTTTCCTTCCTCCACTAAGCATTTATTGGGTGCATGCTATGTGCCAGGCATTTTAAGAGGCATGGACACACAAAGTCCAATGTGAGTATTCCTGTAACTTTTAGATTTTTGATTATGATCTGCAAGGGGGGCAAATAAGACTATATGAGGTAATAAAAAGAAGAAGGCCTTAAATCACAGAATGACTTAAGTGTAGACTCTACCTCTTTCCTACTCTGTGACTTTTGACAAGTCACTTTTCTGAACTTCATTTCCCTCATTTTAATAATTGGTTATACTATACTAAAAGTAAGATCATGTATGTAGTTGGTTGGTACTTAGATGGTTCCTCCTTCTTCACAGCTACCCAGGGAATGTCAATTCCCATGCCGTACTCCATGTTTTCAACCTTCTTCTCTTTCAATCCTTTCCCCCCCCTACTGCCCCCAAGAAGTTATAATTGCTGTTCTTATTTGATTGGTCCTGGAATGAGTAGGCCAAACTTAATAAACAAGAATCTCAAATACTCAAAGTCCTTGATTCAAGCCTAAAAGAAAGAATAAGTTCACAGCCAGGAAACCCTCTAAAGTGTTCAGAACCATGCTCTGATTAAGGGACGAATAGTATTAAATGTGATTGTAGGAATGACCTTATTGCAGAGAGCATGATATCAGTCGACCCAGACAATTACAGATCAAGAGTGGAGAAAGCCAGATTTGTCCTGTCCAATCACTACAAGTGAGTGCTCCCTTTCTTGTCTTATTTTTGCCCACAGCATTTATTTACCCAGTTAATGCTCCATCTTACCTCTATTATTTTCTCCTCCAGCTCTGCTCGTCAGTTTTCCTTTAGCAGCCAGGCATGTTTGCACCCTTCTCTTACAATCTTTTCCTGGGTAGTTTAAAATTTTAAGTAATTTACAATCCAGATGAATATTTAATGGAATATTTATTACGCATCTTCCGGTTGCCATTTTTCTATTACCGCAGTGACACTGAGGGATGGCAAAGATGCAAATGCCTATTTCTTGTGAGTTTAATCTATCTCCCTCTGTCCTGATAAATCTTATCATTTTGTTTGGTAATTAGACTATTCTGATGATGCTGTAAAATACATCTCAGTTGTAAAGGGAAAAGTCATTATTTATCATTAGAGGGTGGGGAATATGCTCATTTTTCACTGCCCTTACCTGGGCAGCAAGGACAGAGTGATGTAATTTCAACTTGGAGGCCTGTGCTTGATGTGATTCTGGGATGGAACAAATAGGCATGAAATTAATCTGAGAATGTTCAATCATCCCCGTCCCAGGGCTTGGCTAGCATCATCGCGGTATATGGAGTTTAGCTTTCCAGGCTCTCGGCTTCCTCCAGAGCATGAGCAAAGCAGGGGAAGATTTGTCCCTGTTACGTATTGTCCTATAAAGGGTGAGGATTGGGGCCAAAAGGAAACAAATTAATGAGGGGGGAAATGTCTTTTGAAGCCAAGGGACTATATGGTTCTGTCAGTATTGTGTTTAGGAAGCAATGCTGTTTACCTGGTGGAGATTGGGGAATAACTCGTGTAAGTGTAGTTCTGGGAAAAGCTTAGAACAAGGCTTGACTCAGAGATTTTAAATGATAGGAAAATGAAAGAAACCTAAATGTTAGATGGAGGTCACTGGTTTTCAGGAGAAGACGGTGTCCCCTTCTGTTCACTCATCCAGCCAATCCTTACCGAGCTCCAGCTAAACACCAAACACTCTCCTGAGAAGTAAATGTTATTCTGGACTTTAGTAGGTGTAGAGACTGAGTCCAGCGCAATGGGGGTTGACTCCTTAATTCTGTAATTTACGATGACATCCTTAACACCTTCAATTATTTTGAATTTTGTATTTTCGTCTACGTGTAAAACTCTATTTCCTTCTTCCTCAGGGAAGATGATTTATTCAGCTGCTGCAGGCCTTCCCTTCCTTGCTCCTGTTGTCAACCGCCTTCGTGATAACGGCCGGAGGAGCTTTCAAGGGCAGAGAGTTCACACGCTGTGAAGCGATCAGTATTTTCTCTACAGATGCGTGGGACCCCCCAGGAGGGCGTCCTCGGGTACCCAAGGTTGGGTGAGCAGGAAACTCCGGGGATTGCCAGAGAGAAGACCAGTCCGTCATCCCCACGTTGCTCAGGGTTGCTCTGGCTTATTCTGCTTCTTGATGGTAAGTGCGGCATCAGTGTTTTATGTCATCTAAATGGGTGAATATTTGTCAAGTGCCCAGAAGAAGGTCTAGGACTTGGTAAAGAGGCACGACCCGGTCGTCCCTGGAATGCGGACACGCCTCTAATCTCAATTTCGTGCATCCCCCTGGCTGCTCAGGGCTTCCTCTCTTTCTGGGTCATTCCAGCATTCTTTGGATCCAACTATCTTTCAGCCCCGTTTGGAAGACAGTCCTCTGATCTTATTTAACACTGTTTTCATGATGTCACCTTACTTTTTACCCAAATTAGTTGTTATTTTCATTCAGTAACCGTCCTCCTTCTACATGTGCTCCTGCCCTTTTCTCTGTCCTATATTTTTGTGAGAGTCTTAACACTGGTTAAATCTAACTTAAGGTTGTTTGCTCCAATGTAGATGAACCAGGCAGGGAAAAAAAAAACCCAAAAGGGCATGGCTGATAGCTCTCATTTGAAATTCATGATGCAGACTTCTAACGCTCCCTGTCAATCAATATACTTTCTGATGCAGCCACTTTCCCAGTTCCTTATTTAACTATCTTGTATCTTCTTCACTTTCTTCTAATCTTCCAACCTTTTAACTCTTTGTTCTCAGTGGTTGACTTTCAGAATGTGGCTTTCACAGTCTCCCGCAATCAGCTTTAACCACTTGCCACCATTCCTTTACTCGTACACTTTGCCTGACACCTGCTATCTTTTTTTTTTTTTTTTAATTTATTTATTCATAGAGACACAGAGAGGCAGAAAGACAGGCAGAGGGAGAAGCAGGCTCCATGCAGGGAGCCCGACGTGGGACTCGATCCTGGGTCTCCAGGGTCAGGCTCTGGGCTGCAGGCAGTGCTAAACTGCTGCGCCACCGGGGCTGCCCCGACACCTGCTATCTCATAGATGAACTGTCCCACCTGTATCTATGGATGGTGTCCCCGTTTGTGAGCTGGGTTCCATTATTTCTTACACAAGAACATGGTCCCAGCAGTTTTCTTCTTCTCTCGTACTAACAATTTCCTCTTCTTTATTGATCATTCCTATCAACATAAAACATATGTTGGTTTTGTCCCATTTTAATGAGAAGCTCTTGACCTCCCTTCTTCTTTTTGTAGCAAAACTTCCAGCAAGAGTTTTATATCCTTTTGTCATTTTCCCCCTAGTCATTCTTGAGCTCAGTTCAACAGCTTTTGTCCCCAGTCATTTTACCAAAACTATTTGCCAGGGTCCCAATAACCTTCATGTTATTGACCAGTCTCGGCTATATTTAATTTGAACTATCAGCTGCTCTTCATAGACTTAGATTATTTTTTTTCCTTAAATTGCTTTCTTTACTTCTTGCTAACAATACTACATTTTCTTGGTTTTTCTATTACTTCTTATTTTTCTCTAAAGCTCTTATCATCTTCCAATATATGATAACGTATAATTTAATCAGTTTTTCTATCTCCCCACTTACTCTTAGACCATGAACTCTGTGAATGGTTTTTTTTTTTTTTTGGTCTATATTTTTAATATTAAATCTTCAACACCTATAATAGTGTGCTTGGCCTCAGTAGATGCTCAATAAATATTCATTGTGTACACAGACAATAGTATTAGCTATATTATTATTTACGTTATCCAAAGAAGTATAAAGAATATCTCTGATTAAATGATTGGGCAAGTATTTGAATTTTAAATATATTTCCTCTAGTGAGTGATTGATATTTCTGGGTTGTTTCATTTGAGGAGTGAAGATTAATGTATTTGCATTTGAAAACTTCAAATATTTCCATTACTTGAGTTTATGAAATTGGTATAGGTTGTGTTAACATATCACTTAAGATAAAAGTTAAATTGGAAGAATAAACATTGAAATAGTAAGTAACACTTTGTGCTCTTTTATTTTATTCTCCATAATATTTTCAAAGTGATGTTTCTAAAACACAAAACTGCCTCTATCATGTCCTTGATGTAAAGCCTTTTTGTTACAATTACCTAGAATGGAAGATAACATTCCTCTGGGTCTAACGTTTACTGTAATTCCAGTTTTAGCACTTTACCTTTGCTTCAAACATATCATCCCACTTGTAGTTTCTGGGATACTCCACAATCTTTCATATGTTTTAAAATTATTTCTGGAAATTCTAGCTTCCTTCTACCAGCAGCCTGTCATAAGACTCATTTCAAATGTTATGCTTTCTCCTAGACACAGTCTTTGATTTGAACTGTTCAGTGGTTAGTCCTTGGGTTTCATAACACTCTATATCTCTTTTTACACTTATCACCTTGTAATATTGTTTTATGTGTTTTTTCCCCTCATAGACTGAGTTCATTGAGATCAGGGTTAATCAATAATCCTTTTTTTTTCATCTTTTAAATTTAAATCTTAAATTTTTAGTTAAGACTTGCAGAAGAGTTGCAATTTCACTCAGGTTCCTCTTTATATTAACATCTTACAAAATCAAAGAATATTTACCAAAACTAAGAAATGAATCTTGGTAAAATATTATTAGCTACATAATTCATTTGGAGTTCATTGAGTGTTTCACCAGTGTTCCTTTTTCTCTTCCAGGATCCCATCCAGTATTTAGTTTCATGTTTTCTTATTCTTTCAGCTGTGACAGCTCTTCAGTCTTTGCTTGTCTTTGATGACGTTGATACTTTTGAAGTGCTAGGCAGTTACTTTGCAGAAAGTCTCTCAATTTGGGTTTGTCTGATGTTTTTTTCATGAATAGGTTGGGTTATGCATTATTGGGAAGGATGCCACAGAAGTACTATGCCCCGTTCCGTGCATTTTAAGAGGGATTTCACAATGTTAACTATATTAGCAGTGATATTAACCTTGGTTAAATGTTATCTGCTGGGATTCTCTAAACATTACTGTTTTTTTCCTTTGTGATTTATAAAAATCGTGGGGGAGTTACTCTAAAACGATGTAGTTACTCAATTTCTCTTAAATATTGTTCTCTAATTACTATCAGTGGATCTTTCCTGAAAACAAAATAGTGTGCCGTCCTAATGGTGACTTTCTATTTCCTTCATTCTTTCTTCATTTCTCAATTGGAATCATTCTGTAAGAAGAGTTGTTCTTTAGCACTTGTTTATTCGGTTATTTAGTTATGTCAGTGTTGACTGCTGGATGTTTTAAAAATCATTGGGTTATAATCCAATACTCTTATTATACATTTCATTGTTCAAGTTGTTCCAAATTTGGTTATTGAGAATTCTTTCAGGTTGGCTTATTTATACTAGTTAATGCATGACACAGATCTACATTTGTACGTCTGTGCTTGTGCGTTTGTAAAACTGTGACTCCCTACTCATAGTTCTGACTTCAGTCCTACTCCACAGTTCGTTTTAGCCTTCAGTCATTCCTTATTTTTAATGTCTTTAGTCCAACAGTGGAAAAGATGCCTCTCATTATATGTTTTTGCTTATTTGTTCAAATCTAGTCCACAAATAAAGTGCTTTGAGAATTGGTAACACATGCCCTTGTAGGCAAATTTACTATTATGGGATGGTGTTTGAGTGTAGTTTCTTTTGCCTTTAGCTTTACAATATTCTGTAAAAATGGTGTTTTCCAAAGTTATCTAGTTCAGTGCCTTTTTTCCAGTTCTCTTTGAGCTTATGAGGTTCATTGGTTATATGGTTACATTCATTTTGGTCTGGATTCCATCTTCCTTTTGACATCCTACTTTTAAATATTATAGGCTTTGATATATCCCTTCCATTCTTTGTGCTTTGTTGTTTTACATTTTACTTTCAGATATGCTCAAAGACAAATACTGTCGCAGCTATTTTTGCTTTGGACAATCACATTTTTTTTTAGAACAAATGAAAGTAAGAAATATTTTATTTCCATTTTGTTAACAGTATTCTAGTCTTCATTTCTTTGTGTAGATCGCATATTCAGTGCGACATCATAATCATTCAGCCTGGAGAACTTGCACATAAAAGTAGGTAGAGTGGTATGATAGCTCCAGTATATGCCAATCTCTAACCTCTTTGTTTCAAGCTTATTTCCCCCATTTGTATCCTGTCCTTTTTTTTTATTACTAGCATATAGATATTTCTCTGTAAATTTTTCTTCTTTTGGCCCCACTCACCAGAATGACCCACTTCTTGACACTTGACTGTAATAGATTTAGGTAACATTCTAACTACATATGAGCTATGAAACCTAGCATGTTTACTGTTGTTAAAGTGTTAAAAATGAACTTTGCTCTCTGATTTCTCAACCCATTGACAAACCACGCTGGTTCCGTTTAGCCTCATCAAGTAATGTGGGATACCAAAAGGTGAATATTTGTGACACTTAGTTTATGTTAATGATAGGACAAAGCAATTTTACTGTGTATTTGTGTTTTTATGAGATCAGATCATTTAAAATTTAAGTTGAATTTTTAATTGCTATTTTACTTCAACTTCCATGTAACATAAATTTTTAAAACTCTTGCAAATTAGTACTTCATATACAATTAAGGATATGACAGGTGTACCTGTAATTTATGCTAAACAATTATGTTAAGGAGTCAGAAGATAAAATTTAAAAAGAGACATTTATGAGCATCTCCTTAAAGTAACATTATTAATGTCTTTGCATTTGAAATCACTATTACAAAAATATGTTTTAATTAGAAAACTTAAACTTATTTCTCAAAATACTAAAATACACTCATTTAATATCTTAAGTCATTTATCCATTTATTAATATGCATTTATTGAACTGTATGTTAGGCATAGGAAAATAAAAAATAAGATACTCTGTGAACAAGGAACTTATAATTTGGGATATAAGCAGCTAAAACATGAGTTTTTTTTTTTTTAAGATTTAATTTATTTATTCATGAGAGACACAGAGAGGGAGAAAGAGAGGCAGAGACACATGCAGAGGGAGAAGCAGGCTCCATGCAGGGAGCCTGATGTGAGACTCAATCCTGTGTCTCCAGGATCATGCCCTGGGCTGAAGGCAGCGCTAAACCACTGAGCCACCCAGTTGCCCCAGCATGAGGAGTTTGTAAGGTGAAGTTGGGAGAAGGGCATTCTAGAGAATGGGCATGACTTAGAGAAAAAATGTCATAATTCTTGGAAACTGTAGGTAAATACTTGAGAACAGGACCTATGTCTAGTTGTTTATTATTATATCTTTAGCATATAACATCACAACTGTTCAATACATATTTCCCGATTTGAATGATTGATAAATACGGTAGCAGATAAAGCTGTAAACCATTTCTAAATGTTTTTACAGGCTATTTTGTTTTATAGCCCAGTATTCACTAAAATATATTCTATGGAACACTAACTCTAGAAAAACAAGAGGTATTAAGGGATCAAAACAAAACAACCCTAAGAAATACTGATTGCATAAATCAAAATAATTTTCTTTAGATAAAGACTTCTCACACTTTAGTATGCTAATGTCAAATGTTGATTGTGATCACTGAGAGGTTTCAATTCAACTGTTTCTCAGACTTCTGTACCTGGGACACCCTAATCTGTGCACTCATACGTTGTCCCCAGGACTATGCTTGGTGCTGTGTGTGTTGAGAAAGTCTACTCTAGGCAACAGAGATCCATTTAAGAGTTTTAGGTAGGAATATAAACTATGGTCATAGCTGTTTTTTAGAAAAGTCCCTTTACATGTTAAGGAAATAGAATGAAGAAAATTTAATAACTAAATTGATATGGAGGTATTAGAGAAAATGAGTACCTTGGATGATTTCCAAGTTTCCTCCTTGACTAACTTGGGGATGCCAATAAAAAAGGATTTGGTATATAGGATGAGAAGGAGTTTGGGAAGGAAATAATACAAATAATTTAAGGCAACTGTGTTTAAAGTTCAAGTGGACAGCCTAGATTAACTATTTAGATTGTAGTCAGATGTGTTTGTATCTCAGAAGAGATTAGAGATCATAGCGAAAGCTCTGGGAATGGCTTTTTAAGAGCTCAGAATATTATTTTCTCTCTCTCCCGTAGCCATTTAGATATTTAAGGTTCGTTATCATGGCACCCATAAGTTTTCTCCTCTCTAGGCTAAACAAACCTAGTTGCCTCAGACATTCCTAGTGTGAAATCCTATGTGGGCCGTTTTATCTGTGCAGTTCCTTCCCTTGAATGCACTGTAAATCACCAATGTTTACCATAAGACATGGTGCCTCCCTGAACCTTATACTTCTAAAATTTTATATATTATTGCTTTATTGAATGCATTTTCCTGTATATCCATAGCTGTCTTCTTTAAACTGGCCCTAAGCCATTTGCTACTTCCTCCTACAGAATCCTTAAGCAGCCAGGGCCTTTGAATTACAACCCCTTTTCAGTAAATCACCACCACATAAAATATCTCCAGTATTTGCCTCTGGAATTCTTACGTTGTCTTGCTTGGCTTAAGTGGTGAGCCTTCCTGTTGGAACTAGATGTTTGTACGTGATGTTTCACACTGTTCCTTATTTCCTAGTAGCTTCTCTTAAGACTTTGACTTCAGGTTACATTCTGCGAGGTCTGCAGCAAAGAGCCCATTTCATGTACCACTACTTCTGACTTTAGTTTCTGTGTGTCCATCTAGGATCTTCCACTTAGAATCAACCAACTTCTAAGACTCATCCAGAATAGGTTAATGACCATTTCCTTGAGAGCAGAAGCCATATATTACTTTTTAAAGATTATTTAGGGGAGAGAGAATGAGCAGGAGGAGGGGCAGAGGGAGAGGGAGATGCAGACTCCCTGCTGAGCAGGGAGCCCAAGGTGGGGTTTGATCCCAGGACTCTGGGATCATGACCTGAGCTGAAGGCAGGTGCTTAACCAGCTGAGCCACCGGCCAACTCCACCTCAGAAGTCATATATTATTGATTTGTACTCCCAGTGTCTAGTACAATGCCTAACACCAATGATATTAAATGGGTGGATGGGTAGTTGAAAGAAGGAGCTGTGCTTCTGACCATATTTTAACATATAACATTTTATGCTCCTACGTAAAGTTTTGCTTAAAACAAGAGTTTTGATACTAAAACTACTGGGAAACCAGTGCACCATTAGGAATTACCCTGATTAACTAAATTAATTTTCTTTCCTAAGACTAAGGAAGGAGAGATTGCTGCAGGATTTAGACTTTTTTTTTTTTTTTTTTGAGGTCCTACTACATGGAAATATTGGAGCTAGCATTCTTCATGTAATTTTCACATTATTCTGTGAGGTACATATTATTATTCTCATTTTACAGATGAGAAAACTTAAGCTTATCTTAAATGGCTGAAGCTAATGAGTGGTAAAGGTGGGATTGAATCATAGGTCTTTTGACTGATTCAGTTTTTCTTCACACTCTGAGTCATTCTCAGTATCTTTAATAGGCACTACATCACATAGACTTATTTTTCTTTTATGTTTTTTTTTAAACTTGAAAGACAGAACATGAAAGGCTGAGAAATATCCGAGAATTTGCTTTACAGGAACATTGATTGTTTTTTAGTAATTGGATGCTGTGATTATTTTCTTGGAGCAGAACTTTTAAGATCAAGTGTGTTTTTGGTTCCATTAGCAATATACTAAGAGGGCACAATGCTAGAGTGACTCAGAATGATCTGTTTATATCATTTTTGTAATCTGGTAAACAGATAATGCTGATGCATACAGGTATAAGAAGATGCATTTTGTTGAACTACTTCAGGGGATAAAAAAGTGAAGAGTTTTTGGTTGATGGGAACTGAGTGAATATATTACAGCACAACTGTGAAGTATTACCATATAAAGTTTCATGGTAGAGTTGGTTCAAGTAAACTCTTGCCTGGCTAAATTTGACATTTTTTTTTTTTTTAGATACTGGGTTCTATGGTAATTGCTAATGGTTCATTCTAACACCTATCATTCTTTTCTAAGTCTAGGAAGAAAGGGAAGAGTTACCACTCTAAATTTTAAAGTGCAATAGGCTTAATAAATAAAATTCTATAACTTATTATCATTTACTGGGTACTCGATGTCAGATTTCTAATTTATTCTCCCAAGAACCTTATGGTGGGGGGAATTTATGTTTTACTGGAGATAAAACTGAGTTTCAGAGAGATTAAGAGATTAAGAGATTAATTTACCTGAGATGTGAAACTGGGATTTGAACCAAGATCTAACTGAATGTACCTACCTTATCTCAATTCTATACTGTTTCTTTAGCATTAATCATTCTTTGAATATGGACCTCTATCTTTCCAAAATTCTCTTCTTAAGCTCTAATAGCTTTGTTACATAAATAAATAAATATATATATTTTTAGCTTAGAGCAGAAGGTAAATGTGTTCTAATTAAATATTAAACTTTTACCTCATTACTGTAGGTCTCTATGCAATATATTTATTACTATTATACATTGGACTTTAAGTCAAGTGGCATATGTGTGTATAGAAAAGCAAAAGTGGCTGAGGAGTTTCCTTTACATTGCTCAGTGGGTTTTGTTGAAAAAAACTGTTTCATAACTGGGACAAATCTTCTTCCTGAGATATCCCTCAGTATATTTTCTGCAGGGCTCCCTTTTCTGGGTGATGTTTTCACTTTGATCACTTTCTTTTTGGATTTCTATTGAGTTTTTCTTTTCTGATTCCCATGTGGTATCTCTTATTGGTTTGTGTCTCTGGCCCTTGCAAGATCAAGTAGATCAGGGTACAGATGGTAACATTGAAGGGATAATTTAAGGGAGAGATGGTTTGGATGAAAAGAAAGGGCTTTCTCTTGTCCTCCTATGTCCATGAGAGGATATAATGAGACTGAGCCCGGTTTCACCTCTCAGGTATATGACTATCATCTGCAGATGGGAGGTAGGATATATATCAAGAACTAAATTTAGAGGAGCAAGTTCATTTAGGGATGTTAAGATTTAAAGTACTTTCTGATGGGTGCTATCCAATGTGGGCAGAAAAAGATTTCCTGATTTGGGAGATTATCTTGATTAGGGCCTTTAACTAATGGGATGTGACATTGATAGGAAAAGAGATTACTTTTCAAAGCTCATTCATGAGCCTTATACAATAAGACCACCTGGAGAACCATAACCTGTTTGGGGCAATCTGGCTTTGACAGGTATGGGAGGTCACTTCTCCAACTCTCTGTTCAGAGAAGGTCTGTGCAAAGAACTTCAAAGAGCATTGGCTAGAGGCAAAGTGTCTAGCTCTGCAAAAGGAATTTGGTGGGTATTTCTAGGGAGTGGTATTTGATGGGTATTTCAGGCAGAGCCTAGCAGGTCTCTGGTTTGAATTGGTATTGGAACTGTTGGTAGATGGGATGGCTTTATCTCTCTTAGATTCTATTTATCTATTTACCTGTCTGTCCATATGCCTGTCTGTCTGTCATCTACCATTTTCTATTCATCATCTATCAATCATATTTCTATGCCATGATGGACAGAATAGAAAAAGATGATTATGGTTATATATGTAAGGGAAATTAGAATGAGTTTAATCAAAAGGGCGTGGTGAAATTTAGCATAAATCTCTAAGAAATAGAGAAATATAGGGATTCATATTGTATCAGGCAAATGTTCTTTTTGGGCTGAGTGGAAGAAAAATTTAGCAGATTTATTACAAACCCAAAGATGAAGCAAGAAATTTTAAAAAGAATCCACCGAGGTCACTTTGGATCCCGGAGCTGTTTGCTTCCACACGAAGCGAAAATACAATTGGCCAATGAAAGATGCAACATTTGGTATGAGGATAAAAGCTACCACTTAGGCTTTGGAGGGAGAATATCAGAAACCCAGGGTTTAAGTGCATTTGCTTAGACTAGTTTTTAATTTTGCGGTAAAATGACAGACTTTGAGAGGATTAAAAAGGGAAGGAACACTCAAATGCAATCAATAATGTTAATTCTTATATCTGTTTTTTAATTTTTGTTTCTTTTTGGGAAGTGCCTCAACATTAAGTCATATTGATACCATCTGTGATGAGGCACCTGGGATGGGAGAGAGTTGGAGGGGGGTGCAGGATCCAGTTTATAGTCAATAGATATTCTTCTTCCTCACAGCTACCATGACTGGTCCATGGGTGGATGCACGCCTTAGCCCAAGGCAACTGGTATCCTCTGATAGGCATACTGGAAAAAGTCCTTCTGCTTTTAAAAACACAGGTGCTAAGGTCCACATTTGTTGACACATGGAAATTGTTTGCCTGAATACAGGCCAATATATGAGAAATATGAACTGAAAAATGAAGGGGATAGAGAGAGGAAGAAGGCAGGCAGGGGGAGAGAGATGGGGTGGAGAGAGAAGGGTGGCAAGGAAGAGAAGGCAGAGAGGGGGAGAGAGAAACAAATATGAGTCGATAATACCTTTTGAACTCCTAGTCTCAGCTATGCCTGAAGTTATCATCATTTGGACTTCCCCATCGTATAGACTATTTATTTCTGAGAGTTTGAATTCAGTTTTTGTTACTTGCAAAGATAAAAAAAAAAAAAACTCAGAGAAAATGCATAAGCAAATTAAAAAGCAGATTGGAACTTTTAAAATCCAGCTGAATGTACATGGAAGGAACAGGGTGAGCACGGAGGAAGTACACCTAGCCATAGAGGAGCGGCTGTAAAGGATGTTCTGCTGTTTACAGCGTATAGTCCTAAGTAATTCTAAGGTAGAGAGGAGTGTGGGGAGGGAGTGCATGGCTGAGAACATACCAGTGTTCTCCGGGCTTGTGGATGTACTTACTGGCCTACGAGTACCAGTAGTAGCAACTCCAACTAAAACATCTTTTGAGGAATATCTATAACCAGGACAAATGTAGGAACAAAAGGTGGACCTTTCCTGGCCTCAAGAACTATGGGCTGATGGAATTCTGGGGTCGGGGGGGTGAGGGGGGTAGAGGCAGAAGCTATATTGGCAGAAAAAGGCCAGATGGGACAAGAAATCCCTGGGAACCTATCAGGGTCAATGAATACAAACTGAAGGAGATCTGGATGGTGGAGGTGGTACAAAGTCACAGATTTCTGCTTGGAAGATTTCTTTTTGTAAATATAGGGTCTCCTGATCATAGGAAAGAATAGCATCTTTGTCCATGGGAAGAAACCATACTGAACTGAGGTTTGGAACATTAGAAAAAAAAAAAAAAGACAAGGAAATAGGGATGTAGAGGGGTTGGATATAGGAAGAAAAGTGTCTTTGGAAAGATCTCAGAATCAGAATGTCTACTATTATATCTTTATAAATTTTATTAGAGGTACAGGGTACTCCAGATACCATTCTGAAAAAAACTAGAAGCAATCAATGTATAGATTAGTGGAACAATGCTTTTAGGCTTTTATTTTTTATTTATTTTATTTTTATTTTTTTAAAAACAGAACCCTTTTCAAGAAAAATCTTAGGCAAAATTCTAATACATAAACCAATAAAATGGCAATCGGGAATGGGAGCCTGGACACCTAACTGCCTAGTGTGCTATTCTGTGTAGTTTTTCTTGAAAACTCTGGGACCCCAATGCCCACAGTATGCAAAGCACTCTTCTGTACCAAAGAAATCTTTGTTTTGTGGCTTAGTCTAGTTCTCAAGGGCAGGAAAATACTCATTGATCTGGGGCCATAGCCCCGGCTTTTAGTAAATACCCTGTATTTGCCAGCTATGATGTCTGTAAGATCTGTGTTTCTGCATGATCTGTATTTCCAAGAACACTGCCGGAGAGGCTAAAGCCCCAGCAAGTTGCTGGTTGTGGATTTGGAGACTGAGATCCTATCACTTTATTTCTATTTTTATCCAGTGGTTGCGGCCAACAAGGAAGTGTTTTGTAAACCTGCAAAGAGCTGTAGGAACACAATGGATTTATTCTGATAGTGCTGCTTTCAGTAATGATGCATAATGCTTATGATCTTATCCTTCCAACCACATAAACATATCCTCTACACACACACACACACACACACACACACACACACTCACTCGCTCTCTCTCTCACTCACTCACTCTCTCTAGATTCCTATTCATCTTTCAACTTTCAGTGTCACGCTTCCTTTAGGAAGCCTCCCATGTCTTTTTCTATTCCTCTTCTTCCCCAGATTGGTAGCATTTTACATACTATACTATAATTGTTTACCTGTCTTCAACCTGTGGATTTCATTTAATTGTGAACTCTATAAGGGAAGGGACTGCATTTTTTGTCTCTGTATTTCTGGTGCTTAACATGGAACCTATTTCTTTGAAAATATTATACATGAATTTTATATTTCACGAGAATATAAAAATAGTTTTTAATGTTAGTGGAAAAGTGAGATAGAGGAAAATAAGAATAAAGTAAAATAAAAAATAGTAAATATTTACTATATATGAAAGACATGTCATCGGTTAATAAAGAATACTTAGAAAGCAATATGAATAAAGCTAGTATCATAATAGAAAACAGATAAAAAGCTTTGGGTGGCCAGAACTCCTTACATGTATTAAGTTTTATTAGGAAAAATGGGAGTGTATTAGGTCACTGATTTAAGGGGAGCATGTAGAGGTCAGGAAGGCAATATAGAGAGATAGGAAGGTCAGAAAAAGACCATAGGAATATTTCCTTTCTCCCCCCACCTCCACCCCACACAGTTTTATTGAAACATAAGTGACATATAACACTGTAAATTTAAGGTATATAGTGTGATGATTTGATAACATATGTATTGTGAAATAATTACCGCAATTAGGTAAGTTAACACATCCATTACCTCACATGGTTTATTTTGCAGTGAAAACATTTAAGATCTTCTCTTTTAGCAACTTTCAAGTATGTATTATTGTTAATTATAGTGTTTGCTGTGCATTAGACCCCCAGAACTTGCTCATCTTCCAATGGGAAGTTTGTTACCCTTTGAGTTACCTCCACTATCCACTCTCTGGGAACCACAAATCTACTCTCTGCTTTTACAAGTTGGGTTTTTTAAGATTAAACATATTAGTGAGATCACACAGTATTTTTCTTTCTGTCTTGCTTAATTTATTTAGCTCTCCAGAATCACCCATGTTGTTGCAGATGGCAGGATTTCCTTTTTATGGCTGAATAATATTCCATGGTATATATGTGTCTGTGTGGAGATATATATATCCATATATACCCATTTGTATCTTTTTTATCCATTGATGGACAATTAGTTAGTTCCACATTTTAATTCTCATGAATAGTGCTATAATGAATAGGGGGATGCCAGTATTTCTTCTAGATAATGATATCATTTCCTTTGGATATGTGTCAAGAAGTAGAATGCTGTATGACATGGTAGCTCTATTTTTTAACTTTCTGAGGAATCTTCCTGTTGTTTTCTATAGTGCTCCATCAATTTACATCACCATGGGTAGTCCTCCAGGATTCCCTTTCCTCTACATCCTCACTAACACTTGTTATCTTTTGCCTTTTTGGTAACAGCCTATTTATTTATTTATTTATTTATTTATTTATTTAATATTTTATTTATTTATTTATTCATGAGAGAGACAGACACAGGCAGAGGGAGAAGCAGGCTCCATACAGGGAGCCTGATGTGGGACTCGATCCTGGGTCTCCGGGGTCACGCCCTGGGCTAAAGGTGGTGCTAACCTGCTGAGCCACCTGGATGCCCAGATGAGTTAATTTGAGTTAATTTTTTAGATGGTGTAAGAGGTCCAATTTCATTCTTTTGTATGTGATTATCCAGTTTTCCCAGCACCATTTCATTGTGTGTACTTGGCACTCATGTCTAAGATTAGTTGATCATATAGAAATATATAAATAAATGCATATGCTTTATTTTTGGGATCTTAATTCTATTCCTGTTGGTCTCTGAGTCCATTTTTATAACAATACTGTGCTTTTTTGAAAACTTTGTGATTTTGATAGGCTTTGTGATTTAGTTTGAAGTCAGGAGCTATGATTCCTTTAGCTTTGTTCTTATTCAGCTTTGCTGAGTCTATTTGAAGTCTTTTGTGGTTCTATACCAATTTTAGGATTTAGTATACAGATCTTTTACCTCCTTGGTTAAATTTATTTTTAAGTATTCTTTTTTATTCTATTGTAAGTTGCATTGTTTTCTTAATTTTTTCAGATATTTTATTGTTAGTATATAGAAATTCGACTGATATCTTCATGTTGGTTTTGTGTCCTATAACTTTACTGAATTTACGTATTCTGTTTTTCAGTAGCATCTTCAAAATTTTCTCTTTAGGATCAATAACATCTGCAAAAAGAGACAGTTTTACTTCCTCATTTATAATTTGGATGTCTTTATTTCTTTTTCTTGCCTCATTGCTCTGGCTTGACTTCTAGTACTATGTTGAATCTAACCAGTGGAAATGGGCACTTTTTTCTTGTTCCTTATCTTAGAGGAATAGCTTTTGGCTTTTTACCATTGAGTATGATGTTAACTATAGGTTTGTCATATATGGACTTTATTATGTTGTGGTTCCTTCCTTCCTTCTATATCTATTTTTTGAGACTACTTTATCATGAATGGATGTCAATTTTTTTCCAACCTTTTTTCTGCATTTGTTGAGAGACCATATAATTTTTATCCTTTATTTTACTAATGTAGTATATCACATTGATTGATTTGTGTATGTTGAACCATCCTTGCATCCCAGGGATACATCTCACTTATAATCCTTTTAATGTGCTGTTAAATTTATTTTGCTAGTGTATTTTTAAGAATTTCACATCTATATTTATCAGGGATATTGGCCTGAAGTTCTATTTTCCTGTGTGTCCTTATCTGGCTTTGGTGTCAGGGTAATGCTGACCTTGTGAAATGGGTTTGGGAATGTTTTCTCCTCTTCCAGGTTTTGGAACAGTTTGAGATAGATTGGCCTCAGTTCTTCTTTAAAAGTTTGGTAGAGTACATCAGGGAAGCCATCAGGTCCTGGGATGTTTTCTGTTAGGAGGCTTTGATTACTGATTCAATCTCCTTACACATTATTATCTGTTTAGATTTTCTATTTATTTATGATTCGGTATTGGTAGCTTGTATGCTTCCAGTATTTACCTATTTCTTCTAGATTATCCAGTTTGTTGGCATATAAATGTTGACAGTAGTCTCTGATGATCCTTTGTATTTCTGTGGTATCAGTTGTAACCTCTCTTTTAATTAAAAATTTTTTAAAGATTTTATTTATTTATTTATTCATGAGAGAGAGAGAGAGGGGGGCAGAGACACAGGCAGAGGGAGAAGCAGGCTCCATGCAGGGAGCCTGACGCAACACTTGATCCCGAGTCTCCAGGATCATGCCTGGGCTGAAGGTGGCGCTAAACCACTGAGCCAACCAGGGATTCAAATTCCCTTATTTACAATTTAAATCCTCCTTTTTTTAATGATAAGCCTAGCTAAAGGTTTATCAATTTTGTCTTTTCAAAAATCTAAGTCATAGTTTTATTGATCTTTTATTGTTTCTGTTCTCAATTTCATTTATGTTTGTTCTGAATTTTGTTAACTCTTTTCATCTGCTTACCTTGAGCTTAGTTTGTTCTTTTTCTAGTTGTTTGAGGTATAAAGTTATGTTGTATGGGATCTTTCTTTCCTCTTCCTGTAGTCATTTATCACCATAATCTTCCCTCTTAGAACTATTTTTGCTGCATCCTAGAAGTTTTAATACACTATTTTCACTTTCCTTTGTTTCACTTTTGTTTATTTCTTCTTTGATCCATTGGTTGTTTAGGATCTTATTATTATTCACTTATTTTTGAATTCTTCAATTTTCCCCTTGTTATTTCTAGTTTCATAGCATTGTCAGAATGCTCACTTTCGCAGCACATATACTAAAATCATACCATTGTCAGAAAATATATTGTGCATGATTTCAGTCTACTAGGGCTCTTTTTGTGTCCTAACATATGACCTATCATGTAGCATTTCACATATGTGCTTGAGAAGATTGTGTTCTATTGCTTTTGGATGCAGTGTTCTGTATATGGCTGTTAATCCATTAGACCTAAGGTGTAGTTCAAGCCCAGAGTTTTCTTAGTGATGTCTGTGTGGATGATCTTTCCATTGTTGAAAGTGGGATATTGAAGTCCTCTACTGTTATTGTATTGTCCATTTCTCCCTTCAGATATATTTGTTTGATATATTTAGGTACTCCAACGTTGGGTACATCTATATTCACAATTGTTATTTCTCTTGATGAGTTTACCCCTTTATCATTGTAGATTAACCTTTTTTGTCTCTTTTGCTAGTGTTCGAGTTAAGATTTATTTTGTCTGGTATAAATATAGTTCCTCCTACTCTTTTTTGGTTTCCATTTGCATGGAATATCTTTCCATTCACTTTGAGCCTATGTGCATCCTTAAAGCTGAAGTGAATCTCTTAGGCAGCATATGGATCCTGTTTTGTTCCATTTTGTTTTTAATGCATCCAGATATTCTATGCCTTTTGATTAGAGAATATATCCATTTATATTTAAGGTAATTATTAATAAGAACTTATGAATACCATCTTATTATTTTCTGGACTTTTTAGTTCCTTTTTTCCTTTCTTGCTGGCTTCCTTCGTGATTTGGTGATTTGCTATAGTGGTATGCTTCGATTTCTTTCTCTTTATCTTGTGTGTATCTACTGTAATTTTTTGCTATGTGGTTATCCTGAGGCTTACATAACACCTCCTATAGATATTTCAAGTGGATAACATTTATTGTATATAAAAACTCTACCCTTATACTACCCCTCCCCCACATTTTGTTTTACATGTCACAAATTTAATCTCTTTATATCATGCATCATGAACTTTGAGGAAGAAAATGATAGCTTCCTGACCCCTACTACCTCCCAGCATCCAAAAATTAAATCTCAGGGAGATTCTCTGATTGGTGTTGGTTGGGGCAAAGACCCACTCCTTGGAGTAATCACTGTAGTCAGGGAATAGAATCTCACCTGGAGGATGACTGGGATTACATGCTGAGCCCTGCAACCAGCGATGGACAGAGAGGTATTTTCTGTGTCACTTCCTTCAGAACCATGTTGGAGAGGAGAGGGTCAGTTCTTCTCAGAAAAGGAAAGACACCAGGCAAAATAGAGCAAGTAGCCACTATGGGTAAGCAGCATTGCAATATTATATATACATTCAAAAACATACAGCCTAACTGGCAATCAAACAAATGCAAAATAAAGAAGATGAAATGTTTTTCACTCATCAAGTTGACAAATACTAGAGGAATAATACTAGGTGATGGTGGGAAATAAGAATTTTTTTGATCTGTTTTCTATGTATTTTACTTAAGAAAATAATTATACTACTAAATATTATTTAATATTTTGGAAAAGTTGTAATTGTTATAGAGAAAAAAGCAGACTGTAGACTATACAAGGCCCGTTTTTATAAAATTATTTTATAAAAATAGTATGTGTATATATTTATATATATATTCACAGAGTTGGTACACTTTGTCTCTTGATAGGATTATGGGTGGTTTTAATTTTCTTTGTTTTTATACATACCCCAATTTTCTAAAGCAAATGTATACAATTGTGTTTATTTTCAATTTTAATTTTGAGATAGTAAAAATATAGTACACTACAAAGGATAGTATAAAAAATGCTTATGTACCCAAAACCTAAATTAGTAATTATCATGTTGCTATATTTGCTTCAAGTCTTTTTTTTTTTTTTAAATAGGAGAAATGGTCTATTTTATCCACCATTCTCAGCACCACTTCCTCTACTTTTCCAGAGTAAGTTGATGTATAAACTACCAATCCAGGCCTACACCTTTGTATAAAATTTTTATTGTATTTATTTCATATTTAGAAAAAATAGCATATCAATATGCTGCTGGAACCAACCCCCCAAATTTCATCGGCTTACAACAAAAAAAGTTTATTTTTGGCACTACTGCTCAGTCCTATATGGATACAGATGTTGTTTTCCTACTTCTTATGTTTCTTTGATTCTTGCAAGGAGAACGCAGGAAGGCGGGTGTTAAATACATAGTCTCAAATGATTGCCCTATACCATAAGCTGCTTATTTGAGCCTGTTGCTTTTAAAAATAGTGTAATTTATTTTCACGTTCTAGCTCCTTCAAGTGACACTGATATACTCACATGAATGGAGCAAAAGCAGGTAAAAATACCTTTCAGTGGGCATTAACAACTACCTGCCAACTTTGTTTAGATCAGCTTTTGTATATGGGCTCTTATCTGCTGCGTCCCCTGTATATCCATTCCCAATGTTCTCATCCTGCCTTGTTTGACTCTCTATTTTGTATAAGCTTATTTGGTTCAGCCTTGGAAATCGACTTCCCACACCATATTCTATAGACAGTTTCCAGCCTCATTATCTTCGGGTGGGAACACAGCAGGTGCTCAGTTACTATTTGTTGAGAGCAACTGTTGAAAGGTGTGCTGCTTTTTCTCCACGCCAGCTGTGTAAGATGGACTGGCCAGGCCTGCTTCCCACATGGCTTCCCTGTCATGGGAGGAGGGAACGTGGCTAAACTTAATCCTGAACTCGCAATTTAGTCTTAAATAATATATTGCTATTTAAAATTATGCATTTGACACCCTATAATTTAACAAAAAAATCTTCATTTTACATGGAAAAATAGCAGGCACACAGGGAGCACAGTCCTCTGTATGGTGGATTGGGTGAATTCTTATTTTTCCTCTGGATATTCTAATGACTTTTAATACCAGAATGACTTCATATTTATAGGCACTCTCAGTTTGGAAACTCCATATGTCAGATTTGGGTGGGGTTTGTCAAAATTTGTCCTCTGAATAGAGAGTTGTCCATTTTTGGCTCAGGTCATGCTATCCTTTATTTCAAGAGCATAGAACCCTTATCTTTCCAATCCCATCTCAAGGAAATGTGGTTCTAAGTCCTGTTGAATTTTGACTAGTTTTCTTTACTCTTCTGTTTGGCTGGCAGCTTTTCCTTTTTCCCTTTTCCCATCCAACTCCCTATCTTCCTGTTTTATTTATTGCCAACCGAGACTATATTCCTACCATGTTTCAGCAAGTAAAATAGTCGTTTTCCTGGATTCTCATCAAGGGAAAGGGAATGTTGCAACTAAACACTTTGTGACTCTAATTGAAAATTATTCAAAGACATTGTTTCCAAAATCTGTTGAGGGCCACTTTTTGAACATTTTCTGAAACTCAGCATTTCAACCTTAGGTTTGCGAACTGCTTTTCTGTAGCCTAAAGTGGATGAATTTATGGGGGAAAAAATAAGCTAATGAAGTCTCTTTATGCTGTGAAAAGTGACTGTGATAATGCATGCAGTTTCCCATAATGCCAGAAAGGCACAGCAAATTACTGCAGCTGCTCCATCGATGGTTATTTTGTTTTTCCTAATTAGTAGCTTCTTTTGTATCCTCACCAGAACACATGTGACTCTCATGAACTTTTTTTGTTTTCATATTCCTTGAGCTGTGAGGTATTACAGGTACATGTGAAGCTATTTTTACTGTGGCACCAGCTCTGGATAAATTAACACACATTTTCAAAGAGTGGTAGGAACAAAATGGATGAGCACGGCAGCATCCAAGTTTAGCTCTTGCCTTTCCCAAATTAGAAGCTTTAATCAAAAACAAAATAGTCTTTTGTGTATTCTGTACATGAACATATGTCTGAACCAAGAGAAAGAAGTACAAAAGAACCCTCAATTTTGTTATTTGGGCTTGGTCGTCTGAAGTGGACAAACCTAGGAAGTAGCAGTATGCGTCATGTTTTGTTTGTGGGTCCTCGGGGTTGCATATGCGGCCGTGGTGGCTGGAGGGCACCCCATGAACATGGAACCATCAGACGGGCACTCGGGTTAGAGAAGGTTTGTGTCACGGGACATAGACATCTTGGGTGGACCGTTATCCAGCCTGTTAAGGCCATTGTCAGAGTTCTGGACTCTGAAAAAGTTGGTAAAAACCTCTAAGAAACAAGGTCAGAAAAGGCAATCAAGATTGAAAAACGGGCATGATGAAAATTGACAGACGAATAGGAACACTGACTAACCTCGCCTGATGCAGCAGCAGGTGCTGGAGACGTGCAACAAGGATGAGCACCCAAAGATATTTTGGTAGCTTACCAACATCGTACGAAGGGAAGAGAGCGCAGGTTAACAGAGGAGAGAGGCACGGGGTCAAGGGAGACCTGTCAGAAAGGTGATGGTTTAGAGAGTATATCGCGTTGCTCTGAGACGAACAGAGCAGCACTTTTCTGTTCTCCATTTTCACCGGTTGCCAGATAGTTGACCTCGGTGAGATAAAAAAGAACTCGGGTATTATTGTAAGAAATACAGTATTGAGATTCATTTATGTTTTAAGCAATATTTTAGGTCTTTTGAAGTGGGAATTTAGAAAGCTAAAATAATCTGATGTAAGTTAAAAATAATCCAATGGCAGGTTAAAAACCTCATCTTTATTTGAAAACTATGATTTATATCCCTACAACCCACTTAAACGTATGTTAACTTATTTTTCCAAGAGATACGTGCATATTAGAAAACTTTCATCTTTCTCGTTTATTACCAAAGGAAAACTTCACTTCCTGCTCCTGGTTTTACCTGCCCTTACCCCCTTCCCATATGTAGAAACAATATGCCTGTCTCTGCTCCCACTGTTTTGGCCCCAGGTTTCCCGTCTCCCCAACTTTCCTTTAGCCTAATCAGCTTCTAGATTTTTCGCCCTCCCTCTCTACCCACTTTGTTATGCTGTCGTATTAGTTGACTACCCCACTCCTTGCTTAAAAGCCTCTATGGTATTGCTGGAGAATACATTTTACACTATTTGGTGTGACATTCCAGCCCCTGTGGCCTGGTCTGAGCAGGGGGTGCGGTCCAGCGGGAGGTGAAGCGTTGGTGGGCATCCGCCTCTGCTCAGCACCTCAGCACTGGCACCGTGAATTTGGGCCAAACGATTAGCTTCCATAAGCCGAAGCTACTTTATCTTCACACCGGAGAGGATCGTAGGGCCTGGATTAAATGTTGCTGTGGGAATCGTATTTTTAAAAACAATGAATATGAAAGCACCGTAAGCAGACAGTAAAACGTTGTCCTGAGTTTACCATTCCTCTCCTGTTCTCCCTTACTGAGCACTCCAGGCACCGTCCACCACGAGGCGCTTGCTCTCCTCTCCAGGTGCCACACATGCCCCGTTCGCCTTCGTGTATGTCTCCCGTCGCTGCTGTAACAAGTAGTCACAGCCGGTGCCTTGCCACAGATGGACTGTTTTGTGATCCTAGTGGCCAAGAGTCTGCAATGAGTCTCCGTAGGCTGAAGCCAAGGTGGTGCAGAGCTGCCTGCCTTCTGATATTATTATCATTAATTATTATTATTATTATTATTTTATTTATTTATTTATTTATTTATTTATTTATTTATTTATTTATTTATTTATTTATTTATTTATTTATTCATTCATTCCCTTGCCTCTTCCAGCTTTTAGAGGCTGGATCATTCTGACCTCCGCCTCTGTCCTCAAATCGCCTTCTCTGACTCACAATATTTTGCCTCCCTTTTTAAATAAGAGTGCTTGTGACATTTAAGGTCCATTTGGTTAATCCAAGGTAACCTCCCATCTCAACACTTGCTAATTTAATCACGTCTCCAGAGTCCCTTTTGCCACGTTAAGGTAACATCATTCTGTTCCAGGGATTGAGATGTGGTTGCCTTTGGAGGAACATTTTCTGCCTACACTTAGCTTATTAGTCCCTCTTCCCACCTTGGGTTGCTATTCTTTCCAACACCTGCACACATGATCTGCAAGTGCCCTTTCTGCCGTAAAACCTTGCCCAGGTGTTGCTAACAGAGGTAACGTCTGAACTCCCTGTGATAGGAGAAACAATGTATTTGCAGGTTTTCTCCACTGATGCTCAACTGTTTATTTTGAGGGTCACTTTCCCGCTACTCCTCACTATGCAACCCCAGGCAGAGACGCACGGTAAGAGCTACACGGGCAGGCTCTTGAGAAAAGACAGTTTAGTCGGATGATGAGCTTCCCAGGGCTCTGCTCTTGGTGAGGCTGCTGGTGGTGAGTCCAGATGGTTCTGAGTGAGGCCCCCCGCTAGGGACCATGGTGAGCCAGGCCTAACTTGTAGAACCCAAATCCCGAGCACAAGACTGTTCTTCCAAAGGGAGCCAGAGCCCCCCAGGGTTGCGGTAGTGCTGTAATCGGAGAGAAGCAAACATTTTAATGAGTTGGTCACAGACGGCTCCTTGAACTCTCTTAAATGTGTCTGAGAAAAGGAACAAGCAAGAAAGAAGGTCAGTAGCAGTTATCTGTTCCTCTTGGAGACTCTGCCTAGAGATTTAGAGGCTTGGCTTCCATTATGAGCCTGATTCATGAAGGTCGGGGGAGCTTCAGGGTGAAACTTGAGTCACCTTGTTCAGAACTCTTAAGTAGAAAAATAAGTATTTTCTATTGCATCTCATTGGACTGGAAAGATGGAAGCCTAGCATATTTCTTAGATATAAAAATGTATGATGCACATTATATTTTGTTTTAAAGATTACAAATATTTTTTCTAGCTAAATACCAATATTTTTAATATTAGAATTTAAGGTTAATATAACTGTGCTAAAAAAATAATAGTTTAGCAATAGAAAGATGTTAGCAGAGTCCTTCCTTCTTTAAATAAGTAATTCTTCAAAAGATTTTAATCATAGTTCACAGGTTGGGTTTTTTAAAAATAGAGAAAATTTTAATTAAAAAAACTGTCTTCCTCCATCTGATAATTATGCAGACAATATAATACTAACAATAAGGCTTTTAAGAAGTGATTATGGACAAGGACAGATGTTGCAATGCTTAAAAATAAAATAAAAAGAAACCCTGGAATAATAGGATAAAGCAGGTTATAAGCTGATCAGAATTCATCAGTAATGGAGTTTAATTCCATGGTACTGTACTGTTATCTGTCAAACATTCTTACAATTAAGAGAAAATATCTCCAAGCGTTTCCATGGTACTAGAGCATTCCAGTAGAACAGTCAGCCCACACAGGGCCAAGAAGCTATAAAATATTAATTCAGTACAAGTATGCATCTGACAATCTTAGCATTTATTACAGGTTACAGTAATTTTGCCCTAACAAATGATTCAGTTAAAATGAACACTGCCAAATATTGCAGAACGGGGTATAACTTCTCACTTTCTTAAAGGGTGTTTTTTTAGCCTGAGATAATAAGAACTATTTGCATGATCGAGAGCTCTTCACAATCACCATTTATATATAATGGAGGATAAATAACCATGAGGTTGAACAACATTCAATAGTGATGTAGCCACGGCACGCTGCACGTATAGGGCAGGGAGAGAGCTTGGGGGGCACAGCTGAAATAGGTTTGGTTTCCTTAGAGCTCCTCTGTTCGGGAACCAGAACTGCTGAACTCTGAGGTGGAAGGAAAAGGCTCTTTCTGTTCTAACCAATTTCAGAGGAAGAAAACATCGAAAAGGGAAGAAGGGAGCCCAGATCCTTTTTGACCAATCCTAACAGTGGCTCATCGGGGAGCCAGAAATAACAGTGCTCAGATAAGAATCACACTGCACATTGAACAAACTAAAAATGTCATTTCTATTCCCAGTTAGAGGAATGGCTTCATATACGGTTTTTGTAAATTAAGCCGTTCCTATATTAGGACAAGTGTATTCATAACTTGTGAATGAGAGGCTTCTCTTTAGTTTTTAAGGATATTATCATAAGAAAAGGCTGAGGTTTACAGTTATTTGTGGATTTTATAAAAAGTCTAACATAATGTTTATCATATAGGATTCCAGTGGTGTCTTGAGAGTGACTCATTTGCACATTAGTCCTGTCAGTAAGTAACACTGCTGGCATTTTTTGTCTGAAATGCTACAGTGAAGAAAGTCTAGCGTTCTGCAGGTTCCAGGGAGTTATAATAACACAAGTGCCTTATATGTGGTGTCTTGGA
Source organism: Canis lupus familiaris (assembly GCF_011100685.1). NCBI lineage: Eukaryota > Metazoa > Chordata > Mammalia > Carnivora > Canidae > Canis > Canis lupus. Next base: position 77,303,705 of record NC_049227.1, on the reverse strand, counting down.
GGTGGAGAAGGACAAGCCAACATTTTTTTCACCGTCTCATCAGTGATTGATTTTCCATTCTTTCTAACATGACTGCTTTTTCAAGTTTGCAGATACCCTTGGCCACTGTTTATAGGTGTTGCCATTTAACTACTGAAGACAATACTGATACCTAAATATGTCTTAAATGAGGAAATACACATTTCAAACAATAACATAAACCTCCTTTTTATGATTAAAAATGGCTATTCCCCAAACCCACTACAAGTATTATACTCAATGGGGAAAAACTGAGAGCTTTTCCCCTAAGGTCAGAAACGAGACAAGGATGTCCACGCTCCCCTCTTTTGTTCAACAGAGTACTGCAAGTCCTAGCCATAACTATCAGGTTTTTTTTTTTTTTTTTTAAAAGGCAATAAAAGGTTTCCAAATTGATAAGGAAGTAAAATTTTCACTATTTACAGATCATATACTTTATATATAAATATACTTCATATTTATATATAAAAACTAGAACTGATAAATGAATTCAGTAAGGTCATAAGATACAAAATATACAGAAATCTATTGTATCCCTATAAATATATGTTTATATATTATATATTTTGTATATATATATAATGTACAAAATCAATATACAAAAATCTATTGTATCCCTATATACTAATAAAATTAGGAAAACAATTCCATTTACAATTGCACCAAAAATAATAAAATATCTAGGAATAAACCAAGGAAGTGAAAGACCTGTACTTTGAAAACTATAAAAAAATTGATGAAAGAAATTTAAGATGACACAAACAAATGGAAAGATATTCTGTGCTCATGGATTGGAAGAACGAATATTGTTAAAATATCCATACCACCAAAAGTGATCTACGGATTTAATGCAATCGCTATCAAAATACGAACAGCATTTTTCTAGAACTGGAAGAAAGAATCCTTGTTTGTATGGTGCCACAAAAGACTCCAAATAACAAAAGCATTCTTGAAAATGAAAAGCTGGAGGCAGCATAAGTCCAGACCTAAAGTTATATTACAAAGTTGTAGTGATCAAGACAGGATGATACTGGCACAGACACATAGATCGATGAAACAGTAAAGAAAGCCCAGAATGAACCCGACGTTATTTAGTCAGTTAATCTTCAACCAAGGAGGCGAGAATATGCAGTGAGAAAGAGTCTCTTCCACAAACGGTGCTGGGGAAACTGGACCACCTTCTTATTCCATACACAAAAAGGAAATTCAAAATGGATTTAAGTATCTAAATGTGAGTCCTGAAACAATAAAAATCCTACAAGAGAGCATAGGTAGTAATTTCTCTGATGTTGGCCATAGCAACATTTTTCTAGATAAGTCTCCTGAGGCAAGAGGGGAAAAAAAAAAAAAAGCAAAATTAAACTACTGGTACTACATCAAAATAAAAAGCTTCTTCACAGCAAAAGAAACAACAAAACTAAAAGACAACTCACTGAACAGGAGGAGATACTTACAAACGACATGTCCAATAAAGAGTTAGTATCTAAAATATATAAAGAACTTATTTTCTTTTTTTAATAATAAATTTAGGGATCCCTGGGTGGCGCAGCGGTTTGGTGTCTGCCTTTGGCCCAGGGCATGATCCTGGAGACCCAGGATCGAGTCCCACATCGGGCTCCTGGTGCATGGAGCCTGCTTCTCCCTCTGCCTGTGTCTCTGCCTCTCTCTCTCTCTGTGTGACTATCATAAATTTAAAATAAATAAATAAATAAATAAATAAATTTATTTTTTATTGGTGTTCAATTTGCCAACATACAGAATAACACCCAGTGCTCATCCCCTCAAGTGCCCCCCTCAGTGCCCATCACCCAGTCACCCCCACCCCCCTGCCCTCCTCCCCTTCCACCACCTCTAGTTCGTTTCCCAGAGTTAGGAGTCTTCATGTTCTGTCTCCCTTTCTGATATTTCCACCCATTTCTTCTCCCTTCCCTTATATTCCCTTTCACTATTATTTCTATCCCCCAAATGAATGAGACCATATAATGTTTGTCCTTCTCCGATTGACTTACTTCACTCAGCATAATACCCTCCAGTTCCATCCACGTTGAAGCAAATGGTGGGTATTTGTCATTTCTCATGGCTGAGGAATATTCCGGTGTATACATAAACCACAGCTTCTTTATCCATCATCTTTTGATGGACACTGAGGCTCCTTCCACAGCTATTGTGGACATTGCTGCTAGAAACATCGGGGTGCAGGTGTCCCGGGGCTTCATTGCATCTGTATCTTTGGCGTAAATCCCCAGCAGTGCAATTGCTGGGTCGTAGGGCAGGTCTATTTTTAAATCCTAGAGGAGAACACAGGAAACACCCTTTTTGTACTCAGCCACAGTAGCTTCTTGCAAGATACATCCACGAAGGCAAAAGAAACAAAAGCAAAAATGAACTATTGGGACTTCATCAAGATAAGAAGCTTTTGCACAGCAAAGGATACAGTCAACAAAACTCAAAGACAACCTACAGATGGGAGAAGATATTTGCAATTGACGTCTCAGATAAAGGGCTAGTTTCCAAGATCTATAAAGAACTTATTAAACTCAACACCAAAGAAACAAACAATCCCATGATGAAATGGGCAAAAGACACGAACAGAAATCTCACAGAGGAAGACATAGACATGGCCAACAAGCACATGAGAACATGCTCCGCATCACTTGCCATCAGGGAAAATATATAAAGAACTTAAATAACTCAACACCAAAAAACAAATAATCCCATTAAAAATGGGCAGAGGACATGTCCAGGCCTTTCTCCAGGGAAGACATCTAGGTGGCCCACAGACACGCGAAAAAAATGCTCAACATCATCAACGATCAGGGAAATGACAAGTATACTTGTCTTGCTGAGCACTGAAGAATGTATAGAATTGTTAAATAACCATATTGTACACCTGAAACTAATATAACACTGTTAACTATATCGGATTTAAAATTTTTTCTAAAAAATGGCTATTCCCAATAGAAAAATGAGCTCATGGAATGAATAGGTAATCACAACAATTTAGTAATACAAATAAAATGATAATTATAAACAAAAGCTAACATTTACCAAGTGTTTTTGTTTGTCTTGCGAAAAGAGTGAGGGTCCGTTGGGGAGGGGCAGGAGAGGGAACAGAGAATCCCAACTGCCCCCCACGTTCAGCAGGGAGCCTGACACAGGGCTTGATCTTAATCCCAAAACCCTTACCTGAGCTGAAACCAAGAGTTGGACACTTAGCCCTGCAGGTGCCCCTTCCAAGGTTTTGTTTTGTTTTGTTTTTTAATTTTTTGTTTTTAAATTTTTTTAAATTTCATTTTACCCTCATAGGAACTCAGGAAGGGGATTCTGTTTTATTCTTGCTTTTCAGAAGATTGCCCTAATTTGAATGAGATCCAACAAGTCTACCTGGCCAAGAAAACAAAATGCAAATATAGAGCATCTGATTTTATTTATATTTTTAAAAGATTTTATTTACTTATTCATGAGAGACACAGAGAGAGAGAGGCAGAGAAGCAGGCTCCATGCAGGGAGCTGGACGGGGGACTCGATCCCGGGTCTCCAGGACCAGGCCCTGGGCTGGAGGCGGCGCTAAACTGCTTAGCCACCTGAGCATCTGATTTTAGAGCTCAAGATTTCACTATTCAAAAAGCAGCTTTTGATTTTATTGTGATTCTTTTTAAGGTTAATTCTCAAATCTTAGTGAAGGCTGGAGGAAACCTGAACTCATACTATTTGTGGGACTATAAATTGACCATGTTTAACCCCCTTGCCAAAGCCTGTGGCTCAAGAATGGGCACATGACCCAAACTGATCTAGAATGAAGTTTAGGATTTTTTAGTTTGAGGGTTGGGGAAGATTTGCTTTCTTTGAATCTAAAGGAGAAAAAAATGCATTTGCAGGAGCTGTTGATAGCTACTTATTATTTCAGAGTATCACAGGAGGCAGAGCCGGAGACAAAAGGAAGCAGGGTCTTTGGGACATTGTTGAACTATTGGTGCAAACCAATTCTGCGAGCTGTTAACTCTGGACTATATTTATGAGATCCATTAAAAAGTCTTCATTAAAGCTACTTACACAATAATTTCAATTTGGATATTTTTATTGTTAATAGCCACTGAAGACCTCATAATTGATATGCATATCAAGAACCTTAACATTTTGAATTGTTTTTAACCAAGCAATTCTGATACAAAGATTTTATAATCATATGATCAGAAAATGTAGCACTTTGATAAAACAGTATTTTAGAAACTTAAATTACTTGAATTAACAAAACATGGGAGAAAAGAACACTAGATTTCTAACAATGGTGAATTGATTAAATTATGGTATATCTGTAAAATAAAATAGCACTGATAAAATATTATAATAGCAAAGATTGTTTCCTGCCATGGAAATATCTATAATATATTTAAGTGAAAGGAGCAGGTTAAAAGCATGAGCATATATATGTGTATTTTTATATATATATATAAGCATAATCTGTTAATACATATCACTACTAAATATATTAAATATACTAAACATATATAAGCACGTGTGTATATGTACACATTCTGAGCTGGTACAAAAGCCTCAAAAATATTTCTGATTGTCAGAATATTATGGGTGCTTTTAATTTCTTTTTACTTATGATTTAAAAAATTTTTAAGGTTTTTTTTTTCTTTCTTAAATCAGAAATCAGAAGAGTAAACTTTTCCCTGATACCTTGCGTTCTCCCCTTTTCTTCGCTGGCTGCTGTGTTTTCGGTCTATTTTTGCAGCATTACTGTTTACTATAGAATGTACTCTCTTCTTCAGTAAGAGTTCGGAGCTAGGATCAGCTACCTGTGTAGACAGCATATATGCATGCAATCCTCTCACATCCTACAGGGCTGGATATTTTTCAACTCTGCAGCTCTGCTTTAGATGATGTTTATTTAGCTTCTATGGTCTGTGCCTTGTAATACATCAACAGACGAAACCAGTACATTTAGTTATAGTTTAACTGACTTTAAAAAATTACCACATTAAATTTAGATGATTCTTCCTGTAGCCTAGTAGACATATATCTTCCCAGGGGCCAGACCAACATTTTCTCTGAAACAACATGATGCAGTTGAAACTGCATATAGTACAGGTGGAGCTACATGTAACGCAATTTTGGGTTATTAGCCATCCCTTGCACAGATGTATACATCTTGAATCCTCCAAAGAGGATTCCTCAGGGAGTTGGAAAGCCCTCTCAGGAGGTTTGATATTTCTTTGTTTATCCTAAGCTTTTCCCCAGAGGATAGAAGAGTCATTATGGATGAAGTCCGCATTACGCTGAGCATTAAACTCAGGCGGGCTAATGCTGTACCACTAAAGGGTGGCTTCATGCTATTGCTCCTCCAGGGATAAGATGCAGATTATTTAAAGATTTCATTTGTGGAGCTCTGCTTTTACGTGGATTCTCTCTCAACCTGTAGTTGAGAACTTTTGGAGTTTTTCACCAACACGTTCTTAAAGTTACAGTTTCCATCAAATCTTTTCAAAATGTGGATTTGTTTATTTCTTTAAAACTATTTATTAATTACTATTTATAATCCTTTCTCTTAAACATGAATTCTTTTCATTATTGGAATAGTTCATGAGCACTTAGAAAATTTACAAAATACAGAAAATCATGAAAAAGAAGTAAAAACCATAATTCTTCTATCCAGAGATAACTGTTTTGATATATTTGTCTTTTCTCAATGTATATATATGTGTGTATGTATTTTATAAAAATAAGGTAATATCTCAAGACTTTTGGATATCTCAAAACATATTATTAAGAATTCAAAAACAAATAACAAATATGGCTTATTCTGTTGGTTTTAAGTATTTAATACATCTTGAACAGTTTTACATGTCAGTAAATATTCTTCTACACCATGATATTAAAGGTTATATAATATACCATTCATGTATTGTAATTTGTTTAATTAATTTTCCATTGTTGGATATTAATTTTTGGGTATCCTAAAAGAGCATAATAAATATATCTTTGTATTCACCATGATTATTCCCCTAGAATAAATCTTAACATCTGGCATTCTGGAAAAAAATGTGGCGTGTACATTTTTAAGGCTTTGATATTTATAGTCCAATTTTCTTATAAATATTTAAGTGATTTATTGTTCCATGCACTGTGCCTAATGGAGCTTGTTTCTCTGCACGTTATCAGTGCAGCTAGTCTCTTTGAAGCCCCACTATGTATCAGCTGCGTGACTTGAAGAGAATATGCCCCACCTGGAATACCAAGAATGGACCCTGAATGCTTTAAGTGAATTATCAAACTGTTATTTCCCTTTTGCCACAGTGATTGGTCCAGGCATGGACATTTAACACAGGCCTAATCAAATTATGGTGATCAGTTATCATATGATCAAGGATGATTGATCAAGGTTTGGAAACATGACCTGAATTTATCTAATCAGAATGAATGCCAGGACTGAGGTGTCTGATAGAAGAGATACTCTCTCTTTTTTTTTTTTTTTTTTTGAATGGTGTAGTACAGAGCCAACTCCTGGAATTACTGTAGCCATTTTGCCTTCATGAGGCTGGCCAGGTTTAGCACAATGCTGATAAATAGACCAGATCCAAAAAATTTCAGAGTTGGAGCTCGATTACTGGTTAAACCATGCCTGAAGGCAAACCTATCTCTGGACTTAGAAAATTCCGAAGGTTCACTAATTTTTCAGTGTTTAAATTACTTTGAATTGGTTTTCTGTTATTCACAACCAAAAACATTTGAACTAATATATCTGTGTACTATTTTTTAAATAAAAATCTTTGCTTACATACAGGCAAAAAAATTTTTTTTTGCTATTTTAATTTATATTTATTTGATTATATGGAAGACAGAATTTTTCATATATGATAATTTTTATTCCTTCTTTATGCATACTCTCATGTTCTGTGCTCATTTTTTAAAATTATGTTTTCATGTATTTCTTCTTGTAGATAAAAGAATGAAATTTCTAGTCCTAGCCATTGAAACATATTATTAACTTGTTTTCAAATTTTGAATTTTCTGTTTTAATATATCCAAAGTCTTAAGTTTTTATATATTGAAATCTATGAGTCTTTCTTTCAGATTCTGCTTTTACTCATTCATGTTCTTAAAGAATCCTTGCCCATTGTAAAATCAGAAATGTTTGCTTATGTTTTCCTCTAGGTCTTTATTTTTATGCTTGTCTTCACACTTAAATATTTAATTGATTTTAAAAATATTTTGGCGTATGATATATGGTAGACTACACTTTAGTTTCTTCCAAATAATGACAGCAACTAAATATTTGAGGTAAATAATCTTCAAATATAAAAGTACCAATCTATCATTTGTTGTTTCATTTTTCTTAAATTTATTCCATGGAAGGCAGGAAAAGTTATCCTCATTGGTTTGTTATTCAAGGTGTGATGTTTAAAAATCTATTTTTATGAGCAACTTTTAATCTAAATTATCTTTTTTTCCTCCATCTGGGGGTGGTGGTGCTATGACTACGATTAGATGTTTCTATGGCTGCAGATTGCTTGGTTGCTTTCTTTTTCTTTCTTTCCTTTTTTTTTTTTTTTTTTTTTTTTAAGAAAGGAGCCTGCCTTTATCTTTTAAGTCCTGATACAAAAGACCTAGCAACTGGCTCACTGTGTCCTATAAATACATTTCACTGACACTTTGTAGTGTATATTCAAACAGGAAGTGGAGAACCAGGAACTGGAAAAAAAAAAAAAGTCACCCTAAATCTGCTGTTCAGAGATTAATACCAACAAAAAGGACCATGACAGTTCTTTACTTTTTCTTTGAATTGCAATCTTTTATGTTCCGACCACATAGAGAAGGGAAAAGAAATTTCAGGCCTTATGGGCACTTTTCAGATGAAAAGTTTTTAGAGGACTCTGGTGCACAGCAGCTTAATGAGGTGAAAAAGATTTAGGCCATCTCTGAAGACCAGAATGTAGCAATGATTTAGAGGTTGGGAGTCTTTTAGAAGATTTATGTAAGACACCCCAGGGCTGATACTGTCCCATTACTGCAGGACTATCTTAGTCTAAGTGGACCAAACAGGATGATGCTTCTGTTTGGAATATGTAGGGCTGGTGGTACATGGACTAGCCTGTGTGTTCTTCAGAGTGTAAAGAACTTTATGGAAATGATAGTTCAGTTTAAATTTGACAAATAGGAATTGTCCAAATACGTGTTGGTGCACTTGCAAGCTTTTTATACATATTTATAATGTGGGTGCCTAATGTGTACATAATATCAAGAAATAGAACTAGGAGCAATGAGTAGTGGCTACTCCAATTGATTTTTTTTTTTCCCTCCTAACTATAACTTCCATCCATCCCACCTATTATTTATATAACTATTGTTTCAGTTTGGTCCAGGGATCGGTGAACTTTTCTGTAAAGGGCCAGATGCTATTTTAGGTTTGTAGGCCATATGGTCTCTGTTGTAAGTATTTAATGTGCTGTACAGCATGAATGCAACTACAGACAACATGTAAGCAAATTGCTGTGGCTGTATTCTAATAGGATTTTACTTACAAAAAGAGGTGTTAGGCTGGCTTAGACCTGCGGGCTATGGTTGCTGACTCCCGATTTAGTCCTTTAGCATTCCTCATCTGGGTTGTTGTAATGATTTCTCTTCCTTATGACCAGTTCATTTCAGTTCCATAAACACAGTTTTAGGTATTTAGGTTTCTGTCCTGAAGAGCTGATAGTCCAGAAGAAACACATGAGAAAGCTCATAAAGTTGATATAATGAGGTAGGGTTGCTCTCCACGTTGCTGCCAGAATGGGTTTTATACAGGAGATGATCATTTCCCTTTTTTTGCAAAAATATATTTATTGGTGTCTTATAACATCATCACAAGTCCTTGATGAGGCATGCAGGTCTTTCATTATCTGGCTATCTGGCCTACAACCATCTTCCTAGACCCTCTTTTTCACTTTATATTTTCACATCCTAAGTTTAACTATAATAAATCTTACTAATAAGTATGGACACAATATTTTCTTTTATACTCTGGGCCTTTGCATATGCTGTCCTGGAATGACCTCCCTTAATTCCCTCACATCCAGCAAGAGGAAGACTCTTCTAAGCCTTCCAGTGATTGTAATGGGCTATCTTGCTGGGTGCAGAAGGGAGCATGATGGTGAGTTAGTTCTTACTGAAAGTACCCAAACAGGAGTTGGCTCAACTCCTGGCAGATGTAGCAGGTGTTATTGGAGCTTTGCCCAGATTCCCTTTAGCAGGCTTTCTATTCGTATTCTGGCCTCTGAAGGTGTTGGCCATTAACAGCATGTATCTGCATCCTTTTCCTGAGGATTTCCAGGAGGAGCCACCTTCTCTGGAGATGCCAGAAGATATCTGTCCTTTCTTCCTTTTCTCCCCACCCCAGCTTGCAGCCAGTGACTATCAGGATGTGGAGGTGTAACAGCCCAGTACCCTTGCCTCCGGGTGGAAAAAACTCTGATGTAATTCCTATCCCAGGTCTCCCCAGGAGATCAGCTGAGACTAGAATTCTGAAACCACATCTATATTAGTTGAGAATTTCCTCAATAAGTTACTTGCAAAAGAATATTTAGAAGGGCAGTGAGATTAAATAATTTTTGAGATCTCTTATTAGTCTGCATGATTTTGAATATGAAGGGAAATCTTTTCTTTGAAGATTTTTATTTATTTATTCATGAGAGACACAGAGAGAGAGAGGCAGAGACATAGGCAGAGGGAGAAGCAGCCTCCACGCAGGGAGCCCGACCCAGGACTCGATCCCAGGACTCCAGGATTATGTCCTGGGCCGAAGGCAGGCGCCAAACCTCTGAGCCACCCAGGGATCCCCTGAAAGGAAACTTTAATACTCCAACCCTCTATCACTGATTGGGTTACCTTAGGCAACTTTTGTGTTTAATTCTCAATTTCCTCCTCAGTAAAATAAGGATAATGATAGTATCTACCTTAAGAAATTATGAAGATTAAAAGAGATAATGAGTATAAATTTTTAGCACAATGTCTGGTGCATAAATATACTCAGTAACATTAGTTTTATTTTCTTTAGCATCAGCATTATTAAATCTCCTCAAAAGAGAAAACATGAAGGAAGTGTTTTTATGTATTTTAATGCAATAAGAAAATTGCCCTAGTAAAATAATGGGAACCATGAAAAAATTCATATGCTTGATGAACATATTTGATTTCTCCATTGAGAATGGCTTTGTCTATGTACTTTTAGCCTAGCACATAGCTGATGTCTATTAAATATTTGCTGATGAATATAAAGACATATTGTATTAAAAAGATTTGAATTTTGGGTGGTAACTCTTAAAAGATTAAACAAAAAAATAATTGAATTTAAGAAGTTAGAGATTTCTGTGATTTGTATAAATAGTCCATTCCAATATTTCCTTTCTAGTTATGTTACATATATGTGACCTCTAAATCATTGAATTTGCCATTGTCTAGATCGCATTTCCCTTGAATGCCCAAATATCAACAGTCTGATGCTCAAATCCACTTGAAATCAGAAGCCCTGTCATTTTACCAGATTCCCAATAGCAGTCATTTCCTGGAATCCTTGAGGGACATGTTGGACAGAGCTGTCCTGGATATTGTTTGTGATTTCATCCAGTTACCTGTGAGCCTTTGCTCCAATTTTTTTTTTTGCAGATTATTTACTGGGATCTTGAGAATGGTTCTTCCTAGGCCGCTCTTCTGCCCTCAACTGCTGTGTTCAGCTTAGGTTTTTGAAGGTTTAGGGATGACAGAAAAGAATGAATAATTGTGGTGGATTGTATTTGCCTCAGATGGCACACTGTCCTCAAAGATGGCCACATCATCCCACATGCTCTTCTCTACAAAGTGATTGTGTTGGTTTTCTGTTTCTGTGTAATAATTTACCAGAAATTTAGTGGTTTAAACAACACTGATGTACTCTTTCCATTTCTGTTGGTCAAAAGTCCAGTCTCAGGCAGAGCTTAGCTGGGTTTTCTGCTGAAGGGTCTCAAGGAGTAACAGTCAAGGTGTTGACTGGAGATTTGGCTGGAAAGGATCTACTTCCAGACTTGTTCAGGTGTTTCCACAGTGCCTTACAACTGTAGCACTGAGACCTTCAACTCCTCCAGGTGACTGCGATTACTTGCCATGTGGACCTCTCCACAGGCAGGTTACGTCATAGCAATTTGTTTCTTCAAGGCCAGCAGGATAATCTCTTTCCAGCTTTGCCAAAATCAAGTCTCACGTAGCATAACATAATCCTGGGAATTAGATCCAATCACCTTTGCTATAAAACATATTAGTCTTCTCAAGCTGTCATAACAAAATACTATAGACTGGATGGCTTAGATGGCAAATTTATTCTCCCACAGTTCTGGGGTCTGGAAGTCCAAGGTCACAGGCTTGCATGGGCACATCTGGTAAGGACTCTTCCTGGCTATGTCTAGGCAGAGAGAGAGAACAAGTTCCCTGGTGCCTCTTCTTATAAGGGTACTAATCCCATCATGAGGGCCCCACCCTTTTACTAATTACTTCCCAAATACCCATCTCCAAATACCATTACATTGCAGGTTAGAGCCTCAACCTATGAATTTGAGGGAGGAGGACACAGACATTTGTCTGTAGCATATTAAAGCAGTACTTTCTGTGGCGCAACATAATACCACCTTTGCCCTGTACCATAATCTAGTCAAAGGAGTGATGTTTTGCTGCCTTTGCCATATTCTGTTGGTTGGAAGCAAATCACAAGGTTTATACTCACAGGGAGGGAATCATATAAGCACATGTCTCATTGGGGCTCTCTTAAAGTGTGTCCACTATGGTGCTATTGACACATTCGTACATCAAGAGGTAAGGTCTATTGTGTTTCTTCCCCTTGAATATGAGTCCTTCTTTGTGACTTGCTTTTATCATATTAGAACATAGTAAAAGTGGTGCCAAAGTCCTAGAGGATGATTGGTCTCTCTCTCTTTTTCTGTCCTACCTCATCTTTATCTCTCAGGACATGTGCTTTTGGAGAGACTTAATGGAGAGACCCATTTGGAGGAGACTACTAGCCAACGGTAGACATCAGATGCCTAAGTGTGCCAAGCCTTTAGATGATTCTAGTTTCTTGGCTTTGAGTCTTCCATCTGAGACCTAAGACATCATAAAGCATAGGCAAGTCATCTCTACTGTGGCCTATTTGAATTCCTGATGTATAAAAGCATGAACAAAATAAATGGGTTTTTTTGCTACTAAGTATGAAGTAATTTGGGGTAATAGTAGCTGAAATAACAAGAAAAATACTTAAAAATTAGCTATCTATAGTAATATTGTGATACAATATATCAGACTCATATACCAAGACTTTCCATGAGAAGACTCTTAGTGTCTGGCTTTCTACCATGTTTAGAGACACAATCCCTTGAGGAGGTCCTGCTGCCACTTCCTCCTTGAAGTTCAAGCCCAACTTTTCAGGTTCTCTAAAGGAAAAACAACAATTCTTATTTATTTATTTATTTATTTATTTATTTATTTATTTATTTATTTATTTATTTATTTATTTTTATTTATTTATTTACGATAGTCCCACACAGAGAGAGAGAGGCAGAGACACAGGCAGAGGGAGAAGCAGGCTCTATGCACCAGGAGCCCGACGTGGGATTCGATCCTGGGTCTCCAGGATCATGCCCTGGGCCAAAGGCAGGCGCTAAACCGCTGCGCCACCCAGGGATCCTGAAAAACAACAATTCTAAAGAAGATACGTAGTCTAGATATTTGTAGTATTACCAGCAATGAATACATAGGCTACAGACATTTCATGAGGAGCACTTTAGCACCCTAAGATCTCCTACGTTTCCATGCCCCTATGGGTTCTTTGCTTGTTTTTATCTAGCTAAGTTATGTTTTTAGTTGTCTTATCCTAAAACAAAGACCCAACCTTTTCTTAGAGGTGAATCAAATCCTTAATATCTAGGGAATGAGGAAAAGCTATTGCTTTAAAAATAGCATTTTTCCTCTCATGTCTCAAGATTTGAAGGTCAAAGCTCAAACTAAAGACCTGATAACTTAATTTCTATTGTATTCAAGAGGATGGATTTGGAAGAGATCAACAAATTATTTCCTTTTCATACAAAGAAAGTAGCCTTCCTTTTTTTGCTAGCAATCCCTGGTAACAAGGAGAAGTAGGATACGTTCAGAAAACTTATTCTGTATTAAGAAAATAAATTCCTGAAAGTTCTGAATGTAATACTACCCCCAAATTAAGAGGAAGTTATGTCCCTAGTAATAAGAATGATAAAATTCAGCAAACAATCCATATTCTTCACTTAAATTACTCCTTGGAGGCATTTGCCATTGACAAAGCTTTAAATGTAAAGTGTAGTTTCCTGGGAATTTTTCTTCATTTTTTTTTAGTGGTGGGTTGTCATTTTGTCCTGTGTGTCTCAGACCACTTTTCTTGGGTAGTTTCTAAAACCACAGTATTGTTTACATTGTGTGTCCTTGTGTATTGTATTCTCAGAAACAGGAACCCAGAGGCAGTTGGAAAGAAAGAGGGGAAAAACCAACCCATGTATCTTCTATTAAAGCACTGGGTCATCTCTTTTTGGCAACAATAATTCCATCTGGTCCATTAGAAAGATGATGCAGTACTACACATAATGGGGTATTATTCAGTCACCAAAAAGAATGTGATCTTGCCATTTGCGATGATGTGGATGGAACCAGGGTATTATGCTAAGTGAAATGAGTCGGAAAGACGGATGCCATATGACCTCACTCATATGTGGACTTTAAGAAAGAAAGCAGATGAACATATGGAAAGGGGGAGAAGAAAAAGGAGAGAGGGAGGCAAACCGTGCGTGACTCTCAACAGCAGAGAATAAACTGGGGGATGATGGAGGGATGTGAGGTGGATGGGCAAGAAGGCGATGGCCTTAAGGAGGGCACTTGTGATGAGCGCTGGGTGTTGTATGCAAGTGATGAGTCGCTGAATTCTACTCCAGAAGCCCATGTTGCACTGTATGTTAACTAACGACATTTAAATTAAAAAAAAAAAGAAAAGAAAAAGAAATGGGTTTAACAAATCTCCTACAGGACACTAGCTACCTAGCCAGATTTGCTCAAGGGACTAATGCTCAGAGCTTGAGGGCTTTTGCAGGACTCGTTACTACACGTTCGATAGAGGAATGCCCCGTCCCTTCCTGATGCCCGTAGGGAACTTACATATTATGGAGTTGAGGGGCTGTCCTCAAGGGATTTTAGTTTTGTCCAGTCCTTCAATATTGGCTTACCCAGAGGGTCACTGCTGAAGAGGACCCTTCTATGCTTGCCATCCTTTTCTGTTTTTGTGGAATGTGAGCCATTTTGATTAAGTATGCAACAATCGGTTTTCAAGATTCTGCATTCGCTTATTAGGAAAACTGCAATCCTCTTCTGAGTATTATTAGTCCTATCATTTATCAAAAAAAAAAAAAAAAAAAAAAAAAAGATTCTGACCAGTCCAAACACAGTCCTTACAGTAAGGGTGGAGTTGTGTTTGCATCACATTAAGAACAGCATTAAGTATGCTTGCTGCAGATAATGTCTTACAAAGAATCTGTACTTTTAAATCCTGAATTTCCATTTTATTAACCTGTGAATTTTGCCTACATTATTAAAACTGATTTTTACCAGTGGAGTACCGTGGTGGCAGTGGTGGTCAGGAGGGTAGCATCCTTTCCATTTTTTTAAAAGATTTTATTTATTTATTCACGCCCTGAACCCAAGGTGGACGCTTAACCGCTGAGCCACCCAGCGGTCCTCCCTTTTCTTTTTTTTAATGCACCAGATTTTTGGCTAATCTGAAGATTGTTGAGAGACAGGTGTAAGATTTTTGCAAATGCAGAAGTTGTTTTAACAGATTAGCCAAAATTAGTCAGTCTTCTACAGAAAATTTTTATTAAGAAGAAAATCTCACTCATTTTGCCCACTTGGAAGTAAACTTTGTCCTTTCTAAGAGAAAAGTCTGGTGTAATTCCAGGGTTTTGTTTTTCCTGCCTTCCTCCTTCCCACATGGCAAGCTTCAGTATACCACGTAGAATCATCCCTTCATTTATATCCTTCTCTCATTTCTCTCGAGGGTTAGTTGCTTCTTCTTAAATTCTTCCGTATTCCGGTTGTAGGGACCAGTCTCCATTATGTTTCTTACAATGTTTTTCTCGATCAATCTGAACCTAAAGATCAAAGAGGTTTTCTTTTTTCCACATTCCTATAGCTAGTACCTAGCATAATGGTAAGAGCTTTTCAAATGTTTATTATATGAAAAAAGTCCTTCAGTATAAAAGACTGACAGATTATTCACCCCCTGACATAGAAGTTTCTCCTATAGCTTCTATCCCTTTGTAGTAGATTTCCAGGTCCAAGTGTGATTCATTTCAATTTTTTCTCAGTATGTATGTATGTGCATTTTTGTCTTCTTATCTAAATATAATTAACTGGCAACACAATTGATATTAGCATCAAAATGAGTAATTAGGATGATGTTCACTAATGATATTTGATGATCCCCTTTCCACCCTGCCTTTATTTTTGTTCCTGATAGACCTTGTATTTACCATGTAAATACTGTAAGATCCACCTGGAAGAGGATACTGGAAGAGGAGGCGGGTACTCATATTTTTTGTGTTAGATGGGAAGAAATAGGCTAGGTTGAACATTTTCTTTGGACATGCGTAGTGTGCTGTATCATCATCAATATTGCAGATGTAAAGTGATCATCTCTTTAAGAAATAATGCAGCCTATTATGTTATCTAGCGACCAAGCATGTCATTAAACTTTATAGACAACCTCTTCAGCAATCAGAAGCTTTAAAGAATTCAGGTCTATGTAAAAAAAAAAAAGATGTCAGACATTTATCATTTCTTATTCTCTCTGTTCCAAATCGTGTTCCAAAATACAAAGTAATATAATTTTTTAAAAAAGGGTTGATGAGGTTTAGGGTAAATCCGTGGCTAAATTTTGTATTTCTCTATGAAAAGGATGCTATTTTTCATAAGGATGTATCTTAATTTTTGTTTTGGTTTAAGCTGCAGTTAAGACTTCTCTGTTCATGGTTTACTTTGCTTCAGTTTCACGTTCCATGTCTTAGTAGTTTTCTGTAGCGTTTATTATCCGTTATTACACACCTGATATTTATATTGTGTCTAAGTCAATAAACCATGATTGTTCCAGTTTTATTGAAGGTTTACTTCACATATGTAGACCTCCCCAACTAGACTGTAAACTCCCTCTGAGAACAGGGATACAGCTCTTTTGTTTATATTCTCAGCAGCGCTTAATATCCTATCTGCCCAAAGCAAACATTCAATAAATATTTATTGACTGATTCATTTCCCTCACCTTCTAAACAGTGTTTTAAGTCAGATGATGCTATTTTAAATGTTTTCTTTATTTCTTTTTAAAAAGAATCATTAAGGATTGAGTTCCTTTTTTTCTCCTGCTAGAACAATATAATGTAATGATATATGGGGCCATGCGATGGTCAAGAGCTCAGTCACTGGAGTTCAACTACTTGGGTCTGAATCCTAGCCCTACCATTTGCTAGCTGTATGAATATTTTACTGAACGAATGATTACCTCTTGGTTGCTCAGTTTTCTCATCTATAAAGTGGGGATAGGAAGAGTACCTATCCATGGAATTGTCAGGATTAAATGAGTTAAAATATATATGACATAGTCGGAAAAAGCCTTGGTAATAGAAGTGCTACGTGAACTGTGTCTCTGTACATATGAAAAGAGTTTTGCAATTTCATGGGATTGAAATGAACGTTTGACACGAGAATGGAAAGAAAATGAGAACATGGTCAGAGGACGTGGCTTGAGCTCTGGTCATAAAACTTGTGAAATGACTTTATTTGTGAAACAGACAGGCTAATAACTTCATTACTGATCTTATGAAGGTTTTTTTTGAGGATTAGAGAGAAAAATATACTCAGAATGAAAAACTGTTATTAGCATGTTTGTTATCGTTACTACTTACAGATGAGGAAACTGAAGTTCACTCTATAACCTTGGTCAAGTTACTTATTCTTTCAACACTTGTTTCGTATCTGTAGAGTATGGATAATAATGGAAACCAGCTCACATGATTACAAGAATTAAATGAGTTAATGCATATAAAATGAGGAGCAAGGTGAGTCTAGATAATATGTTGGTAATAACAATGACCTATTTGTCATTTTTATACCCATCCAATAAGTATTTGTGACCCAGTAATAGCCTGT
The DNA here is from genome assembly GCF_011100685.1 of Canis lupus familiaris. NCBI lineage: Eukaryota > Metazoa > Chordata > Mammalia > Carnivora > Canidae > Canis > Canis lupus. The sequence goes on along the minus strand of NC_049227.1, from coordinate 77,286,464 downwards.
GCTTGTTTAGAATAATATGTGGGGTCTTGTTAAAAATACCAACTCTTCTGCCAAAGGTTTTGATACAGAGGGTGGATAAGAAAAATGTTTGTCAGGGGGCACTTGAGTAGCTCAGTTTGAGCATCAGGCCCCTAAGTCAGGGCTCTGTGCTCAGTGGGATGCTTTCCTCTGTCCCCCACCCAGCCAGCCCTGCTTGCTCATATGTGCACATGCATGCCCAAGGTCTCTCTCTCTTTCGATCTCTCTCTCTCAAATCAATTTTTGGTGGGGAGGGAAGGAGAAAAATGTCCGTCAGAAAATTCTCAGCTCCGTTTTCTTATAATGGCGTATTTACTGCTTTGAATCCCTTATATCTGCCCTGAGACCTATTATACAATATGTTAGTTTTCATGTCTTATATGTGCTTTTCTAGTGATTCTATGTAAATGAAAACAACAAAGAAACATTCTCCATATAGACAAAGACATATAAAATATAGAGTTAGCATATATCATACTAAGGTTTTATTTCTTTTTTTTTCTCCACTAAAGGGAGTATCTTTCAGTTTTGTATATTGTAATTTGCTGCTACAGGGAAGAACTGTGTAACATGTAAGCACTTAAGGCAATTGTGTTTTTTAGTTCAAGATAGTTTCCTGTTTTATGCTCAAATATATCTTTACAGGAACTAGCCTTGCTTGAATAATCTGAATTTTAAACCAATAATTTTGAGGTGCTAGTAGGTACTGGTTATGAGAGCTTTCTTTATAACTCGCATGAGAGATTTCTTCATATTTTTAATAAGGACAATAAGAACAATGGGGCTAATTCTCCTTCAAGAAGGTCTAATTTAAGGCTGTTCTTTAACTTGCCCTCTCAACATTGAATCATTCTTACCCTCAACAGTTGAAGAATTTGTCAGAATTCATGATTAGCTTACGAGTCATAGAGCCCTGACGACAGAAGTAATCTGCTTTACACATTACCTTGGTGGGATTATTTACAAGTAACTTAGCCGTCCAGGGTTCTGTGATTCATCTTTGTATTCTTGGTATAATGTGAGTGTCTGGTACCTATGAAATCCCCCAATAAATATTTGATGAAGAATAATAGTGGCTTATATTGTGCCAGATATTATGCTAAGAATTTTATGTGCATTATCTTTTCATCTTTGCTTGATGAAGTAGACAGTGTTGTTAACTGTATCGTATAAAGGAGGAAACTGGGACACCTGGGTGGCTCAGCGGTTAAGCGTCTGCCTTCCCGGCTCAGGGTGTGATGCTGGAGTCCTGGGGATCAAGTCCCACGTTGGGCTCCCCGCGTGGAGCCTGCTTCTCCCTCTGCCTGTGTCTCTGTTTCTCTCTCTCTCTCTCTCTCTCTGTCTCTCATGAATAAATAAAATATTTTAAAAAAATAAAAAATAAAATAAAGGAGGAAACTAAGGTACAGAGAACTTGTGGGACTTGCTCCACCTCTAAGAGCAAGTGAGTCACAGAGAACTTGGGTCTTTTTCATTCCAGAGACCAGCTTTAAGAACCTACCTTTCACTGACTTATAATGAGAGGTAACGGGATAAATGTTACCAAGTCAAGTTTGGATGGTTTGGTGATATTGTTCCACTTGGCTCTGCTTGGTCTATAGTTTGAGTACGTCTACTCTAATCATTGATTGTATCTGCTTTATTATCTCTTCTCCACTAAATTATAACTGATTCTAGTGCAGGGACCATGACCCTATTTTATCCCCTTACTGCTCCTAACGTGGTGGACTCACCGTAGGTGTTTGCTAAAACTTGTTGACCACGTAGCTAACACTGACTGGAACACACTAAAAATAAGCAGCAGATAAACAGCAGGTAACAGGCCTCCATGCTCCCCATCTAAAAGGTTATAGGGATGACTAATCGTTCCTTAACTTCTTTGGTGAAACCTAACACGACTTAAAATTTTCTTTATTTACTTGTACTGAACAGATGAAATTGAATATGTTTAAAGTGTACAATGTGATGATTTGATATACTTTCTGAAATGATGATCAGAGTGTGGCTAATTAACACAGCACGACACAGTTACGTTTGTAGGATCAACTCACTTACCATGATAATTTCAAGTCTACATCGTTATTAACCATAGTCTTTGTGAAGTACATTAGATCCCCAACTTGTTCATTTTATAATTAAGGCTTATATCCTTTGCCCAGCATTTCCTCATCTCCCCCACGTCTTAGCCCCTGGTGGCTACCATTCTACTGCTTCTAGGAGTTAGGCTTTTTTTTTTTTTTTTTTTTTTTTAACTTCATATGTAAGTGAGATCATATACTATTTGTCTTTCTCTGTCTGGCGTATTTCACTTAGCCTAATGTCCTCTCTTTTCATCCATGTTGTTGCAAATGGTAGGATTCCCTTCTTTTTTATGGCTGAACAACATTGATATATAAAGTATCATACATCACGTCTTTACGGATTCTTCAGATGATGGACGCCTATTTCCTTTCTGTATCTTGGCTATTGTGGCTCATGCTGCGATGACGATGAGTAGGCAGATATCTTCTCCAGATACTGATTTCCTTTTCTTGGGATATATATCCAGAAGTGGTCTTACTGGATTGTATGGTATCCTATTTTTAATTTCATACAGTTTTCCATAGTGGCTATACCAATTTACATTCTCACCAACAGTGCACAAGGGTTCCCTTTGCTCCATTCTTTTTTTTAAAATTTTATTTATTTATTCATGAAAGACACAGAGGGACAGGCAGAGCCACAGGCAGAGGGAGAAGCAGGCTCCCTGTGGGGAGCCCGATGTGGGACTCGATCCCAGGACCCCAGGGTCACGCCCTGAGCTGAGGGCAGACGCTCCACCACTGAGCCACCCAGGCATCCCCCCTTTACCCCATTCTTGTCAATACTTGTTATTTCTCATCTTTTGATCATAGCCATTCTAACAGGTATGAGGTGACGTCTTATCGTGATTTTGATTTGCCTCTTTCTGATGAATACTGATGTCCAGCACCTTTTCCTCTACTTGTTGGCCATCTGTACATCCTCTTTGGAAAAAGTTTATTCAGTTCTTTAGCCCAGTTTTTAATTGGGCTACTTGTTTTACTCTTAAGTTTTATGCGAGGCTCAGTGGCTGGTGTTGCAAGGATTAGACGGGAAGGAGCGCTGTCAGTAAAAAGGATTTAAGCAAAAGTCTGATTGACATTAGGGCATAACACAGACCAGCTGCTTTAGCACTCTTTCATTCTGTAGGCCCCACTGCTGTTTTATATGGCTCCGAGCCTGTTTATGGGGTTAGAGATTGGACTTCGGAGTAGGACTGCCCTGGAATTGCCACATACTGGATACACTTGGGCAAATTACTTGTCCCTTCACATCCATGTGCCTTTCCTCTTGCATTATATGATTTCCTCTACCTGAAAAACAGCTTGCATCTAGGGCAACCTGTACCTCAACCTTAGCTCCTGTGAAGTGGTCATGATTTGTCCTTTGCCCTCAGGCAGGTTATCATTTTCTCTTCTGGACCCACTACTGTGCACCCCCGACTCACGGCTCCACCCTTGTAGTCCACACTCCTGTGAAAGTGTTTCGTGTAATTCCTTAAATCTGAGATGTTCTCTCTTGTCCCTGGGCCTTCTTCTGTGCTGCTTCTCTGACTATAACATTATTCTCTGCCTCTTACTGTTTCTTCATTTTTTAGTCTCAGTTAAATGTTTCTTCCTTGGGAAGCAACCGGCCTTAACCCTGTCATACTTGTGATTACTTGATTAGTTTTCTGATTTTCTCTTGTAGACTGTAAACTCCATAAAAGAAAGGATACACTTTTTCTAGTTTATGGTGTGTCCTCAGTGCCTGTCAAAGTGTTTGGCACATTATGGTCACTTAAATATCTGTTTGAGGAATTACTGTATTGGACTTAATATGGAGTCTTTGGAAAAATTGTGAATTTTCTGTTTCTGGGGCTCTAAGGAAGTAATATGATCGATTCCAATATATATAAACCTCATATATAAATAGATTTTATGTGTTATTTATATATAAGTATATATTCATACATAAGTCTTATATCTATAAACCTACATCTGTATATATCTATATACACATACACAGGCATTTGTATTCTCATATCTTTGAAATTTGGCATCATGGGAATGCACTTTATAACAAATGTATTTTTCAATAAAATAAAAAGTTAAGAATGGCTTGAGAAACCTTCACCAAACTTAGCAAGACCGAAGCACAGAGCAGTGAGAGACAAACTTTGGGACTCACCAAGCACAGAGTGCCTTTTATGGTATATGTCCTGCTGAAATAAATATGGTAGAATTATATATTTTTTTGAAAATTAGAAAATTAAAAAAAATGAAAATTAGAAAATTTCCTAGAAATTGTATTGAGAAAAGTTTGAGCAGAGTCATTTGAGTATGTTGACCACTGTGTCTCTGGGTGGTTATACAAACATTGATGTCAGGCGTTTTCCTCCCCTGAATCCACCAAATCACAAGCTGAAGATTATTGTATTTGCTTACCTGACATAGATGCTATTGAGAACGGAGATAGGTCACAGCACAATCCTTTCATTAGCATTCTTAGTACAGGTTTTTGGTGAAAATTTACCAGCTAAAAAAAAAAAGTACCAGCTTTGAAGCTGCTATATAGTATATTTTACACACTTATGTAATAGAAAGTCAAATCTGGGATTGCATATAAGTAGCAAAGTTTTCACAGAGTCTTTGTTCTCATTAGGTACGAAGTAATGTAATAAATTCTACCAATCAGTGTTGGAAGGAAAATCTAAGGGAAAGAAAAAATAATAATTTCAAAGCCAGAGCTCTGAGTCCTTATGTCTGGGTTTCCTGTGTCCCTGAGTCATTATCCACCTTTGGTAGGGGCCTTTGTTATTTTTACTTTAATGATTATTTTTCTCTCCACTTAAAATGGCTCTTCCATTATGATCTCTGTTCTAGTTCTTCCCTCTTCTGTAATGTGACATCTTGGCCCCTGTCCCAAGTTTTCTTTTCTTGATTTATAGAAAGAAATGCACTTTCATATGTGATGTAAGATGGCAAATGAGGAATTAAAGGGCTCAGCAGTATTTGTATTATACCGTTCTTCCTGGATCCCCTACTTCCTGAGGCCCCTTGCACCTAGGTGATAGTTCCGGGTAATGGAATACAAAAAGAGTAATGAACGCCTTCTCCAGGTTGGTCCCTAAAATTCCTGGTGAAGTCTTTCCACTATTATTTTTACTTCCTTGGTCTGTTGGCTGGTCCTAGAGCAGTGCTGTCCAGTAAAAATATTAAAGTAAGCACATATGTAATTAAACACTCTCTAGGAGCCACAGTAAAAAAACATAACACAACAGATGGCATTAATTCACTAATATACTTATTTAACACAATATATATAAATAAAAAAAACCCACCACAATATATCCAGTATATTTTCATTTCAATGTAATTAATTTACGGGCACTTGGGTGACTCAGTCGGCTAAGCGTCTGACTCTTGGTTTTGGCTCAGGTCGTGATCTCAGGGTCTGGAAATGGAGCTCCATGTTGGGCTCCCCACTCAGCAGAGAGTTTGCTTCCCCTTTCTCTTTCCTTCTGCCCCTCCCCTCGCTCGTGTACTCCCCCCCCTCTAAAATAAATAAATCCTAAAAAAATTAATTTAAAGTTACTTAAAAGATAGCTTATTTTTTATACCATTCCTTCGAAATCCAAAGTTTATTTTATACTTAAAGCTGATTTCAATCTGGACTAACTCCCTGTTTCAAGTACTCAATGGCCACATATGGATAGCGGGTATCCTGTTGGATAGGTTTCTAGAGGATGACATGGAGAGAACGTCATAGCTATTAGATGGAAAAACTCTGAGTCACTAAATGACGGTAGAAAATGGTCCTATATCACTCTTTCACACTGAGCTATAATGTAAGGAATAAATCTTTAAGTCATTGAGATTTCTGGGTTTATTATCAGCTAGTGTGTTGTGGAAGATTAGATTATTGTACAGCAGATATTTCCTACTTCTCCCTTGTCTTTTGAACGTCCATGTCTTTTGAACGTATTTTTTCCTTCCTCATTAATCTTGGGCTTGGCCATTTGATTTTCTTTGGCCAATGAAATGTTGACAGAAAAAAACAGTGTGTTGGTTCTAAGTCTAGGCCTTACAACTTTTGTGTGTTTAAGGTAACATTCTTTGACCTTTTTTTGGTCCCCCTATTAAAAAAATAGTGTAATCCAGATTATTCACTTTTCCCAAAAGAATGAAACGCCTCCCCACCCCAGCTGTCATGAGCTGAATTTGTGGTTGCAGTTAAGCTCAGCTGAGTCTAGTCTGGATCAAAAGAACGTCAGTCAATGTGCCGATGAATGAGCGAGTAGTAATAAATCTTAATCGTATGCAACTGTATTTTGGGGTGGATTGTTACATAGCATTATCTTCTTCATCCTCTCTTCCTTTTCATAATCTCCTGATGCATATACTCCTAGGTTAGTGGATGGTGTTGGTCTGCTATTTGTTTTATGATTATTTACATGTGTAGCTCAGAGGTTAGCCAATATCTTCTTACCACTTAAGATCTGGATATACAATCATTCGTTCAGTCCTCCAACACTGTTTTTGGACTCTTGGGGTGTCCCAGGCATAGTTATAATCTAAAGGAGTGCAATAGCAAATAAGAACTGTTTTCACGGTACTTGCAGTCTTGGGGGGAGCATAGATAATACACAAAAACACATGAGAGTATATAGTACTGTTCTAAATAACAATGAAGAGGAGTTAGAGGTTGGAGACAGGGACAGGGAAATCAGTGCTTTAGAAATGATCTTATAAACTTCTTATTATATATTCTGCAGAAATATAAAATAAACCCTCTAGGGTCTTGGCCTATTGCTAGGGGCTTATGTTCTTAAACTTCTTGGTGGCTTCCAGCTGCTTCCACTGAATTAGTTGAGCTTAAGGATTATTTCTGTGATTTTGTTTGTCTTTGGTCTACTTTGCATTAACTGAGTTAATTAGTACCACACAAACCATTCACAAAAAGGTATTTGTGTGTGTGTAAGACTTTACTCAAGAAACATCAAGTTGTATATTTTAAATATATGGAGTTTTTATTTAGCAAGGATACTTCAATAAAGCTGGGGAAAAACAAAACAAAAACAAAAATAAAACAACCCCAAAGACAGATGAATAATAATAATAAAAAAAAACTACTCAAAGTATCCGAGAGATGGAAGTATTTTCATTAAAGTAACACAATTTAAAATTCAATAGCTATTTAAAATTCAGTTGGCTATTTCTAATCCAAAAGTCTCAAAGCTAAACCCTAGCTCCCTGCCATGAGGTTTCTTTGCTTATATCTTTCTGTACTTTTTCTTTGGTTCTAATCTGATTTTATTTTTTTAGCAGAGCAATTTAGCACTTTCCTTTTCTTTGTTACAACAACCTATTTCTATCAAATAGTTTACAAAGTTACTTTACTACATATAAAAACACTGAGGTTTAGAGGCATCACATTTTAAGTTCAAGGTCACACGGCTACAACATGTGGAGCTGAGATTTTATTCTAGTCTATTTGACTTTAGAAGTAATGTTTGCAAAGTGAAAACAAATCTCCTAATCACATTTAGGTGAGCCACATGTTAACCTACGTATTTATTTTTTTAGGAAGCTTATTTGCTGCCTAGAATCTCCCTAGTAGAAGTAACAGTGCAGTCACTTCCATGTAAGCCCAGTTGTTCCATGATGTGAATGCCATGAAATAAAAATGGACACAGGCATATCAATAAAGTCTTAACTCCAGGGGATTATACGTTATTGGACATCATGGGAAGTGACGCCCGTCTGTGGCTCTTCTGTGGCCATTGAGTTATGTGTGAGTCGTTTAGCCTGGCCGTTAGGCAATGGCCTCTTTCTTTGACATATCTGTTGTTTAAATCCCTTGTCTTTCCAAAGTCATGGACGGAGCATGCCACGTTACACCTTCTGAACTGGCTCTGCATCGTACTCCTGAGCTTGTTCCAGTGAGCCTGCTCTGTCTCAGAAACTTCTGTGCCTTTTGGAAAGAAAGTAAATATATGAATATATGCTTTTTTAAAAAATTATATGTAGGGTACTTCAAGATGCCATTATAGCCCCTCTATGTACACATCTTTTTCAGGCATTACCTGGAAGGTAGGATAGTGCCTCTGCCCATCACCCTGCTCCCAAACGTGTCTACATTCGAATCCCCAGAACCTGTAAGTTACCTTACGTGGCACAAAGAAGTTTACATACGTGATTAAGGATCTACTGGATTATCTGGGTGGGTCAAATGTAATCACAGAGGTCCTTAAAATTGGAACTTTTTCCAGCCGAGGTCAGAGTGAGATGTGACTATGAACGAATGGTTGTACAGATGAAGCATACTTGCTTTATAGATGGAGGGAAGGGGTCATGAGCCAAAGAATGAAGCTGGTCTATAGAGTCTGGGAAAGGCATGGAAATGTTTTCTCCCCGAGAGGCTCCGGAAGGGAACACAGCCTTGCCAAGACCTTGGCTTTTATCCCAGTGAGACCCACATTGAGCTTCTGCAGAACTGAGAGACAAGAAAGGCACCAAATCTGTGGTAATTTATCACAGTAGCGTTAGAAAACTAATACGTGGCCAAGACTAATAGTGAGCCAAGACTTTGGTGGGAGGTGTGCCAATTCTTGCAGGTCTAAGATTCTCCTGGTCTTTTCTGAGGATTCTCAGATATCTTATCTCACCCAGGAAATCGTCCTGAAAGGAGAAGGACCCCAACACTTTCCCCAACTCACCACACTGACCAAATTCCCTTATATTTTTCACTAATGAAAAAATATGTCCCTGCTTCCCCCAGTTAACTGTTTTCTGTGTCTCTTAAAACACGGTGCAGAGTTCCCAACATTGTCATTTGTGGAATGATAGTTCTATGTTCTTCATGCTTAAGTTTTTAAGTCAAATACTGATTTCTAATTTTAGTATATGTGCTGCCGAAGCGAGCACACAAATATTGATTTCTTTAAAGAAATGTACTGGGACGCCTGGGTAGTTCAGCGGTTGAGTGTCTGCCTTTAGCTCGGGGCGTGATCCCAGGCTGGGGATCAAGTCCCACATCAGGCTCCCTGAGAGGAGCCTGCTTCTCCCTCTGCCTATGTCTCTGTCTATTTCTCTGTGTCTCTCATGAATAAGTAAATAAAACCTTAAAAAAAAAGTTAAAAGAGAAAGAAAAAAATATTTTAAAAAATAAAGAAATAAAGAAATGTACTTACAATGTAAAAGCCTTGGCTTTCAAGATGACTGGTTCTACACTGAGTTTCAGTGAGAAACTGAAAATAAATTGAGAAGTTCTGTAAATTGAGAAGTTCAATTATTTTGCTGTGTAATTTTGCAAAACAATTCAACTTACTGCCTATGGAGAAAATTGAACTGCTGCCTGAATGGAGGCAAGGATGAGATTTAGTGTCCTTAGAATTTTTTTTAATTTTCATTGGATCAGTAGTAATGACTCCTCTTTAATTTCTGATATTGGTAACTTGTGTTCTATGTCTCCCTCTGACTCTGTCTCCAGTAAGTCTGACTAGAGGTTATCAATTTTTTTTTTGATATTTTAAAAGATAGTCTTTGAAATTCCTTGATTTTTCTAAATTATTTTCCTATTTGCAATTTCATTGATCTCTATTCTAATTTTTATTGTGTCTTCTGTTTGCTTTAGGCATAAATTGCTGTTCTCTAGTTTCCTAATTTTCAAGCTTAGATTATTGATTTTAGATATTTCTTCTTTTCTAAAATTCTGTTGTTGGATGGAGTCTTCTTTAAATGTGAATTAGATCAATTTGATTGATAGTGATAGGTCAAATAAATCCTTATTAATTTTATGCCTGTCCCATTTATTGATTGCTTACGTCTAGTCTCCCACTACCAGAGTGGATTTGTCTATTTCTCCTTGCAATTCTATCAGCTTTTATTTTACGTATTTCAACATACATGTTTAGATTAGGTGTGTCTTCTTGTAGAATTGATCCCTTTAGTATTATGTAATGTTTTTTTTTTTTTTTGTCCATGATATCTTTCCTTGTTCTGAAATCATCTTTGTCTGAAATTAATATAGCTGCTCCAACTTTCTTTTGACTAGCGTTAGCACGGTATATCTTTCTCTATCCCTTTTATTTTCATCTATTTGTGTCTTTACATTTAAAGTGAGTTGCTTGTAGACAACATACAGTTGGGTCTTATTTTTTAAGCCACTATGGCAATCTGTGTTTTTAAATTGGTTTACATAGACCATTTACATTTAAAGTAGTTTTTAAAACATTTGGATTAATAACCGTATTTTTAACTACTATATTCATTGCCAAAAGCTTATTTTTCTGCCTCTTATTTTAATTGACTATTTAATATTATTTCATTCCATTCTTTTAGTGTGTCATTTATACTTTTTTGAAAATGTTAATGGCTTTCCTTGAATATGTAATATACATTTTATAAATAGTCTAAGTCCTTCAAATAACCCTATTCTGCTCCATGTGTACGATAGGTACCTGATAACAGAGTTCTCTTAATTCTTCCGTTTGTCTCTAGTGATACTACTGTCATTCATTTAATTTATCCTTATTCTATAATTACCCAATGCATTGTTATTTTTTCCCAATTATTATTTTAAATAAACAGTTGTTGTTTAGATCAATTAAGAATAAGAAGATAAAGGACTTTATTTCAGCTGTCATTTATCTTTCTCTGATGCTTTTCCTCTATAGACCTAAATTCCTAACATATCATTTCCTTCCCCCATAGAACATCTTTTAATATTTCTGGCAGTGGCTAGCAACAAATTCCTTCAGTTTTTGCTTGTTTGACAAAGTATTTTTCCTGTACTTTTGAATGATAACTTTGCTGTGTAAAGAAGTCTAGGTTGGTGGGTTTTTTTTCTTTTAATTCTTTAAATATTTCACTCTCCTTGCATCCATGGTTGCTCACGAGAAGTTCACTAAAATTCTTACTCCTTTTCTGGTATAGGTAATGTGCTTTTGTTCCTTTTCTGATTTCTCTCAGATTTTTCCCCTTTGCCTTTGGTGTTCTGCAATTTGAATATGATAGAGTTTTAAAGTTTTTTCTCTTTGTTCTGCTTAATGTTTTCTGAGTTTCCTGGAACTGTGGTTTGGTGTGCATCACTGATTATAGAAAGTTCTTGGCCACTGTTATTTCAGCTATGCCTTCTACTCTGTTTCTTTTCTTTCTGCTATTCCACTTAGACATATGTTACATCTTTCAAAATTGTCTCATAGGGATCCCTGGGTGGCGCAGCGGTTTGGCGCCTGCCTTTGGCCCAGGGCGCGATCCTGGAGACCCGGGATCGAATCCCACATCGGGCTCCCGGTGCATGGAGCCTGCTTCTCCCTCTGCCTGTGTCTCTGCCTCTCTCCCTCTCTCTTGGTGACTATCATAAATAAATAAAAATTAAAAAAAAAAACAAAACAACAACAACAAAAAAAACAAAATTGTCTCACACTTTTTGTATTCACTGTTCCTTTTGTTTTTCAATTTTTTTTCTCTCTGCACTTTAATTTGGGAAGTATCTATTGACATACTTTCAAGCTCGCTGATTCTTTCCTCAGCCTTGTCAAGTCTACTGGTGATCACACAAAAGACATTCTTCATTTCTGTTGGTGTTTTTGACTTCTAGCATTTCTTTTTGATTCTTAGGATTCTCATCTCTCTGATTGAATTACCCAACTGTATTTGGATGTTTCTACTTTTTCTATTATAGCCCTTAAAATTGTAAACATAGTTATTTTATTTAATTTTTTAAAAATTGTATTTAAATTCAATTAATTAACATATAGTTATTTTAAATTCCCTGCTGATGATTTCAACATAACTGAATCTTGTTCTGATGCTGACTTTGTCCTTTTAGGCTGATTTTCATCATTATTCTGTGCCTTTTAATCTTTTTTTTTGTTGAGAGCTAGACATATTAGGTAAAAAGAATCACATTAGTTTTCTATTACTGCTATAACGAAGTACCACAAACGTGGCTTAAAACAACACAAATTTATAATCTTACAATTCTAGAGGTTAGAAGTCCAAAAAATGTCTCTGTGGGCTAAAATCAAGGTATGGATATTTCTTTCTGAAGGTTCTAAGGGAAAATCAGAAGCCTTTTTAGCTTCCAGTGGCCACCTGTATTCCAAGGCTTGTGGTCCCTATTCCATCACCAAAGTCAACAACTTCTGGCAAAATTCTTTTATAGGCTGCTATCTTTCTGGTTCTCTCTTTCCACTTCCCTCTTTCACTTAACCTCATGATTAAACTGGGCCTACCTGGAAAATCCAGGACATCTTGTTCTCAAGGTCAGTTGATTGGCAATGATAATTTCATGTAACCTGATATATTCATAGATTCTAAATCAAGACATGAACATCTTTGGGGATGTGGATGCACTATTTTGCTTACCATAGGAACGGAAGTCAGTAGGCCTCTAGTTGGAAGATTTATGGCTATCTGCCTATGAGGTGGTTTTTGTTTAATATTTTCTGAAACTATAGGTGCCAGGAACTTCAAGTTTGTCTAGTGTTTTCTTTTTTTCTTTGCTTGCCTCTTGACTTTGAACTCCAGTAACCTTTTTATTCTCTGCTAATAAGTTCTGACCTGGTCCCCCAGGTATCTCTTTCCATATGTCTTCTTCTACTTAAGGAGCATCCATTTCATGAAATGCCCCAATTTCTCTCTTCTAGAAGTCTTCCATGGACCACTCTTCCATGTCTTCATAAATTGTTCACTTGGCTTTCCTATACACCCATCCACTGTTCTCTTATGAAGTATAACCATAATTCATTTTGCATTTTCCTTTCTCACTTTTAAGTCCCAGGCTGATTTAAATACATGCAAATATATGCTTCCTAACCCAACTGAGTCTTTTTTTTTTTTTAAAGATTTTATTTACTATGAGACAGAGAGATAGAGAGCATAAGCAAGGAGAAGGAGCAGAGGGAGAAGGAGAAGCAGACTCCCTGCTGAGCAGGGAGCCCGATGCAGAGCCCAATTTCCAGGACCCTGGTATCATGACCTGAGCCAAGGACAGATGCTTAACTGACTGAGCCACAGAGACACCCCTCAAGCTGAGTCTTTAGAACAAGTTTCAACCTCCTACCTGTCTTTGGTTTACCCCCTCTCCCGTGGTATCATTGAGTATAGTAAGTATGTGCCTCTCTCTTTAACCTCTCTTGATCTCAATCTTTTCTTTTTAAGTCTTTATTTAAATTCGGTTTAATTAGGGGCATCTGAGTGGCTCAGGTGGTTAAGTGTCTGCCTTTGGCTCAGGTCATGATCCCAGGGTCCTGGGATCAGCTGCATTGGGCTCCCTGCTCAGCAGGGAGTCTGTTTCTCCCTCTGTTCCTCCCCATCCTTGCTTGTGCACTCTCTTGTGTTATTCCTGTCTCTCAAATAAATAAATCTTTAAGTAAATAAATTCAATTTAGTTAACATATACTATATTATTAACTTTAGATATAGAATTTAGTGATTCATCAGTTGCTTTAACACCCAGTGCTCCTTACATCAGGTGCCCTCCTTAATGCCATCATCCAATTACCCCTTCCCCCTACCCTGTATCCTCCCCTCCTGCAAACCTCTGTTTCCTAGAGTTCAGTGTCTCTTATGATTTGCCTCTTTCTCTATTTTAATCTTTTATTTTTCCTTCCCTTCAATCATCTATTTTGATTCTTAAATTTCAGATATGGGTGAAATCACATGGTATTTATCTTTCTCTGAGTTATGTAGCTTAGGATAATACTGTTTAGTTCTGTCCACATCATTGTAAGTGGCAAGATTTCATTCCTTTCAGTTGGTGAGTAATATTCTGTTTTAGGTATCTCTATCTCTATCTATCTCTATCATCTATCTATCTATCTACCTACCTACCTACCTACCTACCTGCCTATCTCTATCTCACATCTTCTTTATCCATTCATCAGTCTATGGACATCTGGGCTCTTTCCACAGTTTGGCTATTGTGGACATTGCTGCTATGAACATTGGGGTGCAGGTGCCCCTTCAAATCACTATTTTTGTGTCCTTTGGATAAATACCTAAAGGTACAATTGATGGGTCATAGGGTAGCTCTATTTTAACTTTTTGAGTAAACTCCACACAGTTTTCCAGAGTGGCTGCACCAGTTTGCATTCCCAGCAACAATGCAAGAGGTTTCCTCTTTCTCCACATCCTCTCCAATATCTATTGTTTCCTGTCTTGCTAATTTTAGCCATTCTCACAGTGTGAGGTGGTGTCTCATTGTGGTTTTGATTTGTATTTCTCTCATGTTGAGTGATGTTGAGCACTTTCATGTGTCTGTTGGCCATCTGGATGTCTTCTTTAGAGAAATATCTGTTCATGTCTTCTGCCCATTTCTTGACTGGATTTTTTCTTTTTTGGGTGTTGAGTTTGTTAAGTTCATTATAGATTTTGGATACTAGCCCTTTATCTGCTAAGACATTTGCAAATATCTTCTCCCATTCTGTGGTTGCCTTTTGGTTTTATTGACTGTTTCCTCTGTTGTGCAAATGCTTTTCATCTTGAGAAGGTCTTCATAGTACATTTTCGCTTGTTTCTCTTGCCTTTGGAGGCATGTCTAGCAAGAAGTCGCTGTGGTTGAGGCCCAAGAGATTGCTGCCTGTGTTCCTCTCTAGGATTTTGATGGATTCCTGCCTCACATTAGGTCTTTCATCCATTTTGAGTTTATCCTTGTGTATGGTCTACAAAGTGGTCCAGTTTCATTCTTCTACATATGGCTGTCCAATTTTTCCAATACCATTTGTTGAGGAGACTCTTTTTTCCATTGAATATTCTTTCCTGCTTTGTTGAAGGTCAGTTGACCATAGAGTTGAGGGTCCATTTCTGGGTTCTCTGTTCTGTTTCCTTGATCTCTGTGTCTGTTTTTGTGCCAGTACCACACTGTCTTGATGATCACAGCTTTGTAATACAGCTTGAAGTCTGGAATTGTGATGCCTCCAGCTTTGGTTTTCTTTTTTCAACATTTCTCTGGCTATTTGGGATCTTTTCTGGTTTGATAAAAATTTTAGGATAGTTTGTTCCAGCTCAGTGAAAAATGCTGATGGTATTTTGATAGGGATTGCACTGAATGTGTAGATTGCTCTGGGTAGCATAGGTATTTTAACAATATTCTTCCAATTTGTGAGCATGGAATATTTTTTCCATTTCTTTGTGTCTTCCTCATTTCTTTCATGAGTGTTCTATAGTTTTTGGAGTACAGATCCTTTACCTCTTTGGTTAGCTTTATTCCTAGATATCTTAATGTTTTGGGTGCAATTGTAAATGCTGATTGATTTCTTGATTTCTCTTTCTTCACCTCACTGTTAGTGTATAGAAATGCAACTGATGTGGCACCTGGTGGCTTAGTCAGTTAGATGTCTGCCTTTGACTATAGTCATGATTGTAGTCCCAAGATTGAGCCCCATATTGGTGTCCCTGCTCAGAGGGGGGTATGCTTCTCCCTTTACCCCTCACTCCACTCATGCTCATTGTCTCACTCTGTCTCTCAAATAAATACATAAAATTAAAAAAAAAGAAATGTAACTGACTTCTGTGCAATGATTTTATATCCTGCGACTTTGCTGAATTCCTGTATCAGTTCTAACAATCAGTTCTAGTCTTTTGGGTTTTATACATAGAGTATCATGTTGTCTGTGAAGACTGAGAGTTTGACTTTTTCTTTGCTGATTTGGATGCCTTTTATTTCTTTTTGTTGTTTGATTGTTGAGGCCAGGACTTCCAGTACTTGTGCTGAAGAGCAGTGGTGAGATGGATATCCCTGCCATGTTCCTGACCTGAGGGGGAAGCTCTCTATTTTTCCCCCATTGAGGATTATATTCACTGTGGGGTTTTCATATATGGATTTTATGATATTCAGGTATGTTCCCTCTATCCCTACATGGCACAGAGTTTTTATGAAGAAAGGATGCTGTATTTTATTAAATGCTTTTCCTGCATCTCTTGAGAGAATCATATGGTTCTTGTCCTTTATTAATGTGATATATCACATTGATTCATAGCTGTTGAGCCACCCTGCTGCCCAGAAATAATCCTTTTACTGTACCGTTGGACCCTATTAGCTAGCATCTTGGTGAGAATTTTTGCATCCATGTTCATCAGGCACATTGGTCTGTAATTTTCCTTTTTTAGTGGGTCTTTTGTCTGTTTTGAGGATCAAGGTAATGCTGGCCTCGTGGAATGCATTTGGAAGTTTTCCTTCCATTTCTATTTTTTGAGACAGTTTCAGAAGAATAGGTATTAATTCTTCTTTAAATGTTCGGTAGAGTTCCCTTAGGAAGCCATGCAGCCCTGGACTCCTATTGGTTGGAAGATTTTTTTATTATGTTTCAGTCTCTTTGCTGGCTATGGGTCTGTTCAGGTTTTCTATTTCTTCTGGTCTCAGTTTTGGTTGTTTATATGTTTCTAGGAATGCATCCATTTCTTCCAGATTGCCTAATTTGTTGGCATATATTTGCTGTTAATACGTTCTTGTAATTGTGTGTATTTCTTCATTGTTGGTTCTCTCCTCTTTCATTCATGATTTTATTTATTTGGGTCCTTTCTCTTTTTGATAAGTCTGACCAGGGGTTTATCAATCTTATTAATTCCTTCGAAGAACGAGTTCCTAGTTTCATTGATCTGTTCTACTGTTTTGTTTTTTGTTATCTATATCATTGATTTCTGATCTAATCTTTCTTATTTCTCTTCTCATGCTGGATATAGGGTTTATTTGCTATTCTTTTTCCAGCTCCTTTAGGTGTAAGCTTAGCTTGTGTATTTGAGACTTTTCTTATTTCTTGAGAAAGGCTTGTATTGCTATATAATTCCCTCTTATATCTTATACCTTTGCCATATCCCAAAAGTTATGAACTGTCATGTTTTCATTTTGTTTGCTTCCATGTATTTTTTAATTCTTTTTTAATTTCCTGGTTGACCTATTTTTTTTTTCCTTTAGTAAGATCCTCTTTAACCTCCATGTGTTTGTGGGCCTTCCAAATTTTTTTCTTGTGGTCGTTCAAGTTTTAAGGCATTGTGGTCTGAAATTATGGATAATCTCAGTAATTTTGTACCAGTTGAGATCTGATTTGTGATCAGTTTGTGATCTATTCTGGAGAATGTTTCATATAGATTTGAGGAGAGTGTGCATTCTGTTGCTTTTGGATGAAATGCTCTGAATATATCTGTCAAGTCCATCTGCTCCAGGGTGTCATTCAAAGCCCTTGTTTCCTTGCTGATCTTCTGCTTAAATATTATGTCCATTGCTGTGAGTGGGGTGTTAAAGTCCCTCACTATTATGGTATTATCACTGAGGTCCTTTCATTTTGTTATTAATTGATTTATATTTGGCTGCACCCAAGTTAGGGGCATAAATATGAACAATTGTTAGATCTTCTTGTTGGATAGACCCCTTTATTGTGATATAGTTTCTTTCTTTCTTCATCTCTTATTATACTCTTTGATTTAAAATCTAGTTTGTCTGATATAAGGATGGCTACCCCCAGCTTTTTTTTTTTTTTTTTTTTTGATGTCCATTGGCATGATACATGGTTCTCCACCCCCTCACTTTCAATCTGGAAGTGTCTTTGGGACTAAAATGAGTCTCTCATATGCAGCGCATATCAATGGGTCTTGATTTTTGTTGTTGTTTTTAATCCATTCTGATATCCTGTGTCTTTTGATTGGAGCATTCAGAGTAATTATTGAAAGATATGAATTTAGTGCTATTGTATTACCTGTAAATTCACTATTCCTGTAGATTGTCTCTGTTCCTTCCTGTTCTTTGTTACTTTTGGGCACTCTCTCTGCTCAAAGGATCTCCTATAATTTTTCTTGCAGGGCTGGTTTAGTGATCACAAATCCTTCCAGTTTCTGTTTGTCCTGGGAACTCTTTATCTCTCCTTTTATTTCTGAGTGACAGTCTTGCAGGATAAAATATTCTTGACTGCATATTTTTCCCATTTAACACATTGAATATATCATGCCAATCCTTTCTGGCCTGCCAGGTCTCTGTGGACACATTTCCTGAGAGGCTTATGTTTCTACCCTTATAGGTTAAGAACCTCTTGTCCCAAGCTGCTTTCAAGATTTTCTCTTTATCTTTGAAATCTATAAGCTTCATGTTTATATGTCAAGATGTTGACCTTTCTTTATTGATTTGAGGGAGATTCTCTGTGCCTCCTGGACTTGAATGCCTGTTCTCTTCCTCAGATTAGGGAAGTTCTCATCTTTAATTTGTTTAAATAAATCTTCTACACCTCTCTCCTGCTCCTCATCCTCTGGGATCCTTATTAACTAGATATTATTTCACTTTATGGAATCACTGAGTTCTCTAAGTCTCTCTTAGTGATTCAGTAGTTTTCTTTCTTCAGCTTCTTTATTTTCTATCATTTCATCTTCCATATCACTGACTCTCTCTTCTGCCTCATTCATTCTTGTTTTTGTAGCCTCCATTTGGGACTGCATCTTGATAATAGCATTTTTAATTTCAGCCTGACTAGATTTTATTTCTTTTATTTCTCCAATAAGGGATTCTTTTTAAAGCCTGTCCTGTATCCTGTATCCTTTTTTAAGCTCAGCTACTATTTTCATAACCATCATTTTAAATTCTAGTTCAGAGATCTTGTCATTTTGTTCAGAAGAAATAGAAGAAAGAGCAAAAATAACAATAACAACAATAACAGAACAAAAATAAAAAAGGAACCAGAACCCCCCCGCCAAAAAAAATTATACAAAACAAGGAAAAAAAAAAACAACAACAAGAAACCAAAAACAAAAGAGAAAACTAGCTCCTGGGTGTGTTTTGCTCTGCTTGTTGTAAGAAACTAGATCCCAAAATAAGAAAGAATAAAAAATGTGTGTGTATATATATGTACACACACACACACACACACACACACACACAAGCAAAATAAAATAAAATGCAATGAAAGGAAACAAAAACTGAAATTATATATATATGTATATATTATGTATATATAAAAATAAAATTAAAAGAATTGCAAAATAAGAAAATAAATGAAAAAATGATGAAAGTATGAAGAATAAACAAAACTATGAATTCTATTTCCTGTTTTCCCCAAGAGTTGAATCTTTGCAGCCCTCTATGATCAGTAAACTTGCTGGGAGCTGGTTGTTTGCGCTAGTCTTCTGGGGGAGGGGCCTGTTGTGCTGATTCTCAGGTGCACTTGGGGTAGTGGAAATGCACATCCAGTACACAGGCAGGCAGGGCTGGGTGTAACTGGCTCTGGATTCCATTTTGTGGTGTTGCTTTGCTCTCTGAAGGCTTTTAGGATTGATGGGAAGGATGAAAATGGTAGCACCCCACTGTCTATCCCTGGAGTTGAAAGCTCAGTACCCCCACTCCTCAGTGAGCCCTCATAGGAAAGCAATCACTCTTGTCTCCCTGGTTCCTTCAGAACCCTGTGTTCACCTAACCTATGACAGAGAATTTTTATCTCAGGTATTCAAATAAGTTTCAAAACTCCAAATTTTATGATTCCTGTGACCTAGACCAGCACTATTCCCCCCAGTGGGAGTGAGGTGGGGGTGGGGGTGTCTCCCCATGCTTCTTCTGTCTTTTGTCAGACCCCTGCCAGGAAAGCATTTTCAGGACCATGCAGTGGTTTGCAATCTATGGCAACATAGTGTAATTTAAAGCCAGCCCTTAGACTGGGCATTTTCAGCCAGCTTCCCCATCTTGTGCCTGGGAGCTCTGCAGCACTCAGGCACCCCCATTCTTCTTGTGACCCTGAGAAGCCTGAGACCATGCTTGCACACTGGGATTCTGCTTTACTTTGCCGCCTGAGCACCTTTAAGCCAGAGACTTATCCCATTATATCAGACTCCTAAAAGCTCCAATTTTTGTGCTCTGCTGCTCATACACTCTCTGGAAGCCTCCTTAATCAGGCCCCCTCCCCACCTACCATATCCTCAGATAGATCTGCCTGGATTCAAGTCTCCACACATCCTATTTTCCAAAAAGTGGTCACTTTTCTACTTGTAGAGTTGCCACTTTTCTTTTCTCGGATCTCCAATTGATTTCGCATGTGTTCAGAAGGACTTGATAACTATCTAACTGCATTTGAGGGACCAGACAAACCTAGAGTCCTCTACTCCTCTCCCATCTTAACCTCACCACCCCCAGTCTTAATACATAGTCTATCATATCTTTCAACAAAAACTGAGGCCATCAGTCAAAAATTTCCTCAGCGTCTCTGTTTCTCTGTTGTTGACTCAGACATGGCGTAGCAACTATGTAATTAACAAGGAAGAATAAGATCTAGTACCTACATTTAAGGAATTCTAAAAACTTACATGCCCAAGTACAAAATGAGTGTTCTATGCAGCAAGTACTCAAGTTTGTAATGATAACAAAAATTCAAAACTTTAAATATATCATTTCCTTTTATGCATACAGACTTGGAAAGTAAGTATAATTATTACCCCCATTACATAGATGAGTGACTTGAGATTCAAAGATAATTTGGTAATTTGATAGAGTTGCTGAGCGAAGAAATGGTAGAATCAGGGTTTTGCGATCACGTCGACTTATGAAAATTAATAGACTTTTATAAATCTAGGTGTAGCATTAATATTTTGCTGACTCTGTTCTAAGCCCCTTCTCTGGATGAACGTGAGAGTAGGCAAGCATTGCCAGTACTGGGCTGCAGATATTGCCTTGAACCTCATTCAGAATCCCAGTAAAGCATACATCTGTCTTTTCTCTGTCCTGGATTCTTGATTTCTAGGGTTTCTTTCTAAGCAGCAAAGTGAAAATAGAGCAGATGAGATAAGATAGCTATATAATTATGTGATTTGTTATTAATCCTGCATTGAACCAGTTGCAGGAAAAGCAAAATGTCTGCAGTAGCTGGAAAGTTTCTCAAGCAAACAGGCTGGGATCCATCCTTTTTTTTTTTTTTTTTTCTTACATTAAGTCACTTTATTTCATTTGATGGCATTCTTCTTTGTCAGGAATATAAGATCTTTCCCATAGTTTCTCATGGTTGTAGCCTACTTAGATATGAGAGCCTACTTGTGCTTTTTATTTCTTATTCTGTGCATTTTTCTTAATATTTTATTACCATTATTACAAAGTGAGGTTCTCCTTTCACAAATATATAAAAGGGGGAATATGTTCAGTGCATCTTTGGCCAATACCTTTGTGTCTATTTAATTAGAATCCCCTTATGCTCATGGCTACCTTCATGACTGTGAGTAAAAAAAAAAAAAAAAAAAAAAAGAAAAGAAAAAAAAAGCAAACCACTTGACAGTACAACCTGTTTGTTCTTCTTGTTTTGACTCTTCCCAAAATTTGTCTAAACTGAATATTTCTTCCTAAATTTATGATTTGGCTCTATTTGCATTAGCAAACTTGATCTTCCTCTCATCTTCTCTCCTAGATTATCCTTCTGACCAATACTTCCCACTTAACATTCTTGTTCAGGCATCATTTTAGAATGTATAAACTTCATCCTTTAACTGAAAATTATACCCTTATGGGAGCTACAACACTTATTTTTTAAAGTTGTTATTTAAATAACAGTTAATATAAAATATAGTATTAGTTTTAGGTGTACAACACATCTTTTAGTCCTTAAAGTTTAATTATTTTTTTCAAAAAAAATTTTTCCCCTCAGTAGAAGAGACTTGGGACTTTTTCAGCAGCTTTCCAAATACTTACCTTTCAGAAAGGAACTTCCTTATGTAAAGGAACAAGGGAACATCAGCTTTAATATGATATTCAAAAATATTACAATTCCCATTGATCATTTCTGTGTCAATTTTCAACAATGGTGTTTGTTTTATTTACTGATGCAGTATCAGCAGTAAATAACCTTCCAAGTATGGTTTCAAGCATGTGCCTACTGGGCCTAAAAGGAAAAGAGATGCCACACATAAAATCTCAAATATATTTCTAAGCTCATCAGAGTTGCCTTTTGAAAAAAGTAATATGAGTCTCTCAATTAAATATAATTATAAATTTACAAAATATCGTGATGTTCTCAGTGGGCCTATAATTGCTGTTGTTAAAAGGATTCAGAAAAGTATTACTCAAATACTTAATCTCTCTCTTTCTTTCAATATGTATGTGAGCACTTCTCCTTCAAGCTCTTCAGAGAGTGTGACTCACTTGTGAAAGCTCCCAAATCTAACAGAATTTCAAACACAAAAGTAATCCAGTTTATTGTCACTCCTATTATTGAAAAAAATTGCTACCCTAAAATTTCAGGCCTGCTAGATCTCTTTGCTTTTCACATTAAGCAAAATATATTCTGAGTAGAAACTGCCTAAAACAGTATTTATGGAATGCCTACTATAGGAAAACTAATCTTAGAGGAATCAAGAAAGCAGGATTTTATAAAAATCCTTAAAGTCCCCAAAGAACTTTAAAGAATAACATTTTCAACCAGAACACTGTCTACTCAGAGAAAGCCCATGAATGTGTAATAGTTAACTGATGACAAAACTAGGGTTTTTTTTAACTACCAAATTCCCTTTCATATGAAGTTGCTTTGTGTAATAAGAATGGATTCAGCAATTTACTGCTTGTAATGAGAGGCAAAGCCTGGGGAAATATCCCCTTAAGACAGGGTAAGGGGTAGAAGGATTGATTGTTTTGAATTGGGGAGTATGTATTGCTAAGAATACCAAGCACTTCCTCAGGACACTCTAGGTCCACATTTTGCTTAAGGTTTCTTTATTATGTGGGTGCAGTTTAATTCTAAGAGCACCTATTGTCTTAATTCTATTGTCTTAATTCTAGGAGCACCCAAAAGAGAGTGACCATATCTTACTTTGGCAAATCTGTACAGCATGAGTGTGTGTGTGTGTGTGTGTGTGTATACACATATTATTCTTACTGATTTGTGAGGCTTAACAATATGTGACATAACCAGAAGACTTCAAATATATAATCTTCCTTGCTTTCAGCGTCTTACACTTTGACCAAAGCAGATGCTAAATTTGATAGTTTTCTGATGACAAAGATGGGTAGGTCCCCAAGGCATAGTTTCCTGACATGCTTGACAGTGTATTATGAGAATGCGTGGCTTGGTGTTCTTTGTGTAGGCACAGTTATTTCTCATAAAAGTTAGGTACCAGGGATGAAAAAAGGTTGGAAGTGTGTGGTGTGGAATTAAATAGTTCAAATTAATCAGGGATAGGAAAAAGTTCAAATGGAAAAGTGTAATAGTCTTAAAGGGCGTCTAGCATTCTTGAGTCTAACCTGCAATAGCTGCATAATTTGCCTAAGTCACATTCATAAATTAGCAGAGGAGTTCTGGTGAAATACAGGACTTGTAACCAGGGAGGCCTGAGCTGGAATACCAATTGTTCTATTTGTCAGTAAAAAGCCCTTGGGGGAAAAAATCTTTCTAAGCAGGATTCTCATCTGTGGAAAGAGAATTAATGAATACATCTTGAGTTTCTATATGGAACATTACAATATATGCAAAATCTCAGGTGCCTATCTTATAGTAGCCATTTAGAAATATTATTTACATTTCTCCTGCTGCCAGAGAAAATAGGGTTATGTGTGGTATTGCTTATTTTAGTGTCTCAATTTTAAGGCTCTTAGGGTGTGTCATTTTGCGGAAATTGAATTCTTAAAATTGGATTTCTCAGAGGATTTCTAAAGAGTCAGTGGCATGCAACTAAATTTGAATCTTCTAACACATCCTCCAAAAACTATAAAAATGAGGTAGGTCAGAGGTTAGTAGACTTATTCTGTAAAGGGACCAGATAATAAATATTTTAGGTTCTGTGGGCCACAAAGACTCTGTTACAACTATTTTACTGTGCTATTGTAGTGTGAAAGCAACCATAAACATGCATAAACAAATAAATGTGACTCTTATTTCAAAAATAGGTGATGCACTAGATCTGGCCAGGGAGCCGTGTGTGTCTGCTCCTGAAGTAGAACAAATATAACCATACAAATTCCGTACCTTTAGTATAATTATAAGTCAGAGAAATTACATATTTCAAAATGCCCCTAAGTAGAAAAATAAACATCAATTTTCAATGGAGCTATTTTTCAGATCTTCACCACAAGTCTTTGCAAAAAGCAAGATGTGACCAGAAAAACTATGGAAGAGAAGAGAGGAAAATGAAGGGCCTAAAACTGAACTAAAATAGACATCAGGAGCAGAAAGTCAATCTCTGTAAGGAAATACTGAAAAAAGGGTCCTGGTAATTTTGAGCATTAAGTACAAGAAAGGTATGTACAGGTAAAGGAGGCCTCTAAGGAGATATCTTTGGAAGGGCAATACTGGGGAAAAGTAGAGGAAAAAAGAAGGAAGATGCATATTTTGGAAACTACATGGCAAAGAGCAAGAGGGGGAAATTTATGATCCTGGAAAACAAATTTTTAAATGATTGAAGGATATAACTCTTCAAAAAAAGTCACCTATTAAAGAAATTGGATGTTAGAACACTGACAGAAAAATGTTCTTGAATTAGGAATCTCTTAAACCACGCCAAACTATCAGTCTGGTCTCAGAAATGCAAAAATATGAGTTTTATTGTACAAAGATAATATAAGAAAAAAAATAGAACATATGAATAGAGATTTTCAAATGAAGAAAATCCCACTCCAATCAACCAGGAGGCAGAAGATAGCAGCAATGCATAATTCATATATCACCATATATCAGCAAATACCCACCTGAAGAAATAGCTTATATGTGATATCTAAAAACTTAGTACAAAAATGAACAAAAACAATAAATAAATCAAGAATTGATTGAATTTGGGAAAAAATATGTAATGGCAAAATGATGCCAGGAATGAAGACCGAATTACAAGATACCTAGAAGGAATAAATTTGAATGAAAACTAAGTTACTCTAAATAAACTCAGAAAACAATAATATAGTGAAATTGTTAGAGATAAAGTTTAAAATTAATACAATCAAGGAAGATCCAACATGCTGGAATCCATGAAGATGAAAATTCAAACACTGAAACAGGACTCATATTTAAAATTCTATTGTAAGAAAAGTTTTCTAGAATTAAAAAAAAATGTATTTTAATGACTTACCAGTGCCTCAGAAAATTGTCCCAGAATTATCAGTTCTGATAGGTACTGGAGTAAAACTAATAATTATAAGGAGAAAATTCTCAGGGCCTTTAGAAAAGCAACATGTTAATCAAGCCATCAAAGGAACATCATTTTGAAGAAATTCAAAGAAATTGTAAGCCAAGGATATTATACTTATCCAAGGTATCATTTAAATATTATGACCATTTTAAAATAGTATACATGCAGTGATTGAAGGAATACTGTATCCTTGAGTCCTTTTTGGGTCAAACGAAAGTGAACTTTATCAAAGAAAAAATAATTAGAGTAATTTCAGCAAAAGAGTTATTTAATTTAAAATATAAGATTAATAAAGGTGAGGATGAGTAGAAGAATAATGTGTAAATATTATATGCTCTTAGAAAATATAATGCAACTAAAAGGAAAAAGGGAGAAATAATGAGAAAGCAGAACAAGCTCATTGATTATTACATAAGCAGTATGTGGGAGTCAAAATGTACTATTAAAGGCTGACAAACTAAATAGGAAAAGTCAAATAAGAAAATAGAAATCTAGGGGCATTTCACAACTATGTAAGTATAAAAGTAACCAATATAACCAAAACAAATCTTTTAATATAACAACAAAAATAATCACAAAAACTCTATGTAATCTAGGTAAGGAAACACAGAAAACATAGTACATATAATATTTATAACACCAAAATTTATCATTTTTATCAATATATGTGAACGGACTTAACTAGAAGAAATTCTAAAACAAATTCTATTACTGTCTCCTATACAAATACATGTTGAAGACCTAAATGAAATAGGAAACAGTTGATTTTTTAAATTGAACCCTTTGGAGTTGGGAAGTTTAAACAGGTTAGCTTTCATGAAAGAAATATAAAACTTTATCAAGAGACAGACTTTCCTTATGAAGTTATCAAATACTTAAAAGTTTACATAGTCATAATGCTACATAGATTGTTCCAAAGTACAGAAATCAAGGAAAATAGTCAAATCATTTTTATGAAGCAAATATGCTAGTTGCTAAATCTACAAACGATAGTACAAAAAGTAAAATGATTGACTAATGTGGCACAAAACATCAATATTAAATATGCTGAGTAAATATTAGCAATCAGAATCCAACACCACAATAAGGAAATACAACACCCAGTAGGATTTATCCCATGAATGCACGGTTGGTTTAATATTTGAAAATATGTGCAATATTCTATATTAGTAGGTCCAAGGAGAAAAATAGAAGTGGTGAATATTTTTTAAACATAATTTAATATCTATATCTATGCCTGTATTTATATCCATTCTATTCCTAAACCAGCATCATATTTAATGGGGAAACACTAGAAGCATGTGTACCTCATGATCATGAAGGCAGGATGCGTACCATATTCACTGATATTTATAATAGAAGTATTAGCAAGTGAAATGAGACAAGAGAAACCATTTAGAGTTATAACCACTGGAGAAGTAAATCTCTATTCACAGACGATATGATGGTATAACTGGGAAATACTACATAGTCCAAGATAAAACCGAAACAATAAAATAATTCAGCAAGCTAGCAGTTGTAGAATCAACATACAGAAATCATTAATCTCACAAGCACAATTACCATATAGGGGATAAAATGGTAGAGAACCCTACTTACAAGTAAGACAAAGTAGTAGACATAAGCTTAACAAGGAAGATGCCGAAATTAAATGAAAAAAAAAAACTTTATAACATCCCAATAGATACAAAATGAAGAAGATAGTTTTTATTCTAAAACAAGGTAACTAGAGTGCAGATCTCGTTTCTCCCCTAGTTTATAGATTTAAAGCAATGCCAGTAAAAGTCAGTGTATCTGTGGAAACGATGTGTTGATAATAAAGCTAATATTGAAAAAGAAACACAGAATAGCTAGGAAAACTGAAAAAGAAGCCCTGTCAGAGATGACTAGGTCCACCAGATATTAAGATGTGCTATAAGCCCATTTTGTTGAAGCGTCCTGCTACTGGTACGTCAGCGGAACACAGGCCAGTTCTTCCTATTGTCTTTCAAAAATAAATTCAAATGAACAAGGAAATTGTGTTTACGAGGAGGGTGAGTTATTAAATTAGTAGGTGAAGGTGATCTTCTTAAGAAGTGCTTCAAAAAAAATTGGATAGACATTTGAATAACAACAAAAGTGAACACCATGAAACAGAATTCACATCTCTAATTTACATAAGAATTACCAATGGAGAAGAGACGTAAATGTAAATTAGTAAAACAATAGAATATTAGAAGAAAACAGATAAGTCCCTGTATAATCCTGGTGTAGACGGATGCCTGGGGGGCTCAGTGGGTGAGTGTCTGCCTCGGCTCAGGGTGTGACCCCTGGGTCCTGGGATGAGTCCCACATGGAGCTCCCCACAGGGAGCCTGCTTCTGCCTCTGCCTGTGTCTCTGCCTCTCTCTGTGTCTCTCATGAATAAATAAATCTTAAAACAAAAACAAAAACAAAATAAAACCCTGTAGGGGTTTAGACATCCCATGCTGTAGGTAAAGACATCCTAATTATGCCTCAAAATCCAGATTCAGTAAAAACAGTAAATACATTTACCTATCACTCATAAAATATTTGTATTAATTAAAAATGCAAATTAAAATGCAAAAAACATATAGTGTGTTTGTGACATACAGCTCAGGTGAAAGAGAATGAAACCCCATTTATAAAGAAATCTAAAAATTAGAGGGGACAAAAAGGACTTGTAGAAAGTTGGCAGAAGACATAAGCATGCAGCAAAGTGTCTTTCAAGATAAGAAAAGATCCTTATCCTCTCTCAGAATAGGAAATTGGAATGAAAATCTTTTTCACTTCCCATGTTGGTGACCCTCTGTAAGCTCGGGTGTGGCCGCCACTTTCCCGGCCATGAACCTCTTCAAGCAGAACGGGTATTTGTCCCACGTCTCTCAGGATTACTGTTCTTTTTTTTGTCTGCTGTCCACTGTCTTGGAAGTAATTTCTTGTATTTTCTCTGTTTACTTTAGGGGGTAAGTCTAGTTCCTGTTATTCCGTCTTCCAGAAGTGGACTTCTCTTTGATTTGAGCCACGTCCCATTGCTTGAAGTCTAGATGTTGACAAACCAGCCAGCGTCCTGGGGGAACATCAGCTGGGGACAGTCGAGCTCCCCGTTAATGAGATTTCTCTCGGGGCCTGTGGCTCTTCACGGCCTGGCTGCCTTGGTCGTGCACTGACGGTGTTAAATAGCTGCTTGTTTCATTGACCTAATATTACAGTTCTTGTGGGTCCGAGGGGTGGTCTGATACTAGCTTCCTCATAGCCATAGGCCACAGACTCATCCAGAATCTCTAATGTGACTCCTCCCCCATCCTCTCTAATTTCTTCCATCTCTGGTATCACTTGACCTTCTCCGTCCTTCCTCCATCTATCTTCACATCGTTTTCATATCATCTCATTCACACACCCTGTGGAATTCTTAATATTTTTAAGGTCCCTTATTTAATTTATGACTCCTATCTTTAGCTGTTGACCTGTCTATGGAGGTGGAAATTTCAATTATTCAATAATTTCACTATTTTCAGGGTGTTTAGATTTTTTTTTTTTTCCCCAAATCTGCCTGGGTCATATTTGATTTTCAGATAAGAAAATTTTTGTCATTTCCTTGGTCATCCTTCGGTTCCTTTTATTCCTTGAAACGTATTTTGTATTTTTGTGTCTGATATTTATAATATATTTAAATTTTTGTAGCTCCGACTCTTCGGTATATATATTTTTTCCTCTAGAATTCTCATTCTTCATGATGTATTTCCTTGCTGTTCTGTGATTTCAGGTATTATTGGCTAGTATCCTTGGAACTCCATCTGTGGGAATTCCTTGAGCCTGGTTTTAAGGTGTATTATGTCATAGTGTATCTGCATTCCCTTTGGCCTAGTACTGGTGTCAGGACCAACCAGGGCTACTTCAAAACTATGATGCTGACGTCTTGGGAGAAAGGATGGCTCGTAGATGGTACACATTCAAACTATAGAACTCCGTGAGCACTGGTTAGGGATTTTCGAGATTTCCCCCTCACCCCTACCCAAACTCTCCTTACTTTCTAACACTGTGTTGTTTTGTTTTGGATTTACCACTTGGTGATGTCTCTCTTCTGCTTCCTTGACCGTTTCTGCTCTGATTTCCCACAATGATTGGGCACCAAGCCGATTCTCTTATTCTTAAAAGGTATGAGTGGCTGGCCTGTTAATAAACAGGTTCCCAAGTACTCGGGATGAGAAATGCTACCAACCCCCTAAGAAAATGAAGACCACAGAGCTTACCTATATCCAAGAATCAGTCTCAGGGCGGCTGGAACGTCCAGGAGGTCAGCCGTCCCGCTCTGGATTTTGGCTCAGATCATGGTGTCCGGGTCCTAAGACTGAGCCCTGCTGTGTGCTGGGTGTGGAGCCTGCTTGAGATGATCTCTTCCTCTCCCCCTGCTCCCCCTCCACTTGTGAATGTGTGCGTGCATTCCTTCTCTCTCTCTCTCAAAAAAAAAAAAAAAAATCATTCTCTTTTGACATTTTGGGCCTCATATGGTTTCTCTTTATTTCCAAATCTCTTACTGTTAAAAATGTAAGTTAAATTTCAACAGTCATTGTTTGAAATGTAACAGTGTTTTTGTACTGAAGGGATTTGTGCTGCAGACCTGATCCACCTCCTAGTCTTCAGCGCTGCCAGAAACAAAGTCTCTCCAACCGGGGTGTTAGGCTGAAGTTCAGGTTATGTACTTAACTGCAAATATTTTCAGGTATCTCATTAGTTCAAAACATTTGATTCTTCTTGAACATCTTCGAAGGACGTGGTCTTCCTCATCAAGGAGCTTGACTTGATTTCCTTCATGGTTTGATCTTTGCTGAGCACTTTAGCTTGAATTTCTATAGAACTCTTCCTTCCGTACTTGGTTTTATTGAAATATTTGCATTTCTTTTCCTAGAACGTCCTTTATCTGAACTCTTTGCCTTTGCCTGTTTAACTGTCAGCCGGAAATTGAGTTTTAGTTTTCCTTTGCCTAACCCGTGTCTGAGGACTGCAGGGATGCTTTGAAATGATGTCTTAGAGGAAGCATCCTTTGACCCGTCACTCCCTTCCCTGAGTCCCCACGTTCCAGCTGCCCTCCGACTGTGTCCTATCTTTACCCAAGTGGTAGCACGTATCATACTGAGAATAAATTGAGGTCAAAGACTTTCTGATTCATCTCAACATCCTCGATGCCTCTTGTGTTACCTCCACAAAGTAAGTACGATAAATATTTAATGAAAGAAAACACTTGTTAATAATCTCATTACACGACACAGCACCTTAATTGATATTTTTTTTTTCCTTACCAGTATGTTAAGAATGCTACTTTATGCTTTTAGGGGTTTGTTTTGCTTTTCAGATTTTGGTTTTTGTTTTTCAGTATTTCACAGAACATTTTCTTGCACATGGTCACATTTTGTGCCTGAAGGAATTCTCTGAAAATTAAGTAACTTCTTCAAAGTTAAAATAACAAAACAAAACAAACAAAAAGGTAGCATAGCCTGGATTTCAAAGAGATTTTTTTTTTAATTCTAAGGATAGATCTAGTCCTGTCCCACACCTGCCAGTCTATGAGAATCATATAATTCTCAGTGACTGTTGATGTCAAGATGGCAACAATGGTGTGATGCTGCTGTTTGTGAACATGATGAATATTTCCAGATTGTTTCAATTTTCCTCATCGTACCTTTTATCTTATTTTACAATCACAAAAACTTTTGGTTAAATCAAAATAGGTCTCCTTAGTTTTTCTGTGGGGCAGTTAGAATGCTAACGATTTTAATTTGATATTGATATTTTTCTCTTAGAGGATGGTCATTTTTTCAGTACTCTGATGAAATACAAAAAGATTTGTCTATCAAACATTTTCTCATGATACTCAAGAAGAAAAGTTCAAAATTAAAAAAAAATATGTCAGATGAAAAGGCTGATGACATAAGGACATTTTATTTATAAAGATATATATTTTGGTCGTTTAAACATACAGGAGCTAAATAAACTCAGGGGTTGGATCTCCTTGAAATCTACTTTGAGGGGTGTAAAAGTAGATTCATGAAAGCAAGGAATTCAGACAGGGAATATGAACATAAACACAGAGATCACAGTCTACTTCAGTGCATCCCAGAAATAAAGCATCTGAGATGTTTGATCTCATGACTAAGCCTGGAGTTGCTCACTTGCTTTGATTGAGGTGAAATTCATACAACACACAATTAGCTTTTTAAAAGTGTATGGCCCAGTGTCATTTAGTGCATTCACAGTATTGTGAAACTACCATTTCTCTCTAGTTACAAAACTTTCTTCTTTTTTAATCCCATCAGAACATCCCTACCACATCCTCACTAAATAATCCCTATTTCTCCCTGACCTCATCCTCTGCTACCACTGAGGGCTTTCTGTCTTTATGGATTTGCTGTTCTTGACAGTTCACATAAAAAGAATCATACATGGACCTTTTGGTTCTTGCTGTTTTCATTTCAACATTTTCAAGTTTCATCCAGTTATAGGATACATCATTATTAGGTTTCTTTGTATGATGTAGTATTACACACATCACAATCTGCTGATCCATTCATCAGTTGACAGGCATGAGATTTGTTTCTACACTTGGGCTGTTGTAAACAGTGCTGCTCCGAACACTCGGGAACAAGTATTTGCGTACCTGTTTTAATTCTTTAGGGTATATATCTAGAAGTGGAATTGCTGGATCTTACTGTAATTTTGATTAGCTGTTTGAAGAAACACAAAACCAGCTTCCAAAATGGCTGTGCCATTTTACATTCACAATGGGAATGTATGAAGGTTCCTGTTTCTCCACATCCTCATGAACACCCGTTATTTTCTGGGTTCTTTCCTTTTTTCCTTTTCCCTTTTATCTTCCTTTCTTTCCTTTTCTTACTACAGCCATCCTAGTGGGTGTGAAGTAGTTCATCATTGTGGTTTTGATTTTAGTTTCTTTAGTGGCCAATTATGTTGAACATCTTTTCATATGCTTGTTAGCCATTTGTATGTCTTCTTTAGAGAAATTTCTACTCAAGTCATTGGCCTGTTACTTAATTGGATTATTTGCCTTTTTTATTCAGTTTAAGTTCCTTATATATTCTAAACCCTTATCACATATATGACTTACAGATATTTTCATTCATTCAGTATGTTGTCCTTTCACTTTCTTGATGTCTAATGTTGCACCTAAGTTTTTGATTTTTAAGAAGCTCAATTTATCTAATTTTCCTTTTGCTGCTTGTACTTGGCTGTTAAATATCAGAATCCATTGCTAAATCCAGGGTAATGAGTATTAATCCTTGTGGGTTTTTTTTTTTTTTTTGTAATAGTTTTGGCTCTTACATTTAAGTCTTTGATCCATTTTGAATTAATTTTATATATGGTGTGAAGTTGGGGGTCCAGATTCATTATTTTTGCATATTGTTATCCATCTCTACTGGAATAATTTGTTGAAGACTATTCTTTCACTATTGGATGATCTTAACAACCATGTCAAAATTGATTGACTATATGTGTATGGGTTTATTTCTAGACTCTCATTGTATTCCGTTGGCCTACAAGTCTATCCCTGTGACATTACTACATCGTACTGATGATGCTTTGTTTAATTTTGGCACATGAGTACCTCCCCAAAGCAAGAGTATCTTCCTCCTATGAAATGACAGAAAAGGGGCATTAACAGAGTATCCAATTTTTCTTAACTCCGGTGCCTGCCAAATATCTGTGACAAGAGATAGAAAAGGATGGGTGATCATATCCCTGAATCAAATTGAGGTGGGATGGTATAGTAAAAAGAAAGTAGACTTGGGGACCTGGGTGGCTCAGTAGGTTAAGTGTCAGACTCTTGATTTTGGTTCAGGTTGTGATCTCAGAGTCATGAGATCAAGCCCTGACTTGGGCTCTGTGGTAAGCATGGAGCCTGCTTAAGATTCTCTCCCTCTCTTGGCCCTTCCCTGCCTTGTGCTCTCTTTGTAATAAAAAAATAAAAAGAAGAAAGAAAAAAATAGATTTTATAGTCCAACATACTTAGACTGAAGTCCCAGCTATCAGTTATAATATCTTTGGCATGTAATTTTAATCTCTTTGGACCTTACTATACTTCTGGTAAATATGGATAAAAATGCCTACCCTGGAGTATTTTTGTAATAAGTAGGCTTAGTATATGTAAATTTTCACTGGTTCAGTGCCCGATACAAAATAGTTATAGAAAAAAGAATTATTAATAGTAGCTTATTGTTTTTAAAAACAGAATTTCATATGGAGAATGATCCTAAACCTTGAAAAATGATCTCCTGCAGTCCTTGAGAAAGGAACCCATCTTAGCCATTTCAGAAATTGCTTTCTAGGAAAATGGCTTCTTACCTACTAACCATTATATTTGGCTTTGAGTGTCAGCAGTTAGCTTCTTTTCATTCAGATGCCAGCAGGTGTGTGTGTGTGTGTGTGTGTGTGTGTGTGTGTGTGTGTGTGTAGCTCTCTGTGAGTACATATCCCCTCTGTTTGCTTTTATTTTACATGCTGAGTCTGTAATCCTTGGTTCAGGCACTGCTTTTATTAATATGCTGTGCAAATGTGCTTGAGGTCTATAAAAGAGTATGCTGCATATTAAAAAATAAAGAGAATTAATGCCTTCACTGGCAGTTGGATGTGGGGGGTGGTTTTCTGACTACCATCCTCAGACTATCCAATTGTCAGATTTGTAATCAAGTCACTTTTTAATATGTAACTGGGTCATAGGAAAGAGAGCTTAGAGCCAATTTTGCTTCTTTGGAAGAATTATTTGTTTTCACTTGCTCCTCTGGTACCACATACTTTGTGACCAGGATATGATGTTGTCAGAGAGCTAGAGGTTCAAGTCCATCTGCTACTCCTCATGGGTTATCTCATCTTCTAAAGTCTCTTTGCCTCTTTAGACCTCATTTTCTCATGTGTAAAAGAGAATAATTAGCACATAGGGTCGATTATAAGAATTGAAATGAATCATTGGAATCAAAGTGCTTTTTCAGACATAAAGCATCATAAGCATGTGAGTTCTCATTATGAACATTTAATACCATTTATGAAATTGTGGAATCTTAAATTGGGAAGGGACCTAACCGGCCACTTTGCCAATTACCTACCCCTGTATTTGGCTTGCTAGCAAGGACTGTAAACTACTTTGTTTAGTAGCAATTCTTATTCCCTGCACTGGATGCTTGAACATGGTACCACTGTAGCGTGAAGCGGCATATCCAATTATAAATATGAGCAGTTGAAAGCAGACCACACTCTTCTCAGTGGTCTGTAAAATGACTTTTTTTTTTAACTTGTAGAGGCAGTTAAAAAACCTTTGGTAAATCCAAGAAATATCTAGTTCCTTGACTTCTGATTTTTCAATAGTCTGGTACCAGGCTCTCAATGAGTGTACAAAGAATGCTGGTTGATGCTAATGATAACTTGGCCAATTTCCCATTCCCTATGTTTTCGTTCTCATGCTTAGCAAAGACAGACTCCTGCAATTTGAACACAGGGAATCTAGAGGCAAGCACTCCCAAAAAAAGAACATTAAATATTGTAATGATAACTACTAACAGCTCATTAAGCTAGCTACTCTGAACAGCGGTTTGGATTTAGATATTTTGTGCTACTGTCTAATTTATAAAATATCTTAGGTCAAGAGAAAGATGTTTGTAAATTTACTTTATTTCATTCCTCCATCGAAAAAATGTTATCATCTTCAGTGTAGTAGTAGGATATTTGTGTATTTCTCCAGAGTATAATTAAGGAAGTGGGCAGCTCCATGATTACCATTGGTAGAGGAAAGACATACTTGTTTTTCCAAGTCTTTGATGATAATGTAAATATGAAGTGACAACATCACATAACAGGAATGAACAGAGCTGGATGATGCGTTCTGTGTTGGAGAGTCGTGTGTTTGCACATAGCAAAAACATCCTTCTTTTATTCCGTATTGTTTGGAGGTGTTGGCACCTTTACTTAACAATAGTTTACTTATTTAAATTTTTTTTTATTTTGAGATCATGATTGATTTAGATGCAGTTCTAAGAAATAACACAATGAGATCCCATGAATGCTTTATCCAGTTTCCCCTAGTGATGACATTTTGCTAAACTACGGTGCAATATTACAACATAGATCTTGCCACTGATGCAGTCAAGAGATGGAAGCTTTCTGTCCCAAGGGCTCCCTCATGTTGCCCTTTCCTCGTCACATCCACATCCCTCCTGCCCCCATTCCCTCTTTAACTCCTGGCAACCACTAATCTGCTCTCCACCTCTATAATTTTGTCTTTTCAAAAACTATATAAACCAGCTCATACAGTATATAACCTTTCAAGATTGGTCTTTTCCACTCAGCATTAGTCTCTGGAGATTCATCCAGAGACTAAGGAGATGCAACCTTAGTTGTTGTGTGTATCAATAATTTGTTCCTTTTTATTTCTGGGTCGTGTTCCATGAGATGGATGTGCCCCAGTTTGCTTAACCATTCACTTAGAGAAGGACATTTGGGTTGTTTCCATTTTGGGGCTATTACAAGTAAAGCTTTTACAGATGTTCATGGACAGGTTTCTTTGTGGACAGACGTTTTTGTTTCCTTGGAAATATAAGCTTAAGAAGGTAATTTCTGGCTAATTTCATTGCACGTTTAGTATATAGCATAGAATTCTTTAAATGTTTGGTACAATTATCCTGTGAAACCATTTGGGCCTGGTCATTTCTTTTGTTGGAATTTTTAAATCACAAACATTTTCCATTAATAGCTATAGGACTATTTGGACAATCTATTTTACATCGGATAAATTGTAGTAGTCTGTGTTTTTTGAGGAATTGATTTGTTCATTTCATCTAAGTTATAAAATTTGTACTTGATTGTAATATCCCCTGTTATTTTAATATCGGTAGGATCATTAGTGATCTTCCCTGTTTCATTCTAAATATTGGTAATTTATGTATTTCTTTTTTGCCAGTCTTCCAAGAGGCTTGCCAATTTTATTGATATTTTCAAAGAATCGGGTTTTTGTTTCATTTATTTTGTTGATTTATACTTTTTATTATATTTTTCCCTTTTGCTTGCTTTGGATTTATTTTGCTCTTTTCCGAGGTTCTTAATATGGGAGTTTAGATTATTGATTTGATACTTTTTCTTTTTTTCTAAAATAAACATTTAGTGCTATAAACTTTCCACTCCTCCATAGTAGAATTTATAACATTGCATCATAATTAAGTGACTGGTGTTTTAGTTGTGTCTCACAAATTTGTTATGATCTACTTCATGTCAATTCACTTAAGTTCATGGATTATTTAGAATTATCTGGTGTTAGGAGATTTTCTGTATATTTCTGTTATTTATTTCTCATTTGATTCCCGTGGGGTCAGAGAACACATTCTCTATGATTTCAGTTCTTTTAAATTTGTTGAGGTTTTGTTTAACAATCTGGAATATAGCCTGTCGTGGTGCTTGAAAAAAAATGTATGGTCTGCCATTTTTAACGGAATATTTTATAAATATCAATTACATCAAGTGATAGGAGTGACAACTTATAAACTTTTTATTTGCCTGGGCTGAAATTGACTAGAGTTTTAAATTCCTATTTTTTTTCCCACTTTCCATTTATTTTAAGGTGTACCTATTCAGGAGTATTAACTGTAAGCCTGGGATGTTTACTGAGTTTCTTCACCCCAGAAGAATCTGACCTCCAGTGTTTGTCTTTTCAGTTGGCTTCTGAAAGTTTACCTTAATTTCTCATCCTCTTAGCTTCACTTGTGAATCAGCAAATAACTTAAGATAAATGGTGCCAAGTATAGGTCTTACTGCATTGCCCTTTTCTTGTCTATGGGATTCCCGCCCCTGAAGTCTCTTGGAAACTTTCTAGTGTGTGTGAAAATGTTTATAATATTTTAATGAAAAATTGCCCAGTTTTCCTAGTTTTATTAGTGGTGGGATTAGTCTGATACAAGATAATTTGTTATAGCCAGAACTGGAAACCTCAGCAATGATCTACTGACTGCCTGCTATCTGGCAGGTACTAGTCTGGAATCTTTATTGCAGATTTTCTTTTCCCTAATGGAGTTTACGTTCAAGTGGGTCAGTCAGTGCAAGGGGCACATATCATGAAAGCCCAGTCCGTGACAATAGTGTCTCCTTGGTAAATGGTTGCCCCAGGGATAGGCTTTATGAAAATAGCTAAGCCAATTACACCTGAGACTCAGAGGGTGTTTGAAGGGACTCTTGTTAAAAATTAGTGTTATTTCTTTAGCACGGGAGTTAAGAGAATATAAATCTGAAGATGCTGGGATGCAAGACAAGAGACATTTTTGTTGTTTGTTAATGTTTTGACCCAATAGGCAAAGACATGAAATCAATATACAGAAATGTAGGGCTGAGAGATGCAGAGTCACTCTATTGATTAATTTAAGTTTCTAGCACTATTTCTGGATTTATCAACCATGTATACTGGTTTTGCTTTGAGTTTTTGTCACTTAAAACCTCACTAATACCCATTTTAACTAGCAAATTCAATGGATTTTTTTTTTTTTTGAATTGATTTTGCTGGTCTCTCTTTGCATTTGATTTTGTATGGCTTTAAAAAATTTTTTTTTTCTGTTGGCTTCTATTATACCACTATTTATTGGTATTTCTTCTTAGGTTTACATTAGTTTTCCTCAGACTCCTTCTCATTTTTTTTCTCTCCTTCTCTCTCTTTTAACTGTCACATCCTTCATAATAATATCCTCGGTCCTTGGTTTTCTGGGATCTAAATGAATGTCTTTGCATGTCTTAACTAAATGAGTATCAACTAGAATTTATCCAGAAATTTGAGTTGTTTTTGACTCATTTATTCTACATCATAAACATTTTTTTAATTTCCGTCCCTTGATTACAGTTAACTCTCTTAATTCAGGCCTTCACCAGTTCTCACTGGTACAAATTAACGGTGGCCTCCTAACCTCTTTCTCCTCTCATCATTTTCTAAATAGTTACCAGAGTAGTAGGGCTTCATTGCAACACTGACCATGTCATTTCCTTATATTACACAAAAGACAAAATCAGTAATGCTGGGATATGGTCCTAGCTGACTTCTCTGTTCTCAGCATTTGTTGATCTTTTCATTCTTTGCTCTTGTCAGAGAAAAAAGCTTAGACTCCCATGAAAAAGCTATGCTTTCTTATGTTTTGGGTCCATCATACCTGCTATTCCCTATAAAATTCATTTTTCTGTGTCAGTCTGCTGAACACATGGTTGTCCTTCAAATCACAGCCCAAATTATTATCTCCTCTTTGAAATATTCCCCCAATTCAGGCAGTTCCCTCCACTTATGTTGTAGACCTAGTATTACTACATTACAGCATTTATCATTATTACATTAAAATTGTAGCTCTGCCTCTTTCCTAAAGAGGAATTTTAATTCATCTAAGGAGAAATTTCAATTCATCTTTGAATTTCCAGAATCTTGAACAGTATCTGGCAGACAGTAGACACTCCATCATCTGAGGGAATACATTAGATAATTGGACAAACTTTATTATGTTTATACTCTAGTTTAAATAGACTGTGATATAATTTTACTGTTTTCACTAGTGACTTTACTGTGGACCGTTTATATATTTGTCATTTTTTAATCCTGGAAATATCTTTAGGAATATTAAGGAATTTTAAAACCATATGCATTATATCCATCAACTTAATATCATATAAAACTAATTGTGATCCCAATCAGGTGAAAGGGATTTATTACACTCACCTTGGTTTTTGTTGCTGTTATTGTTTTCTTTTGTTTTTTACAGATGGGTAAATTAAATTGGAGAGAGTTAAGGAATTGTGTAGATACATGGGACTAGTAAATTTTGGAGGTGAGACAAAAACTTAAGTTTTTATAACTCCAAAGTATTTATTTTTTTACTATGACACAAATCATTCTTTAGGGCTAAGGGGATAAGCATGATGATGAGCCTAATGTTTTATCATATGACTGATTTTTCACCACCATTGCCAAATGGCAAGAAAAATCATTGCACATTTCTTTACCTGCTTCGAATCTTTCCTCAAGTATCTTACTCAGGCAACCATATTCAATCCCTTATAAACTCAAGTGCTACCCAGCTTTCCAACCCTTTTCCATGCTGTCCTTTTCCTTATAGCTTTTAGTCATTTAACTTAATATAGAATTGATTTATTATTTATAATGTTATTTTCTGTTTCCATCTACTTGAATTTAAATTTCAGAAGAGAAAGATTTGTCTATTTTTGTTTACTAATAAAAATAACACAGAATCAACAAGAAAGTCTGATAAATATTAGGTGATGATTTAGAAATAAGAGCTAGAGATAGTGCTAGACATATGTAAAGTGAATTGAGAATGAATGAATAAAAGACACAATGGTAAGAGTAAATACAGGATGTCCCTGCAACTTTTCTTAGAAAACCTCAGTCAGTGGGGCTTTTGAGAAGCTTGAATATTCAGAGCTGTTTGACAATAATACTTGCCAAATAGAAATTTAGAATCTTCGTGAACAAACAAAATTTAAACACATTTTTTACCTCATCCCTATACACAATTACCAACTGAGGAAAGAAAAAGAGCCAAAACAAAACTCCCAGTTGAATTAAGTGGTGGTGGATTGTGAGATTGTGCACTAGTTTTGTATGTAGGCTTGATCATTTCCTTCCCAAGAAATGAGAGAAAATAAGGAAGGTAGGGCCACAGCTCAATTTTTTTTTTCCTGATGTAATGATACAGGACAATTAACCCTGATGGCATTCGGGTTCTTTGAATTAAATGGGGCTCAGGTAAGGACTCCAAGTGGGCTGCCTACGGATAATTGACAAAGAGAGCAAGGAAATTAGCAAAGACAGAAGCCGAAGTTGGTTGTATTCCCATCAGGTTGTTTTGTTTGTGGTTTGCAGCTTATTTTGGAGAAACAGAAAAATGTTCATAAATAGAGGTAAATCAGAACATCTTTTCTAGAAATTTAATCTGTCTGGATTGATATTTGTGTATAGTATGAGGTAGGGTCCACTTTCATTTCTTCCTCATGTGATTAAACCGCATGTTTTCTATGTACTTAAGATACACATACGCATGTGTATATGTTTATATACATACAGGTATATATTTTTTAATTTAGTTTTTAAGATTTTATTTATTTATTTGTGAGAGACACAGAGAGGCAGAGATACAGGCAGAAGGAGAAGCAGGCTCCATGCAGGGAGCCTGATGTGGGCCTCAATCCTGGGACCCCAGGATCATGTCCCGGGCTGAAGGCCGATGCTCCCTGAGCCACCCGGGTGCCCCCGTATTCTGTTTTTAATATACACATGTGTATGTGTGTGTGTGTGTGTGTGTGTGTATCCCTTAAATTTGTGTTACATTGGTCAATTTATCCCTGTGTCTAAACCACACTGTATATATACGATAAGTCTTGGCATTTTCCTCTTTAAGAATATTTTGGCTAATCGTGGCTTTTGGTCTCCCATAGAAATTATAGGTTTGTTTTGTAACTTTCTCCTTGAAGACTGTATTTTTCAGAGATGGCTCCACTGATTTACCCCCATCCCACATGTTCCTTTGACAATTGGACATCGATGCTCCTCTCTCAAGAGTGTGGTTTCTGTTTTCTCCCCTCGAATCTCGTGGCTACGTGACCATAGCAGAAGTGATAAAGATCTCCCAGGGCTGAGTCATAAAGGCTGTGAGGGATCCCACACGCCTCTGTCTCCCATGACATGTACCTGTGGCCTCCTCAGCAGACATGTATGTCTGGCTACCCTAGAGTAGCTGTGCTGGGGAGATCATAGGGAAAGAGTATGAAAAGGGAGAGACACCGCAGGAACCCCAGCGCTTTCAACATCAGCTGTTCAGACCCAGCTGAGGTACCAAACATGAGAGAGCAAATCTTCAGATCATTCTAACCCCCTTTGTCATGATGGTCCCAACTGCTCAGAATGGCTAAAATCAAATGCACAAGAAATGGGTGTTGGCAAAGATGTGGAGAAAAAGGAACCTCTGTGCACTTCTGGTGGGAATGCAAACTGGTGCAGCCACTGTGGAAAACAGTGTGGGGGTTCCTCAAAAAGTTAGAAACAGAATTACCATATGATCCAGTAATTTTACTACTGGGTATTTACTTACTCAAAGTGTATGAAAACCCTAATTTGAAAAGATGTATCCACTCCTATGTTTATTGAAGCATTATTTATAATTGCCAAATTATGTAAGCAGCCCAAGTATCCATCAATTGATGAGTAAAAATGATGTGGTGTGTGTATGAATATATATATATATATATATTCATACACACACACATATATACAAGGGAAAAATATTCAGCCATAAAAAATGAAATCTTGCTTTTGACAACAACATGGATGGAGCTAGAGGGTATTATGCTAAATGAAGTAAGTCAGTCAGAAAAGGACAGATACCATATGATCTCACTCTTATGTGGAATTCAAGAAACAAAACAAAGAAAAAAAAAAAGAGACAAATAAAAAACCAGACTCCTAACTCTAGAAAATTAACTGATGGTTACCAGAGGGGAAGTAGAGGGGGAGATGGGTGAGGTAGGTGAAGGGGATTAAGAGCACATTATGACGACCATGAGTAATATATTGAATTGTTGAATCACTATATTGTACACCCGAGACTAATGTAACACTGTAGGTTAATTCTACTGGAATTAAACCAAACAAAAACTTCCAGACGTATGCCAAAGAAGCCAAAGCCAAAACAAAAAAAAAAAAAAAAAAAATCTCAGTGCTTTGTTCAGTTGAGCAGAAATGAGAGATTCCCACTGAATTCAACCCAAAGTGCAGATTAAGGAATGAAATCAATATTGCTATCATTTTAAAGCACTGAGTTCTGAAGTGGCCTGTCATGCAGCCGCAGTGATGACACGTTCACACACACCTGAGGCACCCGGGAATGGCGTCACTTTTACAGTGGTTGCGCTGAGTCTGTAGCACTCTTTAGGGAGAGGTAGCGTCCAATTCGTATCGGTAAATGCTTTCTAATACATGAATATGACATACATTTTTATTTATTGGATTCTTAAAAGTCTTGGAATAGAGTTCATAACCTTTATAACTTTCTCTATAGATGTATCATATTTTTTAGTTTTTTTCCTAAATATTTTTTTTTATTTTAATGCTATTTTTTTATGAAAACTTTGTTTCTGTTTGCTTTTGTTTTGAAATGCAAGCATTTGTGTTTATTTAACCAAAGGGAGAGAGGTCAGAGCAGTACAGACTTCTACTAGTCCCTCCTGTAGTCTACCCACCTTGGCCAGCCTTCCAGGGGACTCCCCTACTGCAGAGCAGATTCCCAGGGAACAAGGGCCCACTGGGAAAGGATGAGGAAGTCAGAAAGGTCGGAGGCCAAGGAGGAAGGAAATGGAGCCACTGTATAGACAGACCTAGTGAGATCCTTTTGCTCCTCACAGTGACGAAGGCAAAGTGCCTCACATCCAAAGCCATGAGAAGGACCAAGCAGGACTTACGTCAAAACCCCTACATAAGAGGGGTAGGGGGTGGCCCAAGGCTCAGGCAACTCTCCAGGGTTAGTCCTTCGGGAAGGATGCTGGTCCAGCGTCTGGGCCTCTGCCTCCACCAGGTTCGCACAAGGCAGCAGCCCTGGCCTGCCCCAGTGAGGGGGATGGATCCGACATCAGGGGTCAGTTTTATGGTACCTTTGTATTGATTTTTCTACCTCGTTATTACTGGTAATAAAGACATACAAATGCATTTTTAAAATTGATTTTGTATCTAGAACCTTGCTAAGTGCCTATTAATTCTAAAAGTTTGCTATTAATCATCTGAGGTTTCTAAATAGAAACTTTTTCCAATATTTCTCTTAATTATTTATACCTTTCTAATAACTACATACTTTAGCATCCTTTGTTGATTCTAAAATACTATTGATTACAAATAGCAAAAAAGAAACATTTCATATTTATGCAAAATGTAAAAAATATTTGCACAGTATTTTTTTTAAAGATTTTTATGTATTTGAGAGAGAGAGCATGAGATGAGTGAGGAACAGAGAAAGAGGGAGAACCAGACTCCCCATTTTGGGGCTCAATCCTAGGACCCTGGGATCATGACCTGAGCCAAAGGCAGATGCTTAACCGACTGAGCCACTCAGGCATCTCATATTTGCACCATGTAATTTTTAAACTTGTGTTTTTCCCCCTCGCTTTAGGAGACTGACTTGGACCTCGACATAATGTTGAATAGAAGTGGT
Organism: Canis lupus familiaris; assembly: GCF_011100685.1. Taxonomy (NCBI): domain Eukaryota; kingdom Metazoa; phylum Chordata; class Mammalia; order Carnivora; family Canidae; genus Canis; species Canis lupus. The sequence goes on along the minus strand of NC_049227.1, from coordinate 77,243,099 downwards.
AAGAGAGGGCACCCTCGTTCCATTCACATAGGGAATGCTTTCAGTTTCACTTTTCTTTTGGAGGTTTTGGAAATACACATATTGACTTTTATTGAATGCTTTTTCTGCTTCAACTGAGATAGTCATTTGATTTTTCTCCTGATGTGATGAATTATGTTAACTTATTTCATAATGATAAACTAATGCATTCCTAATATAAGCCCAATTATTAGATATTATATTTTTTATTTATTACTGGATTCCATTTGCTAATATTCAGCTTAGAATATTTGCATCTCTATTTTTGAGTGAAGTTGCCTTACTTTTCCTCTTTTACATTCTTTTTAAGTTTTGGTATTAAATTTAGTATAGGATGTTTGTATCTATGTCCATGAGTAGGCTTGGTCTTTAATTTTCTTCTCTTTTTCTAGACTTTCATGGCTTTGGTATCAAAATTAACCTAGGCTTATCACATGGGATATAACTGGTTCCTCTTTTACTCTGTCATCTATGATATTTTGTGTATTAGATTTGCTTGTTGAGTATTTTGAAAAAATATTCAAGTTCGTAAGCAAAATTATTTGGACCTTTAATTTTGTGAAAAGACTCTGACATTCCCACTCAGTTACTTAATGGTTGTCATTAATCCCAGTTGGGCTTTCTACTTCAAGTATGTTCTGTGGCATTTCTAAAGGAATGTACCTAAGTCATCTAAGATTTCAAACTTTTGGTATCAAGTTCAGAGTATTTACTCATCTTTTAAATACCTTCTGAATGTGTGATTATGTCTCTTTTTCATTTGTAATATTGCTTAATTTCACTTTCTCTCTTTTGCTTTATCAATAGATAAACTGTCAAGTTGGACAGTTGTTGAAAGTTCCAACATGCATTTTTTGAGGCTCACTCTTTTGCTCTTTTTTTTTTGCTCTTTTTAAAAAGATAATCTTTTTTCTTACCTTACATTTTTAAAACATTTAGTTATGTGACTTCTTGAGAATTCTAAATTTTAAGCTCTTACACATTTCATTCTGAGAACAGTTTTGACTATACCCTTATAAGTTTTAAATTGTAGTATTTTTCAATATTTTGAAGTCCTAAATATTTTCTTATTTTCATTATAATTCTCTTTAACTCATAAATTTAGAAGTTTGTTTAATCATTTCTAAACTTATGGTGTTTTTCTAGTTAACATTTTGTTACTGATTAAGTTAATTTTATTGTGGTCATAGATGGTGGCATATAATGTTAATCCTTTGAAAATATACTTAGGTTTGCCTTTTTGCATGGCATAGTATGAGTTCTCATCAATGTTTCACTATGCTTGAAAAGAATATATATTTCTCTGGTGTTGATAGCAGTGTTCTATATATTGCCATTAGATCAGTTTTCTTATTCATTTATTTTTATTTATTTTTGCTTATTCTATTTATTACAGAGAACACTATACTAATCCATGCTAATCTCCTACTGTAGTGATGTTTGTTAATTTCTTTTAGTATTCAAATTTTTACCTTATATATTTAAGAGTATACATATATGATTTTAGAATTATGTATTCACGGTGAATTAAAACTTTTGTTATTAGGTAGTGCAGTCTTATTTTTTGCAAGGCTTTTTCCCTGGAAGATATTTCCCCTTTTTTCCTGGCTTACTGTTTGTATAATAATATTTGTTTTCATTCTTTTGCTTTCATGTACTAATTTTCTAATGTTTCAGGTGACTGCAGCACAAGTACTTAGTTGGACTTTAAAAATTCAATAAGAAAGACTTATTATATTTGAAGAATTTAGTCAGTATTTTTTATTGATATATATTTTCTATACTGTAAATGTTACAGATGTTAAGTTGACTACATTCAACAATTACTGATTTAATTGGGTTTAAATTTACCATCTTTCTTTGTGCTTTCTATTACTTTTCCTTGTTCTATGTTTTCTCTTGCATTCTTTTCGATTCATTGGATATTTTTTGTTTTTTATTATTTCATTTCCCCCTAATAGATTTAATTTATTCTGTTATTGCAGAAAAACAATTTATTCTGTTATACTTTTTCATGGTTATCTAAGAAATTACAATGTATATCCATTTCTTATCAAAGTTAAAAACATTTACCCACAATTTCTGTTCAAAATATTTAATACCAGCATACTGTGAGCTCTGATCATTCCACATGGATGTTGATCAGAACTGATACCAGCCAAAACATCTGATTATTTATCAGCTTACTAGAAAATTTGGAGGGCAATCTGTCTTTTTTCTTTGGCTGATTCTAAGATCTTCTTAAATCCATTATTTTTAGCATTCCTCTGGTTTGAGATCTTTGGGGTCTTTGAATTTGTGATTTTATATTTGCTCAATTCTGGAAGGTTCCCAGCCATTTTCTATTGAAGTACTGCCTTTGTTCTTTTCTCTGTCATTTCTCCAACTGGAACTCCATTAGGGTATGTTAGCTTTTCTCACTTCATCATTCATGTCTCTTAACATCTATTTATCTCTCTTTGCTGTGTTCATTGCTATCATTCAATTCACTAATTATCTCTTTAGCTGTGTCTAATCTGCTTTTAAGTATGTCTAATTAGCTTTTAGTTTCAAGTTCAATGTCCAGAAGTTCTTTTTAGTCACTCTTCAAATCATTTGGCTCTTTACTCATAATATCAAACCTCTTATTTCTTTATAAATATTAAACATAGGTGGTCAATATATTGTTTCTGCTAAATTTAGTATTGAGTATGTATCTGATTCTGTTTATTCTGCTTGGTTGTACTTCATGATACATTTTATCCTTAGCTGTTTTCTAACTCTTGATGATTAGGTATATTTCTTCTGTGGAAACTCTTTAAGTCTTTGGAGAAGAGCAGGTTAGCCCGATAGAATTTGTGTTTGCTTCTGCCAAGTATCTGGAGTTCTTACTAGATTAAGATGACGTCCAACAAATTCTTGGCTTGAGACTTTTCTGACCCCTAATGTAGTATGAACTCAATTTGCAAACAAAAGGAAGTCTAGCTTTTAGTTATAATTTCTCAAGGAATATGGCTTTTCATTCACTGACACAAAGTTTTGAGATATTGATTGATCACTCATTGGATTGGAGATGATAGAGTGTTGTCCATTGGTGATCATTTTTTGAATGGGCTGATCTTCTAATCCCCACCTTGATTGGGCCCTAGCATTTTTCTCATGCCTCAAGATTTATAAAGCTGAAGAAGCAAGGCTTACCTTTCCTGGTTTTGCAAATACTCTTTCACAAAAACTATTTTAAATAGTCGTCTTACCTTCCTAGATTCCAAGCTTCTTGTTTTAGCTGCAGGTATTCATTATGTTTTTGTTGATTTATGGATAAATTTAAGATGAGTTAAGAAGACTTTCCATCTTTCATCATAAATTCATTCACATAAGATGGTCTATCCAGGTCCTTCATATACCATAGTCCTGAAAATGGAAATACAATGTCTTTATTTTAATCATTTTATAAGCCTCTTTTGGCTACCTCTAATGTGCCAGTAAGTATGGAAAGAGCTTGAAACACAGAGTTCCATAAGTTGCAAGCTCTAACTTCAAGTTAATCAGAATTTGTGTGTGGGGGGAGAATTCACATAAGCACAACCAATTATAACATATGAATAACACAGAATTTTACACAGAATATTATGATGTCAGAGAGCAGATGCAAAAATCTTGTTTTGTGCTAAAGCAGGTGATATCAGAGAATACGTTCAAAGGAGATAATGTCTGAGGAATATAAGCAGGATATAAGTTCATGAGAGAAAGTACCTAAGTTGGCTTGGTTAATATTGTAGTCTTTATATCTAGAACAGGTCTCTAATAAGTATTTGTAAAATAACAATTGTTTGAATAGGATGTAATTAGAATCTGGCTACAGTTATTGCCTTTGCCTGAAAGAATCATGATTATTGGTGAGTTTTACCATGTCTTTATTTTTCCAAATTTCCTCTAATCTGTCCTTTTGCATGTTAAAAATCATGTATCTACCTTCTTCTTGTCTTTCTCAAATATATAAGAATAGAAGAATAATGTGAAGTGGCTCTGGAATTCAGAGGATCTGATGGAATAAGTTATTGTCTAATCCACATTTTTCTTTACTTAATATTTCTACTTATCCTTGGTTTTCCTTTAAAATACAAGAGGAGAATTTACTCCTCTACTCCTCTTGAATTTACATTTAAATAGTATCATAATAGAAAGAGCTTCAGAAATAGATGTTGAAATGGATAAAGAAGATGTGGTTTATGTATACAATGGAATATTCCTCAGCCATTAGAAATGACAAATACCCACCATTTGCTTCAATGTGGATGGAACTGGAGGGTATTATGCTGAGTGAAATAAGTCAATTGGAGAAGGACAAACATTATATTGTCTCATTCATTTGGGGAATATAAATAATAGTGAAAGGGAATAGAAGGGAAGGGAGAAGAAGAGGGTAGGAAATATCAGAAAGGGAGACAGAACATGAAGACTCCTAACTCTGGGAAACGAACTAGGGGTGGTGGATGGGGAGGAGGGGGGAGTGGGTGTGAATGGGTAACGGGCACTGAGGGGGGCACCTGACGGGATGAGCACTGGGTGTTATTCTGTATGTTGGCAAATTGAACACCAATAAAAAATAAATTTATTATTAAAAAAAAGAAATAGATGTTGACTTGAATTTTAACTGTACAACATGTTAGCTATATAAGCTCTCTAAGCCTCATTTTCCCTATTTATAAAATAGAGTTAATAAAACTTTAGTGCTGCAACTTTCAAAGAAAATATATATGATTTATAATATATAAATAAATATGTGATCTATAATATGTAAATTAAATTATATGCATGAATAAATTACATATATTGATAATATCAACTTTTAAAGAAAGGTTTATTTATTTATTTGACAGAGAGAGTGAACATGCAGCAGAGAGGGGCAGAGGGAGAGTCTCCAGAAGACTCTGCTGAGCTCAGAGACCGATACAGGGCTTTATCTCAAGACCCTGAGATCATAACCTGACTTAAAACTGAGAGTACTATGCTTAACCAATCATGCCACCCTGGTGCCCCTCAACTTTCTTTTAAATGAATGCCTAGACTGTTTTTCTGGTTTGTTTTGTTTTTGTGAGTTCCAAAATTATAAGTATTGGAAGACTAGAGAACTATGGAAATATAAATTCTAATTTTGTATGATTTTGAAGTGCTTTTTTGGTTGGCTATTCTAAAATTTTCCCCTTTCTTTTAAGTGCCTTCTTCAGTTTGGGACATATTCTCAAGTTTTGAAATTCACAGAGGCATATTGAAAGGTTAACAAGTCAACATGGCAATGGTGAGGTTTATGTTTTCATTTCATGTCTGTGTAATTATCCAGATAACTTTTGGCTGGCTTCACATAAAACTTAATAATCTTTCTTTGAATTGTATTGGTATTTTTTTCTCAAGATTAATAAGGTCAAAATTCAAGTACTCACAAAGGGAAAATAAAAAGAGGAAAACTAAGGGATTTTTTTTTAAACCAAACATTATGTTAGGAGTACTGATCTCTACATGTTACAATTTGACTTCAGCTGTTCCGACATTTAGGGTAGAAACTGGAGGGAAAAGTTACCGTAGTTGAGATAACAGATGTTTATTTACTGAGTGTCTATTTTATGTTAAATATTTTGCTACATCTGCAGGAGATAAAAGATGAGATACAATTTATTTTCTTGAAGTTAAGTAGCTTCTAATCTATTTGGTAACTGGACAAATACGTAATGACTTATCAAACAAGGTGTAAAACTAGGTCTGAGAGCATTCAGATGAGAGGAAGTTTGTATCTCCTTACAGATAGAACAGAAAGAAAGAGATCACAGACATGTAGGCTTGAGAGTTAATCTTTAAGGACAAATAGAATTTTGGTAGCTGGAGATACGAGATGCCCCAGGAATAGCAGTCTATTCTAACCGCATTAGATGATAAGAGACAAGGAACTCAGGGCATATTTAAAGGACAGTGTATAGCGTAGGTTTGGCAGGTGAAGGATATTGAGAAGCTGAAAGAGGGGGCTTCATCTGGTAGGTCAAGAAATTTAGTCTGTGATTTAGGCTCTAATAATGCTGTGTTGCCTATTTGACAGTTGCTAAGAGAATAGATCATAAAAGTTCTCATCATAAGAAAAAAATTTTTAAGGCAGGGAGAGGATTAAGACTGAAGATGGGAAGGATCAAAGATGCATGGATCGAGGAAACGCAGAAATGAGGCATGTCATTAAAAACACAGCAGGAAGTTGGGGTGCCTGGTTGGCTCAGTCGATTAAGTGTCCAATCCTTGATTTTGGCTCGGGTTATAATTTAAGGGTCCTGAGATCAAGCCCCATGGCTCCGGGCTCAGTGGGGAGTCTGTCTGAGATTTTTAATTTCATCTCAAATGGGGATAATGACCATACTGACAGCATAGCCTTGAGGACTAAATGGGTTAAAATTTAGAGCAGCACTTGGCTTTCTGTCATATGTAGCTACTATCTCTGTAGAGTTTGTGGGAAGAAGATCAAGGAAGAGTAAATGTGCAGAAGTAGAGCCAGGGAATGAGCACCTTTTGAAATGGTTGCTCATGTACCCTGAGTAAGGAAGCCAGATGGGCCCAGAGTATCAGTGAGATGGACTTTAAGAGTATTAAAAGAGGTAGAAGGGGACTAGAGACCAAATGAGAGGGAAAAAAAAAAAAAAAGCCTTAAACCTTATACAGTGATATATGCAGAAGAAATGGAAAAATGGAGAACACATCTCTGGGCTTTATGTCGGGTAGGAACAGTACTGCCCTCCAGCGGTAGGTGGTGCAGGGTTGTTCAGAGAAAGCTTCTAGGGTTGCTCCCATCCTGGCTATTTTTCTGAAGGGATTTTAAAACAGTGACAGAGAAAATCAAGTAACTGCTGGCCTAACATGCGGTATAACATTAGAAGTCTTCTTTCTTGGGACGCCTGGGACGTCTGCCCAGTGGTTGAGCGTCTGCCTTCAGCTCAGGGCATGATCCCGGGATCCAGGATGGAGTCCCACATCGGGCTCCCTGCAGGGAGCCTGCTTCTCCCTCTGCCTATGTCTCTGCCTCTTTCTGTGTCTCTCATGAATAAATAAAATCATTAAAAAGAAAAAAAAAAAAGAATTTTTCTTATTCTAAAGTAAGGAAGAAAGGATGATAGAGTCTCAGGGTTAGAAAGTGCCTGAAAAGATGTTCAACAGAACCAACCAGCAGACACTCAAATCCTGTAACGCTGGAGCAGGTGATGGGTTGGGTGTTTGTGTTTTAGTCTGTCTTAATCTACCAGCAATAGAGAACTAATTGCCCTGATCATTAGAAGGAAAGGCCTAAAACTTTCTTTTTTAAGTCACATTGTTTTCCTGTAACATATACCCATGGTCATAGCTCTATCATCCGGCAATTAATAGAACATGTGGAACGTGTTTTCTGTCGCCACCGTGTTCAATATTTGAACACGGCTATTTTGTTCTCTCTGGACCTTTACAAGGGGAGAGGGACGGTTTGGTAAAACTGATTTAGCTTATGCCATCACGGCCCCCCTGAGATGTTTTTGAGTTCTTGTGTTGCTTTGGCCACTTTGGATCTGAGTTCGTTTCGACGTCTCAGCAGGGTCATACCCAGGAAGAGGAGGATAAAGGCAACACACAGGTCAGGTTGGATCAGTGTGAAAGGACGAGTAAAAGCTAAACTTTTATTATTTTATATAAAATGTGCCTGCTACCAAGCAGAAACAGGGTGAGCAGAAAGTCCATGTGAGAGTCTGAGTTACTTTGCTTCTGCAGTGGGGGTGACTGTACCTACCGGCTCGGGCAACTGTAAGGATGAAAGAGCCTCAAGCCGGAGCCTGACGTCGCAGAGCACTCGGTGAGGAGCACCTTCTGTGGCTCTCATCGCTCTGATCGAGTAGTGTCACCAGTAATAGTAATGAAATCTAGGCTTTTGTGTGTCCACTGGGTAGATCTTAATTCTTTCCTAAGTTATCTGTATGAGGAACATGTGCGTGTAGATCTCTTATGCCCTTTATGGAGCTACTTAATTGGAACTGTACTAGTTTTCATTTAAAACGGAGATCGTTTAAAAAGTGAATATGATGGATCATGCGGTTTTGTCCATCTTTGCGTTCAGCATTTAAATCCGAGGGCTAGATGGTGTCGCAGGAGGAAACGGCGATTCTGCATTCACGACAGCCTATTTAAAATGGCCGTGGAAGAGTCTCTCATAACGAGGTTATATTGTATTGATTTGCCTTTCAAGTAGTTATTTATTTATTACATGTGCCATTTCTGAAAAATGAAAAGTGCGACAAAAATTCATGGCTACCTCCAGCTTCCGGGGAGCTGGATAGGTCGGAGAGTGTATTTATGGGGTATTTATCTCCTAATATATGCAATGGAGTTGACTCTAAATGATTTGACTTGGAAGCACAATATAAATCTCTGTAGGCACAAGTAGAATTGAGGTTTGCACTAAATCTTTGCCTAAAATATCCTAAAGCAGGTTATGAAAAATTCGTTTCCTTGTATCAAATTAAATCTTACCTTCCTGGGAAGCCAGGGATGAAACAGGACCCCTGGACCTTTGTTTTTAATCACAGCATCTATCACCAACTTATATGTGATTTATGGGGGAAATACCTTATTTCGGCTACTGGAATATGCATTCTATAAAGACAGTGTGCTTGGCCTTCAGCGCCTTGGGTGGATGTGAAGCGATGGGGGAGGGGCCTGTTCTTTACTTGGCTCCTCCCTTGTGCCAAGCACTGTTCTGGGCGTTTTAATAACGGTTTACCATTTCTGTGGTGCTCACTGCGGGCTAGGTATTTTGTCCCAAATGCTGTATACCAATGATGCATCCAGTTCTCACAATAACCATCCTATGGCTAGATATCATCTTCTCCATTTTCCAGGCGAGAGAAATTCAGATTCTGAGAGGTTAAGGAACTTGCCCAGAGATAGTCCATGATTGGTGAACCCGGGCCATGAGCCCAAGTCTGATGAGTTGAAAAACCCCGTGTTCTTTCCATCATTCCCCAAATGCTTTTTAAATGACCTTTTGATCTAGGGAGGAATGCATAAGTGAGAATTGGGGGAATATTTCCTTCTTGGGGACTTAAGACTATTGCTAAAACATAAAAATTCTCACTTGTCTCAGAGAGAGATCAAATAAAGAACGTAACGCTCATTCAGCCATTCAGTAAATACTTAATACTAGTTCACTTTGTGCCAAGCATCTCAGGAGGAGCTGAAGACTTGGAGGTCAGAGATTGTCCCTACCCCCCTACCCCCCACCCGCCCCCACTCACTGTTTTTAGGGGATTCAGACAATAAAAACCTTCTAATATGTAGGTACTGCGGAAACGTCCACAGCTCGGGGGCGCAGGCAAGTTATGAAAACCTTTCTGGGGCGGCTGACAGCCAAATCGAGTCTCACAAACCAGGAGTACTGCACCGAGGGAAGAGAGAAAGTGGGAGAAAGAAAAACAAATAAAAACCTCTTTAAAAAAAAAAAAAAAGCTCCTCATTTCAGTCAAAAACCATTTTTTGGCTCATTTGGTTGCCACCCATGGCAACAGCTCGATGTGAGAGGACTCCTGGCAGCAAAGCAGGAGAGCGAGAGGGCCCGGGAGGGAGGGAACAAGAGAGGTGGTGGGGGAGCGAGCGCGCCCCAGCAGGTGCCTCCTGGGGTGGCACCACAGCTCCCAGCTTGCGTTGTCTTCTGATGGTGGGGGGGGGAGGTGACACCCTTTCTTGGGACTTGATTGTCCTTTTTGATTCTCTGTAAGGAAGGTTGACAGTTGAAAGACCGCTGATGGTCTCCGAGACTGTGCAGTGTGGCTTGCTCCCTGCCTGCACTGACACCCTGGGCCCCGCGGGGAGGTGGAGGGCCTTGTGGCCCTGGCGGGGGGGGGGGGGTGGTGTCTGCACTGTCGCTAGGAGGGAGGGACACGTTTGCCCCCGGCCCTGGGGGGTGAAGGGCCTGGGGGCGGCCCCTGGTCCTGCGCACAGTGCAGAGCTGGCCCAGTGGCTCGGGGCAGCGCCTGGCCTGGGGACAGCTGTGGGCCCTGCTCCCGCACGCGGTCACTGGCGGGAACGTGACACACATGACGGGCCCCCAGAAACCTGTGCTCTGATCAGATTTGCACCCGCGGGAGGAGCAGTGATGCCGCTGGCGACACGGGAGCGTCGCTCCATTGCTTTCCCCCCCTGCCTCTGCTCCGGGCCCCCCTTAGTCCGGCTCGGCCACAGAGTCTCTTGCTTGCATTTTCTCTGTGCCTGGGCTATTTTTAGTGCTTTCAGGACAGACTAAGTATTGTTTTCCCTCGGTTCTATTCTTGTTGACTCGCATCGTGGCTAATGCAAGCCTCATTCCCCTGGGACGCCGCAGTCCCTCTTGTCACCCTGTCCGCAGTCTCCCCTCTCCGTCTGTACACCTTCGGGTTCCAGCGGCTTCCCACCTGTCACGTCCCAGGGACACAGCAGGCCGCAGCGTCCCTGTGGATCCCTTTCTCTGCTGTGAGGTTTTGAAGGGCTTGCAATCCTCTCTCTGAGACTTAATGATTTCCCTGTTTAAGATTTTAGAATTAACGACATTTGTCTTCCTCGCTGTGGTTTTATTTATTCCCACTCCCCTGGCTCCAATCGATCTTAATGGGTGTTTGCTGATGGCCTGACGCACCTGTAAGAGAAGGTAGGAGATGAGAAAGTGAACCATCCTTCCTGTTAGAGCCTTTGCCGCCCAAGTACTTTCTTCCTAGAAAAATACGGGGTTAACAAAGGAGGGAGAAGTCCAACTGGAGCAATCTCTTAGTCCTGGGATAGTGTTCATTCTGAAGATACCCGATTTTAGGCAAATGTGGGAATTTCTGTATTTTTCACACCTCGATCAGAGCTCATATCAGATTATACGTCAGTGACCGGTTTCAATGATCTCTTATTAAATTGTGTGCGCTTCAAGGACAGAGGTTCCATCTTAGTAATCGCTGTGTCCCTCACACTCAGCGTGATGCCTGGCATATAGCAGGCCCCGCGTAAAGGTTCTGGAGTGTACCTTTTACCCCCGTTAGCTCCTAGGAATACCAGAGTTTTAATTTTCCCAGTGAATATGTAAAATTCACACAATTCAGATTCAAATCGTACTTTGTTGATTTGCACTGCTGTGCCGGGGTGTAAGCAGCCGGTCCACACATCCAGATGCCCTTTTCAGTTGTGAATGTTTTGCACAAACACATATTAGAACGTTAAAGTGTGCAATGAGCTTGAGAGAGTGCTTTTAAAAATATGAACATATGTGATTTAAAAACAGGTAAAAGCATCTCAAAACAAGAAACAGGAAGGATTTAAGAGATAGGCTGTGTCTGTAGGATATCCTACACGTTATCCTGTCACGTTAAAAAGGAAGTCAACGTATCATCCGCGTGCTTAAATCAAACGTTGGGAAGGCACCCCGTCTTTACCCCGACTCCTGCTATTTAACGAAAGCCAGAGCCTTCTAAGCTGGTGCAGATGGGTTGACTGGCTCTGCTGATTGTAATCAGCCATAAAAGGAAACAAAATGCCACATGTATTTCTGTCCATTGATTCATCTGGGGCAGAGTGGGAGATAAAAAAGCGTACGAAGCGCTGCATATCGAGCACAAATACAAAGCTATCATCCTTGAAACAGAGAAGTAAGAAGCCTGAATAAGAACTTCCAAATACCATTTTCATGAAAGCAACCAAAATGCTGCAGTCTGAGGGGGAGGAATTCAAATTGAAATGAGCTGGGAGAGGAGCTGTGCCATGGAAACTCCTCAGCTGCTGCCTATGAGAGATCTTCAAAAGCCCTAAAAAGGAAGAAAAAAGCAGGCTCTGTATGAATATGATGGAAAAAAAAATAGAGAAATGTAGAAGCTCGTTTGTAGATAGGCGTGTATGTGTCCAAGCTGACTCCAACCAGGGAAAGGATTGAAAGAAAATGAATTTTGGAGAAAGTGCTTTTTGGAAAGACTTAAAAATCTAGATGTTTGTGTGTTCTTTTGTCTAGACCGGGATTATATTTTCAGCTCCTTAATACATACTGTTTGCAATCGTTCTCTCTCGGGGTCGTCTGTAGTTTCACACCTTCTAGGAAAATTGGACATTATCTGGCCTCTTGGTGTCTCCTTGGGGTTTTGTTTATATGACAGGAGAAATCCAATGAAAATTTGGAAGTAAACTGAATAATTTTCTACACGTTGCTGATAATAAAGATGCCCCCAACATGTCACTGGATGGGTTATTTGGAGCTCATAGTGGCCAGAATAGGTGATGGAAAAGAATGGAGCCAGAGGGAAAAAGCATGGGTTATGGAGTCAGTCAGGATTTCATTCATTCATTCAGTCAGTCAGTCAGTCAGTCAGTCAGTCAGTAAACATTTATTGAAAACCTACTATATAGAGGTCGGGCATTTTGTGGGCTTCCGAGTAAATAGAAAATAAAAGAGAGTGTGTCCCCACTCCCATGGCTCCCATAGATCAAGAGGGGAGAAATCATTAAATAAACAGTCATGCCATGAATCTAGGACTGCATTTTGCCAACAGATACAGAAGGAAAAAGGGGCGTCCAGGTGGCACAGTCAGTTGAGCATCCAATTCTTGGTTTCGGCTCGGGTCCTGACGCCGAGCCCTGCATTGGGCTCTCGCTCAGCGCAAAGTCTGAGACTCTCCCTCCTTCCCACTCTCCAGAATAAATAAATAATTCTTAAAAAAAAAAAAAAAGAAAGAAATGGGGAGGAGTTAGGATGTTTAAGGAACTAAAAGAAGCGTCCTAATTCATTTCTGAAAATTCATTGTGTTTCTTCTATGTCGAAGTGACTTACGTGGGCCTCAGTTTTCTTACCCCTAAAACAGATTTAAAAAGAGTTACTAAATAATATCGTGTGAACCAAATGAAGTAAGAAGCCTGAAGTGTCTTAACACGGCCCATTTTGGGTCTTCCGCATAACTGAAGATTCACTAGAAAAGCCTTTGCTCTACTTCTATCACCAATAGCCTGAAAAACGCCGTCTTCTCTTCCCGAGCAGGCGTCCAAGAGGCTGACCTCCGGCCTAGGTCACCCAGGTCACTGAAGGTCGAGCTTCCAGGGCACGTTGCCCGCGTTCCCTGTGCTCTTGGGCGGGGAGCCTGTTGCTCCAGGCTAATTAGCCGCGGGTGCAACTTCTGTATCAGAACATACTCCAATCTCCTTCCTAATTTGCCAGTGAATAATCCATCCCGTGGTTTTTCAAGTGGTAGAAAGAACCCCGACTCTTTATTTTGGACTAGTTGCCGGCCGAGGCATTTCATCTTTTAACACCCTTCGGGGAACCGGGTGTAGGAGGTCCACGCTCGCATCCAGCATCTGGGAAGGCCCGGCCCCGAGGCTGTGCGGCCTACAGAGCAGTGTGGACGCGGCAGGCTGGCGGCCCAGCGGGGTGAACGCAGCTGAGCGTTGCTTCGACGATGCCGAGCTTGCACACCCGACTGTCCACGCGCTAGTGGGCCGAGGAGCCGGCGGCTGAGCTCACAGGGAGAGCGAATGCCATACAGAATCTGCACCACCTCAGGAGGGGATTTCTTTAAAGTGGTCCCCTTAGCGTCCTTATTTTTTTTAATGTTTGCCTCCTTTTCTTACAGGAATGAATTTTGGCTCATCAAGTGATCTGCATAGTGCATTTCTGGTTATTTCATTATAAAAATGGAATCTGGGAGGGTCTTAGCATTTGCAGTGCAACATGGTGATGTACAAGTACATCTCCTCCCTTCGTGCTTCACCCACGTATTCTAATGGCACATACCTTGGACTTAATGAACTTGTCCTCCCCGGACGTTAGTCCTTGTTCCAGCAGCGTGATACACACCTGGTTAGGGAGGGAATGGCTGCTAAACCGTATTCCACATCATCTAAGAGAAGTTTTTAAAAGTACTTCTTCCTGGGCTCCGCGTCAAATACACAGAAGGAGAAATTCTAGGGGTGGAGCCTCTGAATCTAGAATTTAGGGGAAATGTCTTTGGGGAATTCTGGGAGCACGGGTAGGCTGAGGGGCAGTGGCCGTGTGTGCTCTGTGCTAACGTGTATGACTTGGTGCCCACAGGTGCATGTCCGCCCGTCGTCACAGGTGTGATCACTGAGCCTGCTGATTGCAGTTGTTCCCCTCCCTCGAGTTGTGACCCAGCTGTGCTGTGATTCAAAATGAAACTTGGAAAAAAAAAACAAAAAAAAAAAACCAAAATGAAACTTGGTCCCACGCACCGCGCGGCACCGTGATGTCGCTCATGGGAAAGAACCCTTGCTCACTTGCAAATATCCTTTTGGGTAGTCCTGAGAAAATATTGGGAATAAGGTGCATATGCGAGTGTGTGTTTGTTCCTAGAACGAGGACAGCCTTGATGAGAGGCCCTTTCGGTAGGATCACGGCATAAGGGGCCGTAAAAACATCCTTGGGTGAATTGCCATTTTGTAGACTCCTCAGTTTGAATTATTCAGTTGTGGTTACCATGGAACCACGAGCCTTGTTCACTTTGCAGAGGAAAATTCTGATGGTCCCCCAGCGTCCCCAGACTGCAGGGCTCATTAAAGGACGAGAACCGCTCTCCCTCCTAGAGGCGCGTGAGCCAAGCGCGGAACGTCCACATCAGGGTTTTAGGTGTGCCTTTCATTTGGCAGAGCTTGCACTTGCAGACTTTGAGGTGTCACGGACGCCTCTTTGCTGCTGACCGTTCCGGGGCGGGGGCGGCGGGGGTTAGCTTAATCCTAGGGATCTGACATTTTGCAGTAATGAAACTGGCTTGGTCTTCTTGGACGTAATGAGTGAACTCATATTTTGTTCGCCATTTATTTATCTGACATTTAATAATTTCTCCTTATTCTGCTAGTGGTTTGTGTGTATGATTTTACGTGACCCTCCCGAGGACCCTCCAGGAGGAGGACTCCATCTCACAAAGGAGAAAGCCGAGATTCGGAATGTCTGGATAAACCACCCAAACAAGTAAGCGAGCCTCGGTACGAACCGAGCTCTAACTCCGAATCCTGGACTTTATCACTAAATTAGAATCTGCAGCTTAGGCTCGGTGCTTAGGAGCCTCTGGCTGCCACCTCACTGCTCCCCCAGGCCCACAGTTATAGCAACTACCCTTCCAGCCGAGCGGGTTGGGGTTGGCAAACCCACGCCCTCAGCTCCGTCCTCTTGCCAGAGGACCAGAGCTCTGGTTCGTTGGTGGGGATTTATGAGGAACTGGGACATCGCAAGGGAAATGCCCTGGTGGCCCCCATGGATCCAGGGGGCCTGGTGCTCATCCCATGGATATGGGGGGCCTGGTGCTCGTCCCACCTAGTCGAAGAGTGAATCTTGTGGCCACAGAGGAGTGAGTCAAGGGACAGACATTTATGAAGTGAGGAGACAGAGGAGGCTCTCAGGAGTGGGGGGCCCCACAGGGTTGCCCCTCAGGGCTTGTAGGGTTGGTTTTTCATTGGGAGCCTAATCAGGGAGCCCAAACCCTCCCAGCATCTCCATTGATGGCACCATTGGGTAGGGATAGTACAGACGCCTCCAATGGCTCGCTTCCTATTTAGGGCCCGGGGATTCTCTGTTGGTCACGGTGCCTGCTGTCCCGAGACCCCCCCTCTGGCACCTGGGGCCCAACAGTTGGGTTTGGTCATCTCCAGTTTCGTTTCATCTCCACGTTTTCAGGGATTTTGTGAGTCTGATCCCGTGGCCCCCTGCCTAGCCCTGCCTGGCCCCGTTTGTCCCTGACTCCCCCCCCCCCCCCCCACGAAGTGTCACAGTGAGTGAGCTTCACAGTGAGCCAAGGCCTGAGGCATGGCCGAGCGAGGGCGAGCGGGAGAGGCAGCTGGGCCTGGGCCTGGGGCCGGCCGTGGCCGCCGTGCTCTTGGCCCCTTCTCCCTGATGATGCCCTGGGGTTAAGCGAGTTGGATTTTTCAGGCTGACAAAGGAAACAGGTGGAAAATTAATTCAGCAACGGACCAGAAACTTTTCATTCGTTTGTAAAACCGAAGTTGTTTTGTTTTGTTTCTATTTTATTACCTGAGGGATCCTAGAGGTGATGGAGGAGACGGGGCCAGAGAACTAACAGGCCTGCTGAGGAGAGCTCGGCGAGAGCGGGAGGGCCGAGGAGACCTGCCTCCTGCAGCGCGGCCTCCCCTCGCGGCCTCCCCTCCCGGCTGCCGGGTGGCAGGGCCCGCAGGAGCTCGGGTTCAGCCTCGGCTGCAGGGCGGAGGAGCCGGGAGGGGAGCTTCGGAGGAGGACGGGTCGGAGCTGCGGGCGAGCGCAGAGGAGCAAGGCCGGGCATCCAGAGGCGCCGTTGTCCCGACCTGCGGTTCTGCAGGCCTCAGCGTGGGGTGACGGCCTTGAGAGTCTCGGCGGGAGCGGGGGCCCCCCTTAACCAAGCAAACCGCAGTCCTTGCAAGGGGCCTCAAAGTGTCATTACATTTTTTTTCTTCTGTTTTTCTTTTTTTTCCCCTCACCTTTCACCTTTCGTATGCAAAAAAAAAAAAAAAAAAAAAAAAAAATACTGCTCAAAAGCCCAGGAGGCTCTTCCCAAGTCTCTTTGGTGCCTGAGAAGCGCTCTCAGGCCAAGTCTAGCGTCAGTCCCTAGGGTGGGCTCCTCCCAGGACCGGAGGCCAGGGCTCTGCCCACAAGGCCCTGAGGCCTCAGAGCATGTCCGGGCCTTCCCAGGGCAGAGCGACCCTGGCTGACGAGCAAGCGATCAGCCCCTGGCCCGTGTTACTGCCTGACGGTTCTGGGGAGCAGGAGCAACTCGGTCACTCGTGGGGACACACTCATTGCGTGCTGCGGCTCAGACCATGACTCTGACATCAGCGTGCCATCGCCCGGAGCTGATACAATACGGAATCCTGCCTCGCTCCCCACTTCCAAGTCACTGTCTGTCCCTCTTTTCAGTTGAATGAGCTTCCTTGGTGATTGCGGCACACGGCGGCTCGGAGGACACATCCGCTGGCTGCCCTACACACAGCCTGTGCTAATGAAATACCAGACACGGGTTGTCTCACACAGCAGAAACGTATTTTCTCACGGCTCCAGAGGCAGGAAGCCCAAGATGAGGGTGTCTGCAGGCTGGGTACTTCTGAGGCCTCCCTCCGTGGCTTGCACACGGCCGCCTGCTTGCTAAGACAGTGTGTTCCCGCGGTCTTTCCTTCGGGTATGCACATCTCTTGTCTGTCCACAGTTCCTCTTCTTCCAAGGACAGCAGTCAGGTTAGGCTAGAGCCCACCCTAAAGATTTCGTTTTAACTCAATCACTTCTTTAAAGCCTTCATCTCCAAAAACAGTTCTATCTGAGGTCCTGGGGGTTAGAGCTTCAACACATGAATCTGGGGGAAACGCCAAGTTAGCCCATAACAGAGAGTAGGGTGGTGGTTAGCAGGCTTGCTAATACGTGCCTCTGTCATTGACAGGAGCCCCGAGAGGTGTAGAAACCCGTATCCAATAGGGACCTGAGCTGCCACCACCACTCTTTACCCTGTGTCCTCCGTCTTGGTGAATGATGCCATCTTTGACTTCATTTGTCTGAGCCAGGTAACTCGGAACCTAGCGCTCCCTTACTCTTAACATCGTGTTTAATTAGTAACGACATCCGACTATTTTCACCTCCGCTATCTTTCCGATACAGTTTCTCCCTACTCTACGTTCCCCTTACTCTGGTCCCTGCCTCCTAATCCCTCATCACACCAGGCATACCCTTCACCACGTACCGGAAATATCGGCTTATTTTTCATGCTGGTATCTTGACCTCTAATTTTCTGGGTCCTGTTCGCCACTTATTTTAGCTAGAACGTTTGTTATAAAATCAAAATCTTATAATAATGTCATTCCCTTTAAGCTCATCCACGTCTTACATTGCCCTGAAGAGAATATGAGGTCCCCCTAGGATAGTCCACAAAACTACATGTGACCCAGCAAATGCTTTCTTTTTTTTTTTTTAAACATTTTTTAAAATTTTTATTTATTAATGATAGAGAGAGAGAGAGAGAGAGAGAGAGGCAGAGACACAGGCAGAGGGAGAAGCAGGCTCCATGCAGGGAGCCCAATGTGGGAGTCGATCCCAGGTCTCCAGGATCGCACCCTGGGCCAAAGGCAGGTGCCAAACCGCTGCGCCACCCAGGGATCCCTGAAGGAAGCATTATTTACCTGAAGTCTAAAAGCTTGGGAAATAGGGCATCTGAATGCAACTATAAGTAATCACCATCAATGTGGCTTCTCATTGAAGTGACTTCTGATTGGAAATAGGTATTAGGGATAAGCATTTGGTTTTCCCCCAAAGAAGGGAAAATTTTTAGCTGTATAACTAAGAGCTTTAGAACCCAGAGTGTACTTATATGGACAAAGGGACAGGCCCTTTGAAACAGGCGGGCACTGTGCCACCGCGGCACCACGCCGTCCCTCCAATATCTCAGCCTTCAGCGAATGCCAAAAGTCACCCGTCCCTCAGAATCACTATCGGTCTGTTCTGGTCTTCCCTTCTGATGAGGTGGCCCAGAAAAAATTTTATCAGGCATCCTTGAGCAGACTGTTATAGTAACGCAGGGAAAAGAGCGTCGTAGTAGGAATCCTCGTTCTTTCCGAGACTCTCTTTGTAGAGCTGTCGTTGTAACTGGGTCTCAGAACGTAGACACCAGGTCATACTTGTTATTCGATATGGGTTCGATGTTCCATTTCCCCTTTAGAGAGGTAAATTCCATAAAGTGGTCATATCTGTCTCATTCAACACTGATTACTGTGAACAGCACTAGTGAACACAGAGCGGGGACTTACTACTGGCTAATCTTAAAGACTTCTGCTTAGACAGTCAGGGGATGAGGACGCCATTGACTGGGACCCAGAGCAGAAGGACGTGCACACCTGACGATCAAGGGCAGATAATGCAAGGAGGCAGTCAAATCATCATGCAGACCGGGACCTAAGAAATACGCTGGCACTAGGGATATGCAGGTTAATTGCCAGGGAATATTGCTAATATTTGAAGCTTTGGGGGAGCCTGACGGCGTGGAGCAAGAACACATGGAGCCTGTGTATGCAATGATCGTTATATTAACTAGTGCTTTTCCAACACCACACGCCACGCAGTATTTTAAGTGCCTTGCAGATATCAGTGCGTGTAGTTCTTGCAAAAACTCCACGCTGTATGTACGCCTGTAGTCCCCTGTAGCACATGAAGACACTGAGCCAAGGGAAGGTTAAGGCGCTTGTCCAAGTTCACACAGCTTTTTAGTGGCAGGGACAAGCTTCAGACCCAGCCAGGCTGGCGTATGAGCCAAGATGCCTGAAGAGAAGGAACAGGGAGGGGGCTGGTTGCTCGTCTTTCTTCCCATCATATTTTAATAAGCGTTGATAAAAGGAGGTCATTTTTCAGGGAGGTAGGAAAATAAATGCTGGGATTTGGTATCTCGTCCTGCATTCATTCTTGTTGAGAGCGAATCCGTGGACTGGCCATGGCTTTGCCCACGCTGCTCCAGGTATTGAAATGGCCCCGACACAGCAATACAGTAAAAGACTGTTAAAGCACCTTGAGTTGTTCTTGGCAGCTCATCCCTTAAAAGGGATGGAAGGAGCCCCAGAAAAATGCACTGAAACATGCCTTGCCTTGCTATGCCGGTGGCCGGTCACCACCCAAAATAGCTGGGACTCTCCAGAAACTGTAAAATTGTCTTAAAGGTCCAGCTACACTTTTTGGGTTATCTGATTTTCTTAAAAAGAAAGTTTAATTCATTTACTTTTTAAAAAATTGGTCCGAAATTCTGTATTGACTCGAGTGGGCACTGACGTAGGCTAAGGGCGCTCCTTCCTGCGGGTCAGGTCATGGAATGGCCTCCGCGTACTCATGACCACGTGTGCGTGACAAGCGGCACGTGCTTTCGTTTTATCACTTGTGTACATTCATGTTACGTTTTGAAGCGCTTCTTGATGCCATCGCAGATGCTTCCTCCTCCCAGAAGGGACACGGATACACTGAATGGACCACTTCCCGATATGCGTAGTTGAACATATACTTTCGGTGGTAAATCTGCTTATACGGTTTTTCAAAGAAACACAGCTTTGCAGAATTGCAGCATCTGATACTTATCTGTGCTTCTCAATAAGTGCTTTGGGGGGAGGGGAATAAAACAACCTCCGAATCCCTGAACACTGTGGGCATTTTAAAGTAAGAGTCACAGAATCTGATTTCTCAGGATGCGCTTGGTGAAACAGAGCAGCACGGTCACCAGCTCTTCCCTCCTCAGGATATTTTAGGCCAAAGTCAGCACCGGGAGCGGCACCCAGCGGACTGTCCAACCGAGGCAGGACCTCCAAAGCACCTTCCCGCGTGGGCTCTGCGGGCCCTGGGCTCGACCTGCAGCCGTGCGTTCGGCTGGCGGTTCCCACCTGGCAGTCGCTTACCTGCAGCGTTCGAAGGCCGACTTCTGTTGATCTCTGTCCCCGTGCGTGCGAGTGTGGAGTGAGTGTGAGGGGGGAGAAGGAAGGAAAAAGGCAACGGAAGTCTTAGGAAACTGTTAGAATGAAAGCAGAGGCCCGCTGCTCCACTGCCCTAGTCCCACCCAGAGGTAGGCCACGCAGGGACAAGGGCCCCCGGGTGCTTTCACCAGGCTCGGGTGCTGTCCCCCAGGCCCAGGAGGGAAGCCCCGGTGTCCCTTGAGTGTTCTGGAGGTCGGAGGTCCTGGATGCTCCCCTCGGGCCTCAGGCCGTCGTGGTGGCCAGGGGCTGGGCCACGGGCTGACCGCCTAATGTCAGCATGACAGCTGCATGGGCGACATACCCGTGTACACCGTACAGTCAGGTGCGGCTGAGAGCAGGTCACAGGGCAATGGCCGCGGTGGGGGCACAAACTCTGGGGGTAGGAAGAGGCCCGCTACCCATGCTCCTCATCTGAAAAATGGAAATACTGATGGTACCTTCCTTAGAGACTTACTGGAGGGTGGCCTAGGAGCTAAGGACACATGCAGAGGCCTAGCTTGGCTGGCTCAGGACCAAGCCTATGGTGTCCGTTCTCATCTGCCCAGTCATCATCAAGATACCCTTTGATGGCTGTGCCTGGGCAGCTTGGCCACCTCATACCCAGGGAGCAAGCTGCTCCCACCCCCTCTTTCCCCCCGTGGTGCTGAGCTAGTGCCCTGTGGGCAGTGAGTGAGGCGAAGGTCAGAGGTCAGGACAGTAGTCTTTAGGACATCCAGTGTTTGCTCCGGGATCTTATGCGTGACCCTACAGAGGAGACAGAGGGAGGAGAGGACTCCGCACGGGTACCTTCTGCAGGTGAAGTGTTGTACTTTTGTTTGACATTCTCACATTTTCCTTACTACCAAGTTATGAGGTCACTGAGTTCAAGGACATTAAGGGACTGGCCCAAGTCTCTTGGCAGAGCTTAGAATCAGACCTACTGTGCTTCCTAAGGTCATCTGTTGGGTCCTCTCTTTAATTGAGAAAAGGAAGTTTCTGGATTTAGATATTTCGAAGTAATTCTCAGCTGTGCTGCAGGTATTTTGCAATATCAGCTTGTTTCTCTGTACTATTTGGTGCAATTCCTTTCTCATCCACACGAGTACTATCTCAAAACTTTTACCTCTCTCTCATGCTCCACATTCCTCTACGACCTGAGGGGATGACACTGCTTCCAACTTTACCAAGCGCATTTGGGAGCTCAGAGCTGAAAACCCTCAACCTTCCAACCGCACCCTCGTCGACTCCTCTATGATCACATTCATCACGGTGATCTTCTACTCTCAGCACAGTGACATAAAATAAGATTTCCTGGCCTCGTACTACGTGCCGAGCACTTTACACAGACTGATCCTCCCAACTCTTTGAGGCAGGTGCTATTTCTGTTCACATTTTACACATAAAGACACAAAGAAGTTGCTATGGCTGAACTGTGTTCTTCCAAATTCATATATTAATGTTCACATACTAATACCCAGTGTGATGGTATTTGGAGATGGGGCTTTAGAAGGTAGTTAAGTTCAGATGAGTCACAAGGTTGTCCCTCGTGCTGGGATTATAAGGGCCCTTTTAAGAGGAGACCCCTTTTTCTACCATCACGTAAGAACACAGTGAGAAGGCAGCCATCTGCCGTGGCTGGCACCTTGGTCTTAGACTTTCCAGCCTCCAGGACTGTGAGGAAGAAATTCCTGTTGTTTAGGTCACACACTCTGTAGAGTTCTGCGAAGGGAGCTCAAACTGAGTAATACAGGTCTAACTGGTCTGAAGTTAAACAGTATCACTTGGAGAAGTCAGGACTCATACCTGGGTCTGCCCTTAGCCCCTCTACCCTCTGGCTTCACAGACAGTCGCCCCATTTTCTGATCCAGGCTGAGGCCTCTATGTGGGCTCTTACTTTTCTCCTTGGGCCTTTAGCTTCTTCTAGAATTTGCACCCTACTTCTTTCTTGAATTTTCAAGTTTACCCTCAGTGACCTCCTTCCTTTCTTAAATGCTCTACTTTCTTCTTAAACCATGTTGTAACCCGTTGTCCCCCGGTAAGCTGAGTTGCCAAAATCAATGCATCCTGTTTAATTGCTATGTTCAGTGATCTCATTTTCATTTTTGAAAATGTTGAGCCCTTGGGGGGCAACTTTTCTCTTGATTTACTAACATGACACCTATTCTCTGCTAATATTCCTACTTCTGCATCTTCTAGCTTCTGTTGTTCATCTTGCTTAAATGTAAATGTTCCCAGGATTCGGTCCTTAGTCCTCAACATTGTCAAAAATGAAATGTTTTGGGATCCCTGGGTGGCACAGCTGTTTGGTGCCTGCCTTTGGCCCAGGGTGCGATCCTGGAGACCCGGGATCGAATCCCACATCGGGCTCCCAGTGCATGGAGCCTGCTTCTCCCTCTGCCTGTGTCTCTGCCTCTCTCTCTCTCTCTCTGTGACTATCATAAGTAAATAAAAATTTAAAAAAAAATGAAATGTTTTTTGATAGCTTCAATCATAAAGATCTTGTTTATTTTCACAGCATCATATTGCTGATGGCTCTGGGATCTATTTGTGTGACCCAGACTAGCGTGCAGACCACGGCTTGCTCCACCCGTTTAGGTTTTTTGTTATTGTTCAAATGTTACACCCTTGGAGAGGACTGCTTTAACTACCCAATCTAAAATGACATCCCCTAAAAATAAAATAAAATAAAATAAAATAAAATAAAATAAAATAAGATAAAATAAGATAAAATAAGATAAAATAAGATAAAATAAGATAAAATAAAATAAAATAAAATTAAAATAAAATAAAATAATAAAATAAATAAAATGACATCCCCATCCATTGCTTAACCCTGAAATTTCCTTTTTTTTCCTTTTTAGATGAATCACCACTTGCCTTTATATTTGATATTAATTTAATTCTTTGTTTTCTCTTCCCCCCTACTAAATGAGTGCTTCAGGAGGAGGAGGTCAATATAGTTATTAAAAACTATAAAATCCATGGCACATTGCATATTCCCAGTTTGCCACTTCCTAACTATAAGTCTGGCAAGTTACTACACTGTGCCTCAATTTCCACATTTGTAGAATGAGGATAAAGTTGAGTTCAAGTCAACATTACTTAATGAATGCCTCCTATGTCCAGGCTCTGTTCTAGGCATTCAGGACGTAACAGAAGAAACCTGCAGCCAGGAATACTTGCCCTAATGGAGTTTATATTGTATTAAAGAGAGACAGGACAATAAGCAAGATGAATAAGCAAAATATATAGTTTGTCAAGCAGTAGTAAGGCTGTGGAAAAAATAAAGAAGCAGAAAAGGGGATGGAAAATTAAATTAGTGCTCAATTTAAATGAGGGTAATCAGAGGAGGCATCCCCATGAAGGAGAACTTCGAGCAGATGTGTGAAGCAGGCTAGGGGCCGTGGCCAAGAGGATACCTGGGAGAAAAGCTCTCCGGGCCACAGGACCCCTTTTTCTAGATTTAGGCTTCCCTTCCTGTTCTCACACTGTCCCCCAACCACATAAATTACATTTTGATCATTCTGAACTATGAATGTTTCATACCTCTGTATCTTAGGTAATTGTGTCTTTCAGTTCATATATATTTTTTTAAGATTTTTATTTATTTATTTGTGAGAGACACAGAGAGAGGGGCAGAGACACAGGCAGAGGGAGAAGCCAAGACCCTGGGATCACGACTGGAGCCAAAGGCAGATGCTCAACCATTGAGCCACTCAGATGCCCTTTAGTTTGTATTTTCCACCTCCCTTTATTTTTTTCTGGAAAATAGCCACACATTTATAAAATAGGAATGATGATAATTATACCTGCCTGAAAAATATTGTAAGGATTAAATTACTTTATATATATAAAATACAAAATGTCCCAACTGGCCCATAGTATGTGTAATAGAAGTGTCGGTTCTTATTATTTACCAAAATGCAAATATGAGTCATGTCATCCTTGTTAGTATGGCTACTTGCCTAACTTTTGCTCCTCCTTTAGGTCCAGGCCTCCCTTAGTCTGGAAGGGTGCTTCTCTTATGTAATCCCTGTACTTTCCCTAATACTGTGTTTATCACAAAGGATTGTAACTTCTTATTTATCTGGCTGCATTCTAATCTAGAATTTAAGCAATTTGAGAATGGAGACTGTCTCTGGTTCACTGTTATAGCCCCAGCACTAGGTCTCTGGCTGGCACATGCTAAGACCTCAATGAATGAAAGGTGATTGCTATAAATGGTAATTATTAATTATACATTTTATTAACATATTGAGAAATACCAAATAAAGATTAAAAAGGTCAGTTGTATTCTACTGAAAAAGTTATTGCGAAACCTACCATAAAGAAAGCTTCTTTGAAAGGATTTGATTTATCGAGGCTTCAGTGAGACCTGAAAATTCTTTCTTCAGTATGGCTTCCTTCCTTTCTTCTGTCCCACAGGAAGTATACTTTCCTGCACTAACTTCTGTCCTGGATATCTAATATTATCAGTAATATGTGTCTTGAAGGATTTATTCTGTTAGTCAGAGTTGGTCAGGTTATGCTAAAGGAACAAATAATTCCCAAACTCTAGAGGCTGGACATAATTTTATTTTATTTTTTTCCATGACCCGAGCTGACAAAAGCTTTACCGACATGTGACGCGGTCTCAGGAACAAGTGGCCGCCCAGACCAGTATGGCATAGAGGAGAGAGCCGGGAGGGTTCTCCGGCCTCTTACTCTCAGCCTGAAGTGAGAGAGATGGGTCTCTTCCACTCCTTCACTGTAATGAGTCACACGGTTCTGCATCTTTTGAAGTCAAGAAGTGTAATTGTTTTTCATGAGGGGCAGGAGAACTGGATATTTTTCAAAAAATAGTTTATCTATTTATTCATGAGAGACAGGGAGAGAGAGAGGCAGAGACACAGGCAGAGGGAGAAGCAGGCTCCACGCAGGGAGGGATGTGGGACTCGAAGGCAGGAGCTCAACTGCTGAGCCACCCGAGGATCCCAGGAGAACTGGATATTGATGAGCGTTAGCAATGTTTACCCCATATACAAACTCAGGACCAAAAACTGGGGTACAAGTTCCTGCTTGTAGTTGAATTAGATAGCTTGCTATATCGTCTTCTCTTGGTTGGAGATGATCATTTCAGGTCGATTTGGTCAAAGTACCGATTTGTCTTTAGGTAGGAAAGTCCATTTACATGTCAAATATCATCTTGCCTATGAAGCGTCTTCCTGAATTTTATGCCAGCCAGCCTTCAATTCTTGTTGAAATTGCCTAAAATGTGAGCACCTCAATGGTAGAAACTGAGTCCTAGTTATCTTTGTATTGATATCTAACAATACTTAATATGTTAAAAACCTAACAATACTTGATATGATATTTTTGAGTGCATTAATAAATAAATGCCCTCTCTAAACATAGTTACTTAATTTTTTCCCCCGACCCATGTTTGGAGGAAGAGAGGGCAGTGTGTGATGGGTTAGGAACAAGGACTCGCAAGGCAAGGCGATGTGGATTTGATGCCTACCTTTGCTACTTTCCAGCTGAAAGCTTATGGGCAAGTTAGCAAAGACACATTTATAAAATTCAATTCATGGTGTGGCCATGAGTTTATTTCAAAGATTTACCGAGATAATTCTTAAAAAGTGCTGAGGGTAGCAGCTGGCATTTTAAAGGCTTCAATTGATGTCAGTTATTAATATTATTCTCTAACTGGACTTCTGCGAGTATTCCCCCCAGGATTTAGGCAGGATTGTCAATAAATGTGAACAATACTTATTGAAGACTTATGTGCCAAAATTACATATTTACTCACATTTAATCCTTAAAATAACCTTATGTTGCTCTATTGTTTCTATTCAGAGAAACTGAGTCCTAGATTAGGTGAAAACTTGGTCAAGCTCACGCAGCTGGTAAGTGATGGAGCTGAGAACCAGAATCAGAACCACAGCACTGGTCCCAGTCACTGATTTAAAACTACAAGGGTGATCTTTTGGTTGCCATTCTGTAGGGATGCGCTCGTCATTAGCCTTTGCGTGGCTTACGGAAATAATCGAACCAGTTATTAAACTGAGGCACTAAGACAAGTTCTTCTTTTACTTGAGCTCATCACTTTTTTGTTCCAACTTGGAAGCCGACTTGTACACAACTGCAAATCCTCAGCCTCATTGTCATCCACTAGCTAACTGCAATTTAACCACAACTATAAACGTATTCGTAGCAATGCTGGGTTACTGAGATGCTGTGTAGCTAGAAATGTCTATCATCCATTTTTATAGCATATTTAACTCTGGGAGCATTCTTAGTCCCATTTTCCAGGGTGGTAAACTATAGCACAGAAGGGTAGATTTCCCCATATTACCCACTGAATCGGTTGCAAAGGCAAGGTTATAACTCCAGGGTTCCCAGCCATCGTGCGTTTCTTTACCACTGTCCTTCACATCCTAAGTGATTGGATTGTGACCAGTTAACCGCAAAATGTGGCAAAGAAGATGGTCATACTTTTATTATTTGCATATATAAAGTTAGTCCTGGGGTAGGTAATAACTTGACCATGGTCATGAAACTGGTAAGTGGTAGAGCTGAGACTTGGACCCGGAACCACTGGTCCAAAGGAACAGTATGATAATACTCTAGCATAGTTGAGGAATTTTTAACCTCATGCCCAGAGTCATTTGACTGAAAGTTTCCTTTATTTGACTGTTGTACTTTAAGCTATTTCTCTCTCTCTCTTTTTTTTTTCTTTCTCTATTGAAAGCATTCTTTTCAATTAGAATAGAAGCTTCATGAGAGTGGAGAATTGTGTTGTTTTACTCCTATTTTATTTCTGGAAGCTAGAACCAGTAGGTGCTAAATATATTACAAAATTTTGAATGAATAAATAAATCCTTTTTTGTCTAGAACCATAGTGTTAAACGATGAAGATTTTGAATTTTAATAAATATCTGGAGTGGATGGATGACTACATTGTTGGCCTCATGCCTTCCTGTATTCACACCTCTTGCCACATGACCTTGTAGCTCCTCCCACTAAAGGAGAGGAGATTATTTCTTCACCCTTTCACTTTCGGTTCAGCCACATGATTTGCTCTGGCTAACAGAATGGAAAAGAAACATGAGGCCACGTTTGGGCTTCATCTCAAGAGGCCTTGTATGTTTCCTTCTTCCTCTTTTGTACCTTTGCTCTAAGGAGTGGATGTTCCGGCCAGTTGGGTGGTCCAAGGAAGATCACAAATGCGTGGAGAGACAAGAACTGCACACGTGCAGTATATGGCAGAGGTGTCCCGGGAGACCAGCTTCTCTCAGCCAACCAGACAGCCCACAGATACGTGAGTGAGCCAGCCTAGATCCGCAGAGCCATCCCTCCATCAGTTGATCTCCAGCCATCCCACAGACATATGAGCAATAATAAACACTTGTTTTGAGCCACTGACTATTGGCTTTTGGTATTTTATTATGAAGGATTTTCACAGAAAGAAATTAATACATCTAATTCACTGTTGATAATGCATTTAGAAACATATAAAAATATTATATTCCGTAATACTGTGTGGCTAAACCACTGCCTGCGTATATTGACACGCTCTTTGATTTCATTAATTCTGACATAGGTAGAGACATAAAAACTAAACATTGATATAATTAGATGTATCTGAGAAATGCTAATACATTTGGGACTACTAAATTAAATGTTGTAGAAGGATGAATTTTAGGGAAGGCAAATTTAAATTTTATCTGCTATCCCTTGAAATGATTTAATGCATTATGATTATAATAATATAGTATTTATTGAATACGTATTCTTACAAAGATGAATAGGATAAACAGGTTACATACAGGCTGGTAAATGATATTTTTATTTTAGAAAATTGCAAAATTTTGTACTCTTAATAAGGGTGATGGGATTTTCCAGGAATTTTTAAGAAAACCATATTTTTTACAGATTTCATAAAACATTTTTTGGGGGGCACCTGGGTGACTCAGTGGTTGAGTGTCTGCCATTGGCTCAGGGCACGATTCCGGGGTCCTGGGATCGAGTTCCACATCAGGCTCCCCGTATGGAGCCTGCTTCTCCCTCTGCCTATGTCTTTGCCTCTCTCTCTGTCTCTCATGAATAAATAAATAAATATTTTAAAAAGTTATTTTTAATTTTTTGAGGAACCTCCGCACTGTCTTCCACCGTGGCTGCTCCAGTTTGCATTCCCACCAACAGTGCACCACATCCTTGCCAACACTTACTGTTTCTTGAGTTTTTTATTTTAGCCATTCTGACTGGTGTGAGGTGATCATGTTACCTCACTTTTATCATCCTACCAAGTGGGTTTTCATTTAGGTTAGTGACTGGGGATCCAAAATAGAATATAAACACCATGTCACCAAAGCCATGTTTTTTTTTTTTTTATAAGACCTTTTAAATAAATGTAATTTTATTTATAATTCCATATGTGCATTTTACTATTACAATTATTCTGGTATAATTAGTTATACCTGTTATCTAATGAAATCAGTGACCTTAGGATCAGTTGCACTTGAGAAGATAGATCACTGACACAGAACCTCTTGCTCATAAATTCAAATTCAATACAACTTTATACAGTGTTTTCATCCTTCTCTTCCTGCCTTCAGCCTTTTAAGCTAAGTGATGTGCCAGGTGGTGGTTTTCGAGCACCCTGGATAAATAGGAAGAATGATGGTATGGTGGAATGAGCATAGGTTCTGGATTCATACAGACCTGAATTTGAGTCCTAGATCTGTTATGCAATTATGAACACATGTAATCTCACTGTATCTCAATTTCTACACCTGTAAGATGGGATTAATACTATTCAAAGCTGCTGTAAATATTAAATTATGTAAACAGTACCCAGCAGTAACACCACTTATATATAGTAACCGCTCAGTTAATATCAGTTCCCTTTCCAACTAACCATACTCCTTTCTCCAAGTTCTGGAAAAAGACAATGAGAGAGAGAGAGAGAGAGAGAGAGACTAGAGTTACTTAGAGGTCAAAACATCCACTTATTGCCAGTAAAAATGCAATGGAGAGCTTAGCTTGCATCTGGGGTTCAACGGCTCTTAATAATTTTCATGATCATCACTATGGTAGTTTACTAACCTGCATGGTTCTGGGGTAGGGATTACTACAGCTCTTCCCTTCAGAAGCAGGGCCTCCCCCAACCTCAGTAACAAATCTCCTCGGAGGAGATAAGAATATGTGCATCCTGAAGCCCGGTTGAATCCAAAGAGAGCCAATGATGGGGCTGAGCTGTGCACACTCAGACATCTTTTTTTTTTTCCCATTTCTTTACTTAGAAAAGTCAGAGTTTCTTCTTATGGGAAAAGTGAAGGGGTGCAGAGAATAGCAGACACTTTTCAGTATCGCTTACCTTAATGAACGTACTCAATCTTTCAATGGAGCTCACAGGCATCTGGGCAGAGGTGATGACACTAATTTCTAAAAAAATATTTATTTATTACAGAGAGAGGGAGTGAGAGGAGGGAGTGCATGTGAGCAAGGGGAGAGACAGAGTGAGACGGAGAAGGAGAGAAGCAGACTGCCTGTTGATCACGGAGCCCAGCTGGCCCTATCTTATGACCCCGAGACCATGACCTGAGTCGAAATCAAGAGTTGGACACTTAACTGACTGAGCCACCCAGGCGCCCTGAAACCTCCTAATGTTTTGCCCCTGAGGGTTTGGGCTACGACTCAGTCCTGGTACACAAGATGGGCGGGTGGAACCAGCGTGCCCTGGGCCCCATGCTCTCAAGCTGACGTTTGGTTATCAGACTTTTCCCGATATTCTTTGTCATCACGGTAATGACCTTTAGGAGCATCGTTGCTATGGTGAAGTGTAGCGTTGAGGGGCAACACGGAGAGGGCAGGTGTCTGGAGGTTTTGACTGCCGGGGTCTGGCTAGGTGAGAAGAGCGTGGTGTCAGGTGGACATAATCGAGGTCAGTCTGCCAGCAGAGCGCTCTTCTGAAGGCGTAGCAGTAGTGAATGGTTCAGTACCACCTGCCCAATGTGCTGCCATAACCTCCTACACTTTCTTCTTTCGTTCACTCACCTCGTATGTGCCAGATATCACTCTGAGCTCTGGAATATACCAGTAACTTAACGAGTCAAAAATCCCTGACCTCGTCTTGCTACCTCATTCGTCGTCTTACCCTCTGTCAGCTGTTAAGTCCGTTTGGAGTAGAGATTAAGCTTTATTCCTTGGCAGATCCCCATCAGCAGCACTGGGCCTGGGACTCAGCGTGGCCCTAGAGACACTCAACAAGTGTTCGCGGGACGAATGTTGCACCTGCCAATCCTGGCTAACGATACGTGCTGATAGATGGACAAAGCCGTAAAAGGAACTCATGAAGTGTTCTGTTTTGTGCCGCAGTGTCCACGGCTCTCTACAGTGCTTATTTGTTTCATGAGACCGATGAATGAGTAGGATTCAGATACATAAGGAGGCAGGTCAGCATTGACGTTACCGTCTGTCAGTACGGGTTTGGCATATGCAGGGCACACGCTGGCATGGCCTAAGACAGGAGTGGCACTTGAGTTAAGTCTTACAAGCTGAGAAGAGGTTTCCTGAATTAAATACAAAAAAAAAAAAAAAAAGATGAACTTTTATGTCAGAACCAGGTGGCAATTGATTATTATTTTGTGCCAGGGTGGCAGGGGAAGTGAACACCCATCACGCAGCTTTCCCTAGTAACATAGATACACAGACTCCATGTCTGTCTGTCTGGGAATCTTTGTGTCTGTTCACTCCCGTTTGGTTTAGTCTTTAGAAAAGGTCCGTAACAGTGTCTCTTGCTGGTCTGTATTTGTTGCACGCTAACGGCTTCCGTGAAGGTTCGGAAATGCTCGTGTTACAGAGAAGGCCCTGGACACGAGAGGAGAAACTCAGCTGACCTGGCTGACCAGACCTTCCTGCCCCTGTGCCCCGAGGACCGATGTTTTCTGGTATCGGAGAAACTGGGCATCTTGCCCCCGCGGACGTGCCCGGACTGTGCTTAGCAGGCCGGTTCGTTAGATTGTCCCCATTTCTTGAAGGATGATTCCATTAAGTAGCGTCCGTCAGCCGCTGTGTGCTCTGCTTGTCGTCACTCCCCTGTTGAGTAGCGGCACCCCTAGAAGAATGTGTGTGGGTGAGTGGTGTGTCTTAAAAATCAAGCCCACCTGAACTACAACACGTTGCAGGAGAGACCTGGGTGATGCAGTGGAGCTAGAAAACACCCTGGGCAGTCAGCTCCCGACAGACAGACAGACAGACGCATGCAAGCAACAGCACGATACGCTCTGTTCGGGAATTGGACGTGTGGCAATTGCCAAGAAGAAGACACCAAGTGTCAATTATTTAGAGTGTTTAGTTGACCTAAGCTACACACACCGATGAGACCTTTTTTCCCATCCCTGGATGATTCTTTTCTGAGGAATGATTAATTTCCCGGCGCACTGGACTACCTCTTGCTCCTGCTCTTCCCCCCCCTCCTGCACTCCCTGCTGACACAGATACTAGGCCGAGGCTGAGCGGCCCTGCCATATGCTCCCTGGTTCTTTGCATTCGGATTTGAGTGGACAGTGTTTCGCTCTTACCTGATATTTCTCATAAATATTCTGGAAGAGGTACGTGCCTTCTCCTTCGTACCTTCTATTTATTATCTTTCTTTCATTTTCTTCCTTGTTTACATAGCTCTTTCCTTCTAACCTCACATATCAATAGACTATGTATTTCAGATAGTCTCGGTCTCAGAACCTGAAGTTTTTTTTCTTTTATATCCTTACTGAAGTCATAGCTGCTTTATTGGCCTTTTAGAAATTTAGAGTTCTTTGAAAAGAGTAGTAATTAAAGATTATTTCTAGCTGTTATTTATCATCATCGTCATTTGAGGTTGTCAAGAAATAGAGGCATCTTGGCCGTTTTTTTTTTTGTTGTTGTTGTTGGCATTGGGGCTTTTACTGACACGGCCTCGACCACCTTATCCAAACAGTTTCCTGCTGGTAACATCCGGTTATTCTCAATCCTGCCTATTTTAATGCGCTCCTCCTTATTCCCCATCTCCTCATTGCCTTTTGCCCCTTCCTTTTGTCCACGCTGGTCCTTCTCCCTGCAGTGCCCTTTCTTCTTTGCAAAATCCAGAACTTTCCATTCTTTAAGAGCCATCTCAAATATCCTTTTGTCTAAAGTTTTCTCCATCCCTTGTTCTGAAAGCTCACAGGACTTTATCTGTATCGTATTGGGAGGACTGCTGAGTTACCAGCTGATTAGCCACAAACTGCTTGAGGGCAGAACCAGGGCCAGATTTAACTTAGCACCTTTTCACAATGCTGGATATGCGCTGGTCCTCAGTATTAATTCTTGAGTAGATCCTGTTTTTATATGATTATTTCATCTACATATCCCCTTTAAAAATATCAAATGAATTCTTCAAATTTTGAGCACATTTTGTAAATTATGCTGTAGGCATCACATTCCTGGTTCATAATGTCAGCAAGACAGTGATTTTGCTTATTTATTTATCTTGTTTTAAATATTCCCATTTAAATTGATAGAACTGAGGAGGGCCTGCCCTGAGGCAAATGGAAAAACTTAACAATGCCCTTTCCTTCTGCCAACTACTGGTCACCTCCCTTTCCCATTACCTGCCAGCTTTTTTTTTTTTTTTTTTAAATTATTGTATTTATTTATTCATGAGAGACCCAGAAAGAGAGGCAGAGACACAGGCAGAGGGAGAAGCAGGCTCCCTGCAGGGAGCCCGCTGCAGGACTCGATCCCGGGTCTCCAGGATCATGCCCTGGGCCAAAGGAGGCACCAAACCTCTGGGCCACCTGGGCTGCCCTACCTGCCTGCTTCTGTTCACTCTCAAGCACGCACACATGCACACACACACATTCCTCCTCCACCTTCCCCCCTACCCTCCAAACTATAGTTGCTATTGGCAGGAAGTTTGGTTTGTTGAGATCTATTTATTTAGCTATTTCCAGAAGCTGAAACTTGTATCATTACTTTCAAAGCTATCACTTTATTTCATTATTCTTTATATTAGGTATGACCAATCGCACCTACTTTGTCGCACACATACTTATTCAAATAAGTAAGTTCTGACACTTCATAAAATCATCCTGGTCTTTAACGGCCACATGTCTTTACCATTATGCCTTGTTAACTTCAGTTGAGATTTGCCTGATTCTTTATTTATGTTTTTAAAAAACTGTCTACAGCAAATGTCCTAAATGCCTCTTGCCCAGTTCTTCTGTAATACCACCAGTAAAATTAATAGACTGTAGTGTCATCCTTTATTGTTTCTCTGTTAAGTTCTGGCTTTTTCCAGTTTTAAACTTCTAACGATTTTTGTCCTTATATTTTCAGTAGTTCTTTTAAACAGCCTGTGTGGCTCTACAAAATTAAATCCAATAAATAAATAAATAAATAAATAAATAAATAAATAAATAAATAAATAAATCCCATAGTCTGCTTTTTGAATATGACTTTATCCCATTTGTATTTGTTATCAATATTCATCTATTTGAACTTGTTTATAGCACTTTTCTTTTGGTTTTCATATATCCAACTTTTCCTGTGCTTTTTGTGCCATCCTCCACACCAAGTCTTTTGTCTTTGTCACTTTTATAGTCATTCTTGTTTGTTAATTTTTCTAATGCATTTCTCCCTACTGTAAGAAATTATATACCCTATTACTCTTTTTTAGTGACTAACATAAAAACCTTTTGGTGCATGGTTACCTAACAAACTCAAAAGTTAATATTTTAGCTCCTTCCCCAAATAATCCAATGACCTTAAAACACTTTAATGACCCCATTCCAACAATATATTATTCTGTGTTTGAGACTTACATACAAATTAATACATTTCTTTCCTTACCATTTTTCTTAACATTCAAGTTTATTAACTTTTTGCTTACCATTCCTTCTCAGAATTTTCTTGGATAATTTTCTTTTATAATGAAATATACCTTTAGAATTATTTTAGCACATGAGTGTTGGTTAAGCATACTTTGTTTTTTAGGTTGATTGCTGGATTTATTTTGCCATTATTCTGATTTTCTGGGTATAAAAGTGGGGCTTGATAGCTACTTTTTCTCAGCAATTTGAATATATTATTTTCCTATCTTTAGATTCCACTGCTACTATTAAGAAGCCTAGTATCAGCCTATCTGGCCTTTTTTGGTAAGCTGTCTTTTCTTTTTCAGTCCTTCTAATATTTCCTCTTTGTGTTTTGTTTTCTGCAGTTTCAGTATAATATTTCTAGGCATAGACTTCTATTTATTCTTCAAGATGTAGATTATGCTTCTGATATCATGAATTCATACCTTTTTTAAGTTTTAGAAAATTCTAAGCCATTATTTTTCTATACACTGTCTCTTTTTTATTTTCTTTATCCTTTCCTTCTGGGATTTCAATTAGCTATATGTTAGACCTTTTACCTCTGTCTTCCATATCTCTTAATCTCTCAATTTTTTCTATCTCTTCTAGCTCTCTGTTGCATTCTAGGTAATTTCTTTAGCTTTGTTGCTAATCTTCTTTTTGATGGTAGACAATATGCTCTTCACTCCCAACCAATATATTAAAAAAAATAACTACATATTTTTTTTTCTGAGAATTCTAGTTATTATTTTTATAATCTACCTATCTTATTTGGAATAATCCAAATTGCTTACTCATTTTTTATTCTATCCTTTTTCTAAATAACTCATACATAGTTATTAAATATTATGTTTCTGAAGTCTATCTAGCTTTGAGGATTTTTGCCTTATTAGTAATTTCTTAATGTTGTTTTCATACATATATGTTGCTCTCTGGTTTGAGCCCATTCTTAGTTGATCTTAATCTGTGATGAACATGGGAACTAAAACTATTACTTCATTCAGAGGCTTAGTGTTTGCTTCATTCAGCAACAGGGACCTTCTATCCTTGAACTCTTTTTGCTTCTTTCCATTGTCCATAATCTTATGACTCAGGTTTAGCTCCAGCAACTTGATACTACCTCAAAGTTTAGTGTTCCCCCAAATAGCAGTTATCCTTATGATCACTCTATATTTTGTATATAGTTAGTGCTTGTTAATATTGTTTTACATGATATGTTTTTCTTGGGAATTTCCCTTACTTCTTCTAAACTTAGAATGCAAGAAAGTTGTATTTTATAAAAGATCTTGTTTTGTAGTTGGAGGGTGCTTCACACACTTTATAGTCTATTTGATAGTTCAAATTAAGAATTTTTTCAGATATAATTTTATCGTTTCTTTGTTTCTTTTTTTTTTTCGTTTTTTTTTTTTTTTCCGTTTCTTTGTTTCTACCAGTTCTTCTGCATAGATTTTATTTCTTGTCAGTTTGATTGTTTTAGACTATGATAGTTCTTAGAACTTTATCCCTGGTAATTCTTTGAAATCTTTGATGGAAGTGCATTCTTCTAAACAAGATTTGTGTTTGCTTATTTTAGGCACCTGGAGATACTATAAATATGGGTCCCTTTAGAATTAGATTCTCATGTTGAGGTTTATGAGCCCATCTATAGTATAATCTCAGCCAATAAAGTGAAGTAAAGACAAATTTGAGGTTTCAGTTATCAAAGGAAAATTTAATCCCCAATCCATTTAATAATAAAATTCAAGAAAGTAATTTGCCTTGCAAGACCTGAGGGAGAAGGAGAGAGGGAGAAGAATTATTTCTAGTTTTCCTTCCCTGGAATCCCTAGTTTATATGGACACTCTTGATTTACACAGGATGGTCTTCTATTAGATTCTACATCATGTATTGGTTCAAAGCTTTGTCTTCCATTCTCTATGTTCACCAAAAACAAAGCTCAAGTTCACTAGCTCAGCTTAGCTGTTTTCACTTCTTTTTTGGTTATTCTGATTGTTTTACTCGCTGGTACCTTGATACATCAAAAGTTTCAAAATATCTTATACATTATTTTTAGTTGCTTACAGTGGAAGAGTCAATAAGGGTGTAGAGTGGCCACAGCACCAGAAACAGAAGTCAGCCTATTTACTTGTAAAAGTACACTTTTACTCGAAATAGAATGAGTCAATGTTTTTAATTTAAATGTACTTGCTTGGTTGGTCAGGGAATTTAAAAAGCTATCCAATCAATTTTTAAATGAAAAAAGACCACACAAATACTAAATAAACAAAATTTGGATTCAGTTTTGAACATTTTAAGAGGTTATAGTAGTATTAGTATGTGTGAGCAGGTACTGAGTGTGCTTAGCAAATAAGCTCATGTTCTCAGGTAAAAGTGACTTGGTGTGAGAGGTAAGCTTGAGTGTCAAGTAGGTCATTGAATATGAGTTCATACAGAGGAGGCTGTATCACATCTTCCTTTATGGTTTTTGTTACACTTTAGCTTGATATTTAATGCTCATAGGGCAGTTGAAGACATTTTTTGCTGAAGTGGTGGGAAGGATCTGAATAACTACGTACATGAAGATATAGTGTGTATGTCTGGGTGGTAAAAGGGGGTACCTCTTTTTTCTTTTTGAAGAGCAATTCGTTGAGGTCTTATATGGGACTTTTGGTAACATGAGTGGTGAACCATTGTACTCCTGCTTTCGGGGAACTGACATATTTTCTAGGAAACATAGGGTTTACTCTTCCCCAAGGTCCTACCTTCACGTCATCAGTAGCCTCACCTGTATGCTTGCTCTTCTTATTTTCCCATGGATGAATGGTCTTGCTCCAATCAGGGGTTTGTATCTCTACCTATTGCCTAGCCTAACCTTCTGTTTAAGGACGTTATCCTATCAATTGTCTCCTGTCTCTTACACCATCAGTTTCTCTCCTTTAACCGGTTCAGTCTATTTGGTGATAGTAAGGTCTTTGTCCATGATTTTCTCTTTAGCTATAGTCTCATTTTTCAGGTCTCCATTCACAGGAATATTTCTTAAAGAGTTCTCTAGACCACTATTTTCCTTGCATGCTGTTTGAAATATACTTCTTTTTTTATAATAAATTAATTTTTTGGTGTTCAATTTACCAACATACAGAATAACACCCAGTGCTCATCCCGTCAAGTGCCCCCCTCAGTGCCCGTCACCCATTCACCCCCACCCCCCGCCCTCCTCCCCTTCCACCACCCCTAGTTCGTTTCCCAGAGTTAGGAGTCTTTATGTTCTGTCTCCCTTTCTGATATTTCCCCACACATTAAATGTACTTCACTTACGGTTTTGCACCCACCATTAACAAAATTACTCTCTTAAGGTCAAGCATTATCTTCATGTTGTCTAATACAGTTACTGATTCTCTGGCTCATCTTACTTGACCAATCTAAAGCAATTGGATAGTTGTTCATTCCTTCAATCTTCAAACTTTTTTGCCACTTTGTTTCTAGTGCAACACACTTTGCACTTCTTCTAACTCAGTAACTACTTTTGCTCCCTTTTTCTGCTGATCTCTCAAGTTTCAGTCCTTCTTCTCTTTGTACATTCACTTGAGGATCTCACTGATTATCACTTATCTAAATGCCATCTATCTGCTGATAATTTTTAGATTTAAATCTCTAGTCAGGAGCTCTCACCTCAACGCTAGACTCTTTGTGTCACTGTTACCAGAACACGTCTGAAGGATCTCTATTAGTCATATCAAATTCAGTATGTTCAATACTGATCTTCTTCCTTAAACATCTTCTAAGTCTTCTCCAACTTAGTAAATTGCAATTCCTGTTCTTCAAATGGCAACTCTGTTCTCCAGTTGCTTAGGGAGAAGAAAGAAACCAACCCTGAAGTCATTTTAGCTTCTCCTTTTCCCACATGGCTCACATCTAACCTATCAGGAAATCCTGTGTGAAAATCTGTTTAACTTGTACCATGCCTTTCGCTGCCTCCCAGATACAAGCTACCTTCAATTTCATTCCTGTGTTATTGCAATGGATTTTAACAGGCCTTCCTGATTCTACCTATGATCTATTCTCAACACAGAGCCAAATGATTTTTTAAAATATAGATCAGATCACGTTACTTCTCTATTCTGCTCTGATGGCTTTCCTCTTCACTTGGCAAAAAAAAGTCCTTAATGTGGTCTGCAAGGCTTTGTAGAATCCAGCTCCCATTACTTCGTTAACTTTATCTTCTTCTCTTTTCCTTTGTACATCTTTTCTAGCCATACTGACTAACCTCTTTGTTTCCCAGGACACACAGGATTTTCTCTCAACTCCGTCTCTGTACTTGTTTCTCTTGCTTGGAACAGATTTCCCCTGTTTATTAACTTCCTCATCCCCCTTAAGTCTGTTTAAAGTGTTCTTTCTCATTGAAATATTCCTTAACCACCCTGTTTTAAAACTGTAGACTGTATTCCCATTCATGTTTTTTAATTCATTTATTTCCTTAGCATTATATTCTACATAATTTACTAATTTGTTTTCTACACTAGTTGTCTCTCATGACTAAACTATAAGCTCTACAAGAGCAGGAGTTTTTATCCATTTTGTTCAGTGCTGGATCTTCAATACATAGAACAATGGACAGTATATAAACATGATTCAATAACTTATTTATTGAATAAATAAATAAATTCCCATCCACCTCCTAAATTATATATCCCTCTCAGTGATCACTCTCCTGTGTCCATCTAGCTTATATTGCAGGCCTTTGTAAATGTTTTTTTACTTAGAATAATTTCTCCAAATGTTCTCTGTGTCTTTTCCATACCAGGTCACTTACGCTAAGAGACTATTCCTGTTTTCTCGATCTAGATTAGGGAATTATATCATTCTATAGAGGCCTGTTATTTTTCTCTCACAGAATTTAGGAATAACTTAGGTATAAGACATTGCCACTTCTTTATTTAAGCTTAAGCTCTGGCTTTTGGTGTAAACTCTATACTCAAATATCCTAATTTGACCAGGCTATGGCCCTTCATAATTAAAGGAAGATTTTAGAATTCAGTAATATTTTTCTCAAGAGTCTGGCTAGAAAAGCTATCACTTTAAAGGATTTCTTTACTTCTATAAACTTACAAAAATCTTTTCAGATATTTCCATTGACTTTTTTATTTGATCTCGATCTGTTTTCTCCTTATAGACACTATTTAGAAAGCCATGAGTGGTAGGAAAATAATGAGAATAGGGAAGATAATTATACTGCTACACAAAGAATGTGGACAGTATGCTAGGGTGTGGTTAGGTGACAATGATAATAAGGGGTGAGGGCGATCTACTGAGATGCATCAACTCAAAGGAAAACTGGAATTTTGATAGGAGGATATTAGCACCATGGAATCGGGAGAGTGCCCATGCTACTGATGAGCTGTATGAAGCAAAGAAGGAGATCCTCATGGAATGGGGAGACAAGAAAGGGTGAGAGGAGTGACCTATTAAGAAGTGAAGTAGAAGAAACTTGTTACTATTTTGGAGAATATAATATAGAAAAATTAGGACATGTGGCTAATAGAGGAAAGATGGAACAAAGGAGAGGAGGTACAGATATACTGGGGTGGAGTGCTGGGGAGGATGGAGCCTGGTACTTTGTGTTGTGATCGCAACTGGCATGGGTGGTGTTGGCAGAGTGAGACTAGATTAAGGCCTCCACAAGGGATACCAGGGTAAAGTTTGCATGTCGAGTAAAGTCAAGACAATTTTTTTTAAGCCTACCAAATATAATATATATATAATGCAGAAAACAGAAAAAATAATTTATAAAGAAATAATATATATTTCACTACATATACTTTCTGGAAAGACCACATTGGAAGTAAAAATTATTCTGCCAAATTGTCACACCATGACTCTTCCTTTGCAAATGCCAGTCTACTACATTCTCTTGGACCAATAATGACCTACAAGCAGCCTTGGAAAATATTGGATCGGATAGACCCTTTGAAATCAGAAAAATTGAAGGAGGCAGGATGGAGTTCAGAATAAGAATTGAATGTTTATACAAGTGTGAGAAATAAATCTTTTACTTGCTGCCTGAGTAAATTCTACATAGTAGGAATATTGTTAATCATATTTATGCTGTATTTTGGCCTTGAAAACTTTAATAAAAACCTCAGGAAATATATACTCTTATTATTCTCATTTCATAACTGAAGAAATTTAAGACTAGGAATGTAAAAGAATTTGTCAGGCGAGCGGGGAGCTGGGATTCAAACCCAGCACTCTCTGCCTTTAGAGTCAATATTGCAGCAGCTGCACTGTGTGCTTCCATCACGGCAGAGGCCGTGGCACAGGGGCAGGATTCCATACACATTTGTTGAATGAGTAACTAAATCAGGATGTATAAGTTTGAGGGAAGGACATAGCTGTTCATTCAGTAATTTTTTAAAAGCTTACTCTAAATGAAGATAAGATTAAAAACCAAAGAGAAGAGTGAAAGGCTCAGAGGCCATATAACATATCTTCCACGATCATGCTCTAATGTCTGCATCAAGTCCTAGCCCTGGCCTGCCCTTAGACACCCCAGGTTGGAATGTCATTTTATTCATTTGGGGTTTTGTGGGGTCAGCTCATCGGGTGACAGTTTTCTTTGAGACTCTAAAATAAGCATGGCCTTTAGGACAAGAGGCAGAGGCAAGCGACCACATGGATAATATGGAGGAGAACACGACTAGATGATAGCTCAAAGGGCTCCGTTGGTGTTTGGATACCTCTCTCCACCCTCACCCTCCACGGAGGAGCTGCTGCAGGGTGAAGAAGCCCACTCTCCCTAGAAGTTATAAAATTAGCCTCAGGACTCAGATTGCTTCATCAACCATCTGGAGTTTGCGTAAACTGACTCCCCCCCCCCCCCTTTTTTTAAGTGATTTTTTTACTTTTGCTAGACCAATTACCTCGGTGCTTTGAGACAACTCCACCCAGAGGCACCAGTGATTCAGCCCCTGGTGCTGAGCCTGAGCCGCGATCAGCCGGGAAGCCCGTCCTCTTGGGGAGACTGCCGAAACAGGAGGAGTCTGAAGGCAAACATGGGACCTGAGGAACAAACAAAACCGAACACATCCTTCATCTTGCACCAGTCTGCCCTTTAAAGCTTAATTCCTATTCTTACGAAGGCAGGTTTCCAGCACCACCTCTGTTGTGCACACGTGGGGGAAGGACATAGCTGGGGGAAAGCTATGTCCTTCCCTTTCCTCCCCTTCCCCTTTGGGAAGTCGCTCAGAGGCCGCTGGGCCCCGGGGACCCGGCCTCCGGGCCCCCTGCAGCCCCCCGGGACCCTGTCTCCGGAGGAGAGCCTCCCAGACGAGGAGCAGCGTGGCTTGAATCTGTGAATCCATAGCCCTGGGAGTAGGCCCGTCCCGGCTCTGAGTCTGGCAGGCACCCTGGACATGGTTTTTATTTTTTTATTTTTTTACCCAAACCATCTGGCAGCCTCAGTTCTCTGGTAATAATTGTGCTACTTACTCCATCTGTACTTATAGGATAACTAGTTGTCTTCACAAACTAAGCCAGCCCCATCTGTTCCCCTACCTTATAAATGAGCACAGGGCTTCACGTCCCACCCCCCCACCCCCACCCCGGGATGTGGACCACGTGAAGCATGGAGAACCATGAAAGGGGGAGCAAGAGGGACTTTTTTTTTTCCTGTTGCGAGAGAGGGGCTGGGTTCTGAAAGCCCAGCATTTTCTGTCCTGGATTTGCTGGGACACAGGGAGTCTAGGGTGGGTGCTGTGTCCTATTTGTATCCAGGCTGCTAGACTTCAGGAAAGGCTTAGCTACTCCGAGAGATCAGCTGTGAGTAGGTGCTGCTGGAACAGGGTGCAAGTATTCAACTAGGGGCCAAGGCGGAGAAGGATGGTGATGCC
This sequence comes from Canis lupus familiaris, assembly GCF_011100685.1. Classification (NCBI taxonomy): domain Eukaryota; kingdom Metazoa; phylum Chordata; class Mammalia; order Carnivora; family Canidae; genus Canis; species Canis lupus. The sequence continues at coordinate 77,200,933 of NC_049227.1, read as the reverse complement.
ATGACCATTCTATGTTCTAGGAGTGTTGGGATTGAGAAAAGGAGAGGGATTAAGAGAGAAGACCAATGGAACCTCTTCCCGTTGTTCTGATCCTCTTGCTGTTCTTAATCTGGACCCATGGAACAAAGCCCTAAATTTGTTTCATCACATCCTTGTACCATAAGAGTTAATATAGTCTCCTAAAGTGACTAACGGAGAACCATTTACACATTTTGAGAATTAGGCTCAATATTTGGTATAGCAAGTCATCCTTCTGCCACAAAAATTCATGTGCTGGAGACTCCCCAGGGAGACTTCCCTTGCGTTCCCAGAGGAGGGTATGAGAGGTGGTTGAAATCTTCTTTGTGTTAAAGGATAATTTCTAAACAAACAAACCAAACCAAACAAACCAGTAAAATCATGGCTACCATAGATATAATGTGAACACATGTAAATGATCTTAATTCATTAATTAGTGGAGGAACCAATAAGATGTTACAACTGGTTGAAAGAATTCAACGAACAGAAATAGTTATAGGCAATTAGGCTGCTTAAATGCACTTAACAGATGCACCACCGACTTTTGCAGTGAGGGAAGAAAACCAACGTGCTGACATTTAAAACCATTTGCGCGTACACGGACAAGAGTTATTTGCATTATCAGTTACCTGCAACCTACAGAGTTGTAGAAGGGCTCAAGGACAATGCAAGACACAGAGGCCTTATAAAATCAGGCAATAAGAAAAGTTTTCCACGGAAGGTACTCAGTCATCATTTTTGTTCATTTCAAAGGTATTTACACCTGTTTTGAGAATAAGAATTATGGGGTACTGGCTGGAACCTGGGCTGTAGAGCCAAAGACATTGTTTTGGGTTCTGGCCCTGTCATCTGCCAGCTTCTTAATTTTTTAAAAATTAAATTGGTCAATTCAGCTCAGAGCTCTGATTCCTCGTCTATAAAATGAGATTTATCCATAATATCTACCTCACAGGGAAGTCGCAATCCCCACTTATAGATACGATTTTCTCTAAAGTTCAGTGTAGAAAGCCCTTCCCATACAGATGTTGTTTTCAGTAACTAACATTTGGATCAATACTTATTATATACCAGACATTGGGCTTCAAAGGTGACTTCCCACTCAGCGTCCTACAAAGAGGCAGAGTGAGAATTCACAGGCCCGAGGCCCTCGGTGTTCTAAACCCTGGACTCCGTGGGGAGAGAGATGTAGCTATAGATACACACGCGTCCTTCTGAAAGGACTTTGGGGCTGTTTGCTGTCTCTTGAAATGCAAATACTTCCTGGGGATTTGGGGTAGCTGCTTATTGCGTTGGGTCTAGTAGGATCATCGCTGAGGGCGTGAGTCCAGAAAACTGACCTTGGGAAATTTCACTTTGGATCCAGGAAGATCTTCACACTGTGGTGTTCGTAAGCCAGCTGGCTGCTTCCTTCTCTTCCCATTTTAGACAGTGGACTCCAAGCAGAAAAGAGAGGAGACGGCACACCTCGCTTGAGGCAGGCCGTAGGTGAGAAGCTTAGAAGGACTATTTCCACTGTTTCTCACTTTTTACCCTAGAGTTTCCTGCAAGTTGGAGACTGCGTCTACCCCTCTACTTGGGAAACTCAGAGAGAGTGTGTGTCTTTCCAACAGAATTGTTTTATAGCTTTGATGGTGTAATTAGTATTTCTATCAAAGGCATTCGTTGGCTTGTCCTAATATTAACAATCAGTTCTTATGTACTTTGTTAATGTCTTTCTTTTTCTTTCTCTTTTTCCTATTTGCAGTTTGAATCATAAAAAAAAAAAAAACACTGAGGAAAAAATTTATTTCTGCTGTTAACATTTATTTCCGAAAAGAACAAGAGGAAGATGTATACGGTTTATTTAGTAAGACTCGATGAATTTAGTTTTCAATGACATGTTTGTTTTTTGGTGAGCTGATTATTTATAAATTCTTTTACATGTGGAAATGAAGTTTTCTTGAAGAAAAATAGGCATGATTAGATTTGGCTAAAGAAGAGATATGTTTTTCTCTGGGGCTTATTTTTTGTGTTCCTCCCAATGATAGTTGATTTTATAGGTTTCCTTTTTTGTCTGACAGTTGGTATTGAATGATGGACTTTTAGAATTGGAGGCCCCGTCCACTCTCATCCTCCATCACCCAGGCTTTGTTTTGTTTATTTATTTATTTTTAAATTGAGTGCAGTCGACATACAACATTACATTAGTGTCAGGTGTGCAACATAGTGATTCATCACTTATGTTATAAACAGGTAACTGAAGCCTAGGTCTTGATGAGTAACAGTATCGAAAGGCTAGATATGGGTTAATTGCTCAGGATGGATAAACCTTCTATCACTGCAATGGATTCTTTATCAGCAAAAGTAACTCATCCATTTTTGAAGCTAGGCATTTCTCTTTACCATTCTGTAAAGAAGAATTATAGACATTCACTAACTTACTTATTTATTTAATTAATTAATTAATTTATTTATTTATTTATTTTAGGATTTTATTTATTCATGAGAGACACAGAGAGAGAGAGAGAGGCAGAGACACAGGCAGAGGGAGAAGCAGGCTTCCTGTGGGGGGAGCTGGATGTGGGACCCCTGGGGTCACGCCCTGGGCCTAGGGCAGCCTCTCAACAGCTGAACCCCCCCAGGGAGTCTCCATTCACTAACTTATAATGGATTTGATTTCATCTGATTTCTTTTTAACACTGGTTGTCCGTTTAGGCTTATTAATTGTGTAACTATTAGTCCTTTCCTCTCTTTTTTTGTGGTTGTGATTCTGCAAACGTGCACAGTAGCCCCATAGTTAGACTCTTTAGGAACATTACAAGCACTTCCGCAACTTTCAAAGATTCATCCATTTCCACCTGAATAGTTCAAGCCTAAAGGAATGAATACGGCCATTAACATATCTGCATTTCAGCATGTGGCTAGTTAACTGAAACTAGAATAGCAGGAAGGTAGTTTTGAAGTAAATGTATGGCCAAGGAGGAGCGGCTGCCTTTCAGACTGAATGCTAATACATAATACAAAAAAAATTCTTTCTAAATTAGAATTAAGGCTTTTATGGTATTTGCATGCATAGATATTGGGGGAAAAAACCTATGCTTGCTATCCCAACCCATTGGGTAGCAAATCTGATTCTTCCAGAAACCGTAACAATGCTATTGTCCTAAACTGAGTGAGGAATTCCTGCAAGAAGAGTAATTTGGCTACTTCTGATCTGTCTCTACATAGTTAAAAGTTCTGCAAAGTCCTAGAAACCAAATACAGTCCTTCTACAGAAAGAATGACTTCCGAACCTGAACGTCAGTGTGTACGCACCTGTGTAGAAACTCAGGGGTAAATTTAGGTGGTGAAAACCCATTCATTGCAGCAGGATTCACTACAAACCTCATAAGGCCTCCTGGGGGGGCTCCTGTAAATCTTTGATCACTGCCATAGAATCTCCCTTGGCCCTAGATTTTTCTCTCTTGCCTATGTACCACTCTCCACCTTTCTTTCTCTCTCCCTTGGATAGATTGCTCATATCTCCTTAGTAGTGTGTGTGTATATACATATATATATATTTTTTTTTTTCTACTTCAGTTTTTCCTTTACTGATGCTTTCAGGTTTTATAGCCAGCGAGCTAGAAACTCTAACGTCCTTCCATTTTGTTCAGAGAGCTAAGAGCATTGGATTTGACGTCAAGTGAGTAGAATGTGATCTAGTCTCTTCCGCTCACCAGCTGTGGACCCTTAGGCAAGTTATTCGACATCTGTGAGTCTTTCTACTCATGTATAACACGGAGCTACGTGCACTTCCCCCGTGGTCATGGGCACTGGCTGGTGATCACCGTGCTCCAGGGCAGGCCTGCTTTCACGAGGCACCGTGCAAGGGGCTTTACGTTTTCCGACCTTGAAGCTATTCTCCAAAACGGGTTATTTTAGCACTGTTTTATATACGAGGAAAGCGAGGCCCTCAGCGGGACAGGACTCCGTTGCCACAGAGGGGTCGGTCCCTTAGAATCCGCTAGAGCTGCCCATTGGGTTTCAAGTCAGGCCTGTGATCTCTTCCTCTAGTTCATGACGACCTGAGCCACCCATGAGCTTTCCTCACCTGTTGGACGCCCTCCTCCGGGTCGTTTCTACAGCTCTGGCCTCCGTAGCCAAGTTCTCAAGGTCTAGGCCTTTTTGCCTTTCTAGTTAACGACGACGACACGTATAAACTTTGGAACCGGATAGCTCAGATTCAAATCCACTTTCCCAGCTGTGTGACCTTGAGCAAGTTATTTGACTTCCGAATGTCTCAGTTTTCTCATTTGCAAAATGGAGATAATTGTACCTACCTCAGGGTTGTTGGGACAATTAAAGGAGTTTTTTTTTTTTTTTTTTTTTTTTTAATGCAAAACACTTAGAATACTGCTTGGAACTGGTTAGTTGTGTATCAGTGTGATCAGCAACACAGTCCCGGCAAGTCTTGTTCCTTCTAAGCCCACTTGCAGTGTGACACCTATCTATACTTTCCTTTCTTTACCTTCCATTGTCAACTTTAAAAATTTTACTTTTTGAGGTCCCAGGGCCACTGTTAGTTACGCAGGCAGGTGTATTAGAACTTGATCCCTCCCTTCCTTTGATGCGCGGGTTCCCCAGTACAATATTTCTCAGACCGTTGTTAGTTAATAGCTTGAGAAAGAAGAAGAAGAAAAAAGATTTTCTTGGTGCCGTATAAATTTGTATCATTTACGTGTCAGATAAATTTGAGGGCTACTATGAATTGTAACCTCTTCTTGGGGATTTATGAAACATATCTGCAAATTTAATTCTCCGAGAATTCCTATAGAAAGGAGTCTGTTTAATTTTGTTTAAACCAGTGTTTGTCAAATTATTTTTCCACATCCCCCACCCCATCACCACCTTTAGGGGAAATACCCACACAGTGTTGGCAGTGCTGGTCTAGGAGA